>NC_092036.1:90759782-91118153 GCF_003086295.3 Arachis hypogaea | reverse complement strand
GATGTCCAAAAAGGGAAGTAACCTTGAGAGTCAATGAGGAAGAGTTCAAGTTGAATGTTGTTAAAGCCATGCAACATCCAGACACCCCAAATGACTGCATGAGTGTTGATCTCATTGATTCTCTGGTAAGAGAGTCAACATGGCTGAGAGTCTCGAATCAGAGCTGGAGGACATCTTAAAGATGTTCAGCCTGATTTGAGGAATCAGAGAAATATAGAACCCTGAAAATCCCTCAAGAAGAAGAAACCTCAAAACCGAGCTCAAACCATTACCACCATCCCTGAAATATGCATTTCGGAGAAGGTGAAACCTTTCCTGTAATTATAAGCTCTACCTTAGAGCCACAGGAAGAGGAAGCACTAATTCAAGTGCTAAGGACACACAAGACAGCTCTTGGTGGTCCATTAGTGATCTTAAGGGCATTAGCCCAGCCAGATGCATGCACAAAATCTTGTTGGAAGATGACGCCAAGCCAGTGGTTCAACCACAAAGGCGGCTGAACCCAGCTATGAAAGAAGTGGTGGCAAAAAGAGGTCACTAAATTACTAGAGGCTGGGATCATTTATCCTATTTCTGACAGCCCCTGGGTGAGCCCTGTCCAAGTTGTCCCTAAGAAGGGTGGCATGACAGTGGTTCATAATGAAAAAAATGAACTGGTTCCTACAAGAACAGTTACAGGTGGCGCATGTGCATTGATTACAGAAGACTCAACACAGCCACCAGAAAGGATCATTTTCCTTTACCATTCATAGACCAGATGCTAGAAAGACTAGCAGGTCATGAATACTACTGCTTCCTGGATGGATATTCAGGTTACAATCAAATTGCAGTAGATCCCCAGGATCAGGAGAAAACGCCTTCACATGTCCATCTGGAGTATTTGCATACAGAAGGATGCCATTTGGCCTGTGCAATGCACCTGCAACCTTTCAGAGGTGCATGCTCTCAATTTTCTCTGATATGGTGGAAAAATTTCTGGAAGTCTTCATGGATGACTTTTCAGTATTTGGAGACTCATTCAGCTCCTGCCTTAACCATTTAGCACTTGTTCTGAAAAGATGCCAAGAGACTAACCTGGTTTTAAACTGGGGAAAAATGTCACTTTATGGTGACTGAAGGAATTGTCCTTGGGCACAAAATTTCGAACAAGGGGATAGAGGTGGACCAAGCTAAGGTAGAAGTAATTGAAAAATTACCACCACCCGCTAATGTTAAGGCAATCAGAAGCTTTCTGGGACATGCAGGGTTCTATAGGAGGTTTATAAAGGATTTTTCAAAAATCGCCAAACCTCTGAGCAACCTGCTAGCTGCAGACACGCCATTCATCTTTGATGAAGAGTGTCTGCAGGCATTTGAGACTCTAAAGGCTAAATTGGTTACAGCACCAATCATCTCTGCACCAGACTGGACATTACCATTTGAACTGATGTGTGATGCCAGTGACCATGCCATTGGTGCAGTGTTGGACAAAGGCATGACAAGCTTCTGCATGTCATTTACTATGCCAGCCGTGTGCTAAATGATGCACAGAAGAATTACACAACCACAGAAAAAGAGCTACTTGCAGTGGTTTACGCCATTGACAAGTTCAGATCCTACTTAGTAGGATCAAAAGTGATTGTGTACACTGATCATGCTGCTCTTAAATATCTACTCACAAAGCAGGATTCAAAACCCAGACTCATTAGATGGGTGTTGCTTCTGCAAGAGTTTGATATAGAAATAAGAGACAGAAAAGGGACAGAAAATCAAGTAGCAGATCACCTGTCCCGAATAGAACCAGTGGAAGGGGCATCCCCCCCTCTCACTGAAATTTCTGAAACCTTTCCGGATGAGCAATTACTAGCCGTCCAGGAAGTGCCATGGTTTGCAGACATTGCAAACTACAAAGCAGTAAGATTCATACCCAAAGAGTACAGTAAGGTGCAATCAAAGAAATTAATCACAGATGCAAAGTACTATCTTTGGGATGAACCATATCTCTTTAAGAGATGTGCAGACGGAGTAATCCGTAGATGTGTGCCTAAAGAAGAAGCACAGAAGATCCTCTGGCATTGCCATGGATCACAGTATGGAGGACATTTTGGAAGTGAACGAACAGCCACAAGAGTCCTCCAGAGTGGCTTCTACTGGCCTACTCTCTATAAAGATTCCCGAGCATTTGTACTTAACTGTGATAGTTGCCAGAGATCAGGCAACCTGCCTCACAGTTATGCTATGCCTCAACAAGGAATCTTGGAAATTGAGTTGTTTGATGTATGGGGCATTGACTTCATGGGACCTTTCCCACCATCATACTCAAACACCTATATTCTGGTGGCAGTGGATTATGTATCCAAATGGGTGGAAGCTATAGCAACACCCACTAATGACACTAAAACAGTGTTAAAATTCCTCCAGAAACATATCTTCAGCAGATTTGGTATCCCTAGAGTGTTAATCAGTGATGGGGGTACTCATTTCTGTAATAAGCAGCTCTACTCTGCTCTAGTACGTTATGGAGTCAACCACAGGGTGGCTACTCCATATCACCCACAAACTAATGGGCAAGCTGAAGTCTCAAATAGAGAACTTAAAAGAATCCTGGAACGGACTGTAATTAACCGTAGAAAGGATTGGGCAAGAAGCTTGGATGATGCTCTGTGGGCATATAGAACAGCATTCAAGACCCCTATAGGGACCTCTCCATACCAGCTTGTGTATGGAAAGGCATGTCACTTGCCAGTGGAACTGGAACACAAAGCCTATTGGGCAACCAGATTCCTGAACCTTGATGCCAAGTTAGCTGGAGAAAAACGACTACTCCAGTTAAATGAGCTAGAGGAATTTAGACTCAATGCTTTCGAAAATGCAAAAATTTACAAAGAGAAAGCAAAAAGATGGCATGATAAGAAATTGTCATCCAGAGTCTTTGAGCCAGGACAGAAAGTTCTGCTATTTAATTCAAGGCTCAAATTATTCCCTGGGAAATTAAAATCCCGGTGGAAAGGTCCATATGTAATCACAAGTGTATCACCATATGGATACATAGAACTTCAGGATAGTGACTCTAACAAAAAGTTCATTGTCAATGGACAAAGAGTTAAACACTATCTTGAAGATAATTTCGAGCAAGAATGCTCAAGACTGAGATTACATTGAATATCAGTGTCAGTCCAGCTAATGACATTAAAGAAGCGCTTGCTGGGAGGCAACCCAGCCATTTACAAAGTTTATCTACTGATTAAATAAATTTTCTTTTCTTTACAGGTTGAGTCCAAGTATCTTCAAAGGTGAATTAGTAATTGATTGAAGTCCCAAGAGTTACAGAGAAATTTGGAAGCTCACTGGCATGAAAAAGCCAGTAAGAAATACTTTGGGCGTTAAACGCCCAAAAGAAGCACCCACTGGGCGTTTAACGCCAATAAGGGTAGCCTTCTGGGCGTTAAACGCCAAGAAGAAGCATCTTCTGGGCGTTAAACGCCAGAAAGATGCACCTTCTGGGCGTTTAACGCCAATCTGCTAGCATTCTGGGCGTTTAGAAAAACGCCCAGTAAAGAAGGACCTCCTGGCGTTAAACGCCAGGAAGAAGCATCACATGGGCGTTGAACGCCCAGGAGAAGCAACATCTGGGCGTTAAACACCCAAACCATGCACCATGTGGGCGTTTAACGCCAGGATGGTGGGAGGAGGACAAGCAAAGCTCTAAGTTTGGTGTGTTTTCCCGTGATCACAAAAACTATTGTGTCTCTTGATCATGGCCCCTAAAGGGAAACAAACCACCCCAAGAGGAAAGAAAGAAAGCGTTCCAAAGCCACTTTGGAACCAAGGGAAGTTCTTAACTAAAGAACATTCAGACCATTACTACAAGATAATGAGTCACAGATCAGTGATCCCGGAAGTCAGATTTGATCTGAAAGAAGATGAATATCCGGAAATCCAAGAGCAAATTCGGAACAGGAATTGGGAAATTCTGGCCAATCCTGAAACGAAAGTGGGGAAGAATATGGTTCAAGAATTCTATGCTAATCTATGGCAGACAGAAAGGCAAAGAATCATTGGAGCTGCTATCTTTGACCATAAGATAGTGGTCAGAGGAAAAATCATTCATACCCATTCTGACAGGATCAGGGAGGTATTCAAGATCCCTCAACTGAAAGATGACCCAGACTCCTTTAATAGGAGAATGATAAGGGTCAATAAAGGGCTGGATAAGGTTCTGGAGGACATATGCATCCCTGGAGCCAAATGGACTACCAGTACAACTGGCATCCCAGTCCAACTCAAAAGAGAAGATCTAAAACCAGTAGCCAGAGGCTGGCTGGACTTTATTTGTCGTTCCATCTTGCCCACCAGCAACCATTCTGAAGTTACCATCAAAAGAGCTGTCATGATTCACTGCATCATGTTGGGAAAAGAAGTGGAAGTCCATCAGCTGATCTCCTGTGAGCTATATAAAATAGCAAACAGGAATTCTAAGGACGCCAAATTGGCTTATCCAAGCCTAGTTTCTATGCTTTGCAAAGAGGCTGGAGTAAAGATGGGAATAACTGAATATATCCCAATTGAAAAGCCCATTACTGGAATATCAATGGTCAGGCAACAGCAACAAGAGGATCCTGTCAGAAGGAGAGCACAAGAAGCCCTCCCAGAACTGCCCCAATATGAATATTGGGAACAACTTGAGGCTTCTGTTTCCAGATTGCAAGAAGCTATGGATCAAATAAAGGAAGAACAGAATAATCAAGGTAGCATGATCTGCAAACTGCTCAAGGAACAAGAGGAGCAAGGGCGTGATCTAAGGGAACTGAAGCGCCAAAAATTAATCCTTGAACCACACCCCAAAGAGTCAGAGGAGCATCCACTCCTCAAAACAACAGGTTGCTGAGTTCCAATTTCTCTGTTCCAACTTAGTAGAGATTATTCCTTTTAGAAATTGACCTTAGAAGATATTTAGCAGTAATTAGGATGTCTATTTGGATTTTATTTCCAATTAAGCTATAATTTATTTTTCTCATCATCATTAGGCATGAATAAAGTAGTAGATTCTTTTAGAATAAAGAAGTAATTTATATTTTTCGAGTTCTTAATAATAAAATTTATAATTAATTATATGTGGTGGCAATACTTTTTGTTCTCTGAATGAATGCTTGAACAGTGCATAATATGTACTTTGAATTTGATGAATATTGGCTCCTGAAAGGATGAGGAACACGAAAAATATTGTTGATGATCTGAAAAATCATGAAATTGATTCTTGAAGCAAGAAAAAGCAGTTCAAAAAAAAAAAAAAAAAAAAAACAATATTCACAAGCCATGAGCACTAGCCAAGAGTAAAAAGGATCCAAGGCTTTGAGCATCAATGGATAGGAGGGCCCAAGGAAATAAAATCCAGGCCTAAGCGGCTAAACCAAGCTGTCCCTAACCATGTGCTTGTGTCATGAAGGTCCAAGTGAAAAGCTTGAGACTGAGTGGTTAAAGTCGTGATCCAAAGCTAAAGAGTGTGCTTAAGAGCTCTGGACACCACTAACTGGGGACTTTAGCAAAGCTGAGTCACAATCTGAAAAGGTTCACCCAGTTATGTGTCTGTGGCATTTGTGTATCTGGTGGTAATACTGGAAGACAAAGTGCTTAGGGCCACAGCCAAGACTCATAAAATGACTGTGTTCAAGAATCAACATACTACACTAGGAGAATCAACAATACTATCTGAATTCCGAGTTCCTAAGGATGCCAATCATTCTGAAAATTTAAAGATACAGGGAGATGCCAAAACTGTTCAGAGACAAAAAGCTACAAGCCCCGCTCATCTAATAAGAATCTGAGCCTCATTTAGAACTCGAGAATATTATTGTTTCTTTATCTCTATTAGAACCTACTTTATTCATCTAGTTGCTTGAGGACAAGCAACAGTTTAAGTTTGGTGTTGTGATGAGCGGATATTTTGTACGCTTTTTGGGGGTAATTTCATGTAGATTTTAGCATGTTTTAGTTAGTTTTTAGTAGAATAATATTAGTTTTTAGGCAAAAATCATATTTCTGGACTTTACTATGAGTTTGTGTGTTTTTCTGTGATTTCAGGTATTTTCTGACTGAAATTGAGGGAGCTGAGCAAAAATCTGACTTAGGCTGAAAAAGGACTGCTGATGCTGTTGGATCCTGACCTCCCTGCACTCGAAATGGATTTTCTGGAGCTACAGGAGTCCAATTGACGCGCTCTCAACGGCGTTGGAAAGTAGACATCCAGGGCTTTCCAGCAATATATAATAGTCCATACTTTGAGCGAGGATAGACGACGTAACTTGGCGTTAAACGCCAAGTTCATGCTGCTGTCTAGAGTTAAACGCCAGAAAAACGTCATTATCCGGAGTTGGACGCCCAAAACACGTCACAACCTGAAGTTTGACGCCAAGAAAGGCCTCCACACGTGAAAAGCTTTAGTCTCAGCCCCAGCACACACCAAGTGGGCCCCAGAAGTGGATTTCTGCACCAATTATCTTAGTTTATTCATTTCCTGTAAACCTAGGGTACTAGTTTACTATTTAAACAACTTTTACAGACTTATCTTGTACCACATGACATTTTCAGATCTGAATTACATACTTTGTGACGGCATGAGTCTCTAAACTCCATTGTTGGGGGTGAGGAGCTCTGCAGCGTCTCGATGATTTAATACAATTCCTTTGTTTTCCATTCAAACACGCTTGTTCTTATCTAAGATGTTATTCGCGCTTAACCGTGGAGAAGGTGATGATCCGTGACACTCATCACCTTCCTCAACCCATGAACGTGTGCCTGACAACCACCTCCGTTCTACATCAGATTGAATGAATATCTCTTAGATTCCCCAACAGAATCTTCGTGGTATAAGCCGGATTGATGGCGGCATTCATGAGAATCCGGAAAGTCTAAACCTTGTCTGTGGTATTCCGAGTAGGATTCCGGGATTGAATGACTGTGACGTGCTTCAAACTTTAACCTGCTGGGCGTTAGTGACAGACGCAAAAGAGTGATTCTATTCCAGTAGGAGCGGGAACCAACCGGTGATTAGCCGTACTGTGACAGAGTGCGTGCATAGTTTTCACTGCGAGGATGGGAAGTAGCCATTGACAACGGTGACACCCTACATAGAGCTTGCCATGGAAGGAACCTGCGTGTGAGAAGAGGATTTCAAGGAAGAGTTGAAGTCAGAGGGCAAAGCATCTCCAAAACTCCAACATATTCCCCAGTACTGAAAATCAAGTAACTCTATTATTTTAACTTACAATTTTATGAAATTTGCAGTTTGGCTTTTTACAAATAAATCCAAATAATCCTATTGATATCCTGACTAAGACTAATAAAATAAATATTGATTGCTTCAAACCAATAATCTCTGTGGATTCGACCCTTACTCACGTAAGGTATTACTTGGACGACCCAGTACACTTGCTGGTTAGTTGAACGGAATTGTGCTCTGAGCAAGTAATCAGTTAGTTAAATTAGTTCTCCTTGGCACATGCCAAGGAGCCATTAATTAAAGATCACAATTTCGTCCACCACAGGTCCAAGTGAAAAGCTTGAGACTGAGTGGTTAAAGTCGTGATCCAAGGCAAAAGAGTGTGCTTAAGAGCTCTGGACACCTCCACGCCGCACCCAGCCACCGTCTAGCTTGCCGCCCCAATTGCGTATTGCTGCGCCGTCATTCACGCTCATCGCCATCCAGCTGTTGGTGCGAGCTCGCCGCCGTCAAGGAGATGCTGTCTGCCGCCCTAGATCTCGCCGTCGAGCTGCTTCACGGCGTCGTCCCGTCCATGGAGCCACAAGCTTGCGTTACTGCCGATCCGTCCACAAGCCATCGTCAAGGAGAAGCTGCTGTCGCGTCTTGTCCCGCCGTCACCACCGTTGCCCTGGAGCTCGCCCGCCGTCGTTGTTGAGGGGTGGTGGACGAAATTGTGATCACTACAACTTCGCACAACTAACCAGCAAGTGTATTGGGTCGTCCAAGTAATAAACCTTACGCAAGTAAGGGTCGATCCCACAGAGATTGTTGGTATGAAGCAAGCTATGGTCACCTTGTAAATCTCAGTCAGGCAAACTCAAATGGGTATGGTGATATACGAATAAAACTATAAAGATAAAGATAGAGATACTTATGTAATTCATTGGTAGGAATTTCAGATAAGCGTATGAAGATGCTGTCCCTTCCGTCTCTCTGCTTTCCTACTGTCTTCATCCAATCCTTCTTACTCCTTCCATGACAAGCTTAAGCAAGGGTTTCACCGTTGTCAGTGGCTACCTCCCATCCTCTCAGTGGAAATGTTCAACGCACCCTGTCACGGCACGGCTATCCATCTGTCGGTTCTCGATCAGGCCGGAATAGAATCCAGTGATTCTTTTGCGTCTGTCACTAACACCCCGCCCTCAGGAGTTTGAAGCACGTCACAGTCATTCAATCATTGAATCCTACTCAGAATACCACAGACAAGGTTAGACCTTCCGGATTCTCTTGAATGCCGCCATCAGTTCTAGCCTATACCACGAAGACTCTGATCTCATGGAATGGCTGGCTCGTTTGTCAGGCAAGCACTCGGTTGTCAGGCGATCAACCATGCATCGTGTATCAGAAATCCAAGAGATATTCACCCAATCGAAGGTAGAACGGAGGTGGTTGTCAGTCACACGTTCATAGGTGAGAATGATGATGAGTGTCACGGATCATCACATTCATCAAGTTGAAGAACAAGTGATATCTTAGAACAAGAACAAGCAGAATTGAATAGAAGAACAATAGTAATTGCATTAATACTCGAGGTACAGCAGAGCTCCACACCTTAATCTATGGTGTGTAGAAACTCCACCGTTGAAAATACATAAGAACAAGGTCTAGGCATGGCCGAATGGCCAGCCTCCCCATGATCTAAGATAGCATCAGAACAAGGATAACTACCCAGATATGATCTAAGAACTAGATGTCCAAAGATGAAAATACAATAGTAAAAGGTCCTATATATAGAGAACTAGTAGCCTAGGGTGTACAGAGATGAGTAAATGACATAAAAATCCACTTCCGGGCCCACTTGGTGTGTGCTTGGGCTGAGCAATGAAGCATTTTCGTGTAGAGACTCCTATTGGAGTTAAACGCCAGCTTTGGTGCCAGTTTGGGCGTTTAACTCCCATTCTTGTGCCAGTTCCGGCGTTTAACGCTGGGAATTCTGAGGGTGACTTTAAACGCCAGTTTGGGCCATCAAATCTTGGGCAAAGTATGGACTATCATATATTGCTGGAAAGCCCAGGATGTCTACTTTCCAACGCCATTGAGGGCGCGCCAATTGGGCTTCTGTAGCTCCAGAAAATCCACTTTGAGTGCAGGGAGGTCAGAATCCAACAGCATCTGCAGTCCTTTTTAGTCTCTGAATCAGATTTTTGCTCAGGTCCCTCAATTTCAGCCAGAAAATACCTGAAATCACAGAAAAACACACAAACTCATAGTAAAGTCTAGAAAAGTGAATTTTAACTAAAAACTAATAAAAATATACTAAAAACTAACTAGATCATACTAAAAGCATACTAAAAACAATGCCAAAAAGCGTACAAATTATCCGCTCATCACAACACCAAACTTAAATTGTTGCTTGTCCTCAAGCAACTGAGAATCAAATAAGATAAAAATAAGAGAATATGCAATGAATTCCAAAAACATCTATGAAGATCAGTATTAATTAGATGAGCGGGGCTTTTAGCTTTTTGCCTCTGAATAGTTTTGGCATCTCACTCTATCCTTTGAAATTCAGAATGATTGGCTTCTTTAGGAACTTAGAATCCAGATAGTGTTATTGATTCTCCTAGTAAAGTATGATGATTCTTGAACATAGCTACTTATTGAGTCTTGGCCGTGGCCCAAAGCACTCTGTCTTCCAGTATTAACACCGGATACATACATGCCACAGACACATAATTGGGTGAACCTTTTCAGATTGTGACTCAGCTTTGCTAGAGTCCCCAATTAGAGGTGTCCAGGGTTCTTAAGCACACTCTTTTTGCCTTGGATCACAACCTTATTTCTTTTCTTTTTCTTTCTTTTTTTCGAAATATTTTTTTTTTTGTATTCACTGCTTTTTTTTCTTGCTTCAAGAATCATTTTTGTGATTTTTCAGATCCTCAGTAACATGTCTCCTTTTTCATCATTCTTTCAAGAGCCAATATTCATGAACCACAAATTCAAAAGACATATGCACTGTTTAAACATACATTCAGAAAACAAAAGTATTGCCACCACATCAAAATAACTAAACTGTTTTAAAATTCAGAATTCATGCAATTCTTTTCTTTTCCAATTAAGAACATTTTTCATTCAAGAAAGGTGATGGATTCATAGGACATTCAAAACTTTAAGGCATAGACACTAAGACACTAATGATCACAAGACACAAATATAGATAAACATAAGCATAATTTTCGAAAAACAGAGAAATAAAGAACAAGGAAATTAAAGAACGGGTCCACCTTAGTGATGGCGGCTCTTTCTTCCTCTTGAAGATCCTATGGAGTGCTTGAGCTCCTCAATGTCTCTTCCTTGTCTTTGTTGCTCCTCTCTCATGATTCTTTGATCTTCTCTAATTTCATGGAAGATGATAGAGTGTTCTTGGTGCTCCACCCTTAGTTGTCCCATATTGGAACTCAATTCTCCTAGGGAGGTGTTTAGTTGCTCCCAATAGTTTTGTGGAGGAAAGTGCATCCCTTGAGGCATCTCAGGGATCTCATGAGGAGGAACTTCCTCATGCTTGCTCCATCCTTTTCTTAGTGACGGGCTTGAGGTCATGCCTTCTCAATTGAACCGGCTTCCCTCTTGAATCTCTCTTCCATTGGGCGCCCTCTTCACAAATAACTGTGAGGACTTGGTCCAACCTTTGATCAAAGTTGACCCTTCTAGTGTAAGGATGTTCATCTCCTTGCATCATGGGCAAATTGAATGCCAACCTTACACTTTCTGGATTAAAATCCAAGTATTTCCCCCGAACCATAGTAAGATAATTCTTTGGATCCGGGTTCACACTTTGATCATGGTTCTTGGTGATCCATGCATTGGCATAGAACTCTTGAACCATTAAGAATCCGACTTGTTGAATGGGGTTGGTAAGAACTTCCCAACCTCTTCTTCGGATCTCATGTTGGATCTCCGGATATTCACTCTTTTTGAGTGAAAAAAGGGACCTCGGGGATCACCTTCTTCAAGGCCACAACTTCATAGACGTGATGCACCCTTGAGATGAATCTCTCCATCTCCCATGACTCGGAAGTGGAAGCTTTTGCCTTCCCTTTCCTCTTTCTAGAGGTTTTTCCGGCCTTGGATGCCATAAATGGTTATGGAAAAACAAAAAGCATTGCTTTTACCACACCAAACTTAAAATGTTTGCTCGTCCTCGAGCAAAAGAAGAAAAAAAGAGAGTAGAAGAAGAAGAAATGAGGAAGAAGGGAATGGCTTTGTGTTTGGCCAAAGGGAGGAGAAGTGGTGTTTAGGTTGTGTAAAAATGAAGGAGTGAAGATGGGTTTATATAGGAGTGGGGGGAGGGTAGGGTTCGGTTAATTGAGGGTGGGTTTGGGTGGGAAAGTGGTTTGAATTTGAATGGTGAGGTAGGTGGGGTTTTGTGAAGGATGGATGTGAGTGGTGAAGAGAAAGATGGGATTTAATAGGTGAAGGGTTTTTGGGGAAGAGGTGTTGAGGTGATTGGTGAATGGGTGAAGAAGAGAGAGTGGTGGGGTAGGTAGGGATCCTGTGGGGTCCACAAATCCTGAGGTGTCAAGGAAAAGTCATCCCTGCACCAAATGGCAAGAAAAAATGCGTTTTTAGCCATTTCTGGCGTTAAACGCCGGGCTGGTGCCCATTTCTGGCGTTTAACGCCAGCTTCTTGCCCTTTTCTGGCGTTTAACGCCAGTCTGGTGCCCCTTTCTGGCGTTAAACGCCCAGAATGGTGCCAGACTGGGCGTTAAACGCCCAACAGCTAGCCTTACTGGCGTTTAAATGCCAGTAAGTTCTTCCTCCAGGGTGTGCTGTTTTTCTTCCTATTTTTCATTCTGTTTTCGCTTTTTTCATTGATTTTGTGACTTCTCATGATCATCAACCTAAAAAACATAAAATAACAAAGGAAAATAGTCAAAATATAACATTGGGTTGCCTCCCAACAAGCGCTTCTTTAATGTCAGTAGCTTGGCAGAGGGCTCTCATGGAGCCTCAGAAATACTCAGAGCAATGTTGGAACCTCCCAATACCAAACTTAGAGTTTGAATGTGGGGGTTCAACACCAAACTTAGAAGTTGGTTGTGGCCTCCCAACACCAAACTTAGAGTTTGACTGTGGGGGCTCTGTGTGGCTCTGTTTTGAGAGAAGCTCTTCATGCTTCCTCTCCATGATGACAGAGGGATATCCTTGAGCCTTAAACACAAAGGATTCTTCATTCACTTGAATGATCAATTCTCCTCTATCAACATCAATCACAGCCCTTGCTGTGGCTAGGAAGGGTCTGCCAAGGATGATGGATTCATCCATGCACTTCCCAGTCTCTAGGACTATGAAATCAGAAGGGATGTAATGGTCTTCAACTTTTACCAGAACATCCTCTACAAGTCCATAGGCTTGTTTTCTTGAATTGTCTGCCATCTCTAGTGAGATTTTTGCAGCTTGCACCTCAAAGATCCCTAACTTCTCCATTACAGAGAGAGGCATGAGGTTTACACTTGACCCTAAATCACACAAGGCCTTCTTGAAGGTCATGGTGCCTATGGTACAAGGTATTGAAAACTTCCCAGGATCCTATCTCTTTTGAGGTAGTTTCTGCCTAGACAAGTCATCCAGTTCTTTGGTGAGCAAAGGGGGTTCATCCTCCCAAGTCTCATTTCCAAATAACTTGTCATTTACCTTCATGATTGCTCCAAGGTATTTAGCAACTTGCTCTTCAGTGACATACTCATCCTCTTCAGAGGAAGAATACTCATCAGAGCTCATGAATGGCAGAAGTAAGTCCAATGGAATCTCTATGGTCTCATTTTGAGCCTCAGATTCCCATGGTTCCTCATTGGGGAACTCGTTGGAGGCCAGTGGACGTCCATTGAGGTCTTCCTCAGTGGCGTTCACTGCCTCTCCTTCCTCCCAAAATTCGGCCATGTTGATGGCCTTGCACTCTCCTTTTGGATTTTCTTCTGTATTGCTTGGGAGAGTACTATGAGGGAGTTCAGTAATTCTCTTGCTCAGCTGACCCACTTGTGCCTCCAAGTTTCTAATGGAGGACCTTGTTTCAGTCATGAAACTTTGAGTGGTTTTGATTAGATCAGAGACCATGGTTGCTAAGTCAGAGGTATTCTGCTTAGAACTCTCTGTCTGTTGCTGAGAAGATGATGGAAAAGGCTTGCTATTGCTAAACCTGTTTCTTCCACCATTATTATTGTTGAAACCTTGTTGAGGTCTCTGTTGATCCTTCCATGAGAGATTTGGATGATTTCTCCATGAAGGATTATAGGTGTTTCCATAGGATTCTCCCATGTAATTCACCTCTTCCATTGAAGGGTTCTCAGGATCATAAGCTTCTTCCTCAGATGAAGCCTCCTTAGTACTGCTTGGTGCATTTTGCATTCCAGACAGACTTTGAGAAATCATATTGACTTATTGAGTCAATATTTTGTTCTGAGCCAATATGGCATTCAGAGTGTCAATCTCAAGAACTTCTTTCTTCTGACTAGTCCCATTGTTCATAGGATTTCTTTCAGAAGTGTACATGAATTGGTTATTTGCAACCATTTCAATCAGCTCTTGAGCTTCTGTAGGCGTCTTCTTCAGATGAAGAGATCCTCCAGCAGAGCTATCCAAAGACATCTTGGACAGTTCAGATAGACCATCATAGAAAATACTTATGATGCTCCATTCAGAAAGCATGTCAGAGGGACACTTTCTGATTAATTGTTTGTATCTTTCCCAAGCTTCATAGAGGGATTCTCCTTCCTTCTGTCTGAAGGTTTGGACTTCCACTCTAAGCTTACTCAATTTTTGAGGTGGAAAGAACTTTTCCAAGAAGGCATTGACTAGCTTTTCCCAAGAGTCCAGGCTTTCTTTAGGTTGAGAGTCCAACCATGTCCTAGCTCTGTCTCTTACAGCAAAAGGGAATAGCATAAGTCTGTAGACCTCAGGGTCAACCCCATTAGTCTTGACAGTGTCACAGATTTGCAAGAATTCAGCTAAGAACTGATGAGGATCTTCCAATGGAAGTCCATGGAATTTGCAATTCTGTTGCATTAGAGAAACTAATTGAGGCTTAAGCTCAAAGTTGTTTGCTCCAATGGCAGGGATAGAGATGCTTCTCCCATAAAAGTCGGGAGTAGCTGCAGTAAAGTCACCCAGCACCTTCCTTGCATTGTTGGCATTGTTGTTGTTTTCGGTTGCCATAGGTTCTTCTTCTTTGAAGATTTCTGTTAGGTCCTCTACAGAGAGTTGTGCTTTGGCTTCTCTTAGCTTTCTCTTCTCAAGGTCCTTTCAGGTTCAGGATCAGCCTCAACAAGAATGTTTTTGTCCTTGCTCCTGCTCATAAGAAAGAGAAGGGAACAAGAAAATGTGGAATCCTCTATGTCACAGTATAGAGATTCCTTTAGGTGTCAGAGGAAAAGAAAAGTAGAAGACAGACGTAGAAAATTCGAACTTATCAAAGAAGATGGAGTTCGAATTTTGCATTAAGGAATAGTGTTAGTCCATAAATAGAAGGATGTGAGAAGAAGGGAAGTAATTTTCGAAAATTGAGTAAAAGATTTTGAAAACATTTTTGAAAAACACTAATTGATTTTCAAAAATGAAAGTGGAAAAGAAATCAAGTGATTTTTGAAAAAGATTTTGAAATTAGAAATCAAAAAGATTTGATTGAAAACTATTTTGAAAAAGATGTGGTTAAGAAGATATGATTAGTTTTAAAAAGATGTGATTGAGAAGATATGATTTGAAAAACATTTTAAAAAGATTTGATTTTGAAAATTAAAAACTTGGCTAACAAGAAAAGATATGATTCAAACATTAAACCTTTCTCAACAGAAAAGGCAACATACTTGAAATGTTGAATCAAATCATTGATTGATAGCAAGTATTTTTAAAAAATAGAGAGAAATTGATTTTGAAAAAGATTTGATTGAAAAGATATGATTTGAAAAAGATTTGATTTTGAAAAAGTTTGAAAACTGAAAAAAAAAGTCTGCATTAAAAACAAAATCTTCCCTCTTGTGCCATCCTGGCGTTAAACGCCCAGAATGGTGCACATTCTGGCGTTTAACGCCCAAAACTATACCCTTTTGGGTGTTAAACGCCCAACCAGGTACCCTGGCTGGCGTTTAAACGCCAGTCTGTCCTTCTTCACTGGGCGTTTTGAACGCCCAGCTTTTTTTGTGTAATTCCTCTGCTGTATGTTCTGAATCTTCAATTCTCAGTATTGTTGACTTGAAAAGACACAAATTAAAAATATTTTTGGATTTTTAATAATAAGGAATAATCAAAATGCAACTAAAATTAAATAACAATGCATGCAAGACACCAAACGTAGTAGTTTGTATACTACTCACACTAATGAGAATGCATATGAGACACACAAAACACTCAAGTCAAGAGAATTTAAAGATTAGAGTAAGAAATCATCAAGAACATCTTGAAGATCACTAAGACACATGAATGAATGCATGCAATTGACACCAAACTTAACATGAGACACTAGACTCAAATAAGAAATTTTTGGATTTTATGATTTTGTAATTTTTTTGTGCTTTTTTCGAAAATTAAGTGGAAAAAGAAGATAAAGGTATCAAAATTCTTAATGAGAACTCCAGGAATCATGCAATGTTTAGTCTAAGACTCCGGTCCAGGAATTAGACATGGCTTCACAGCCAGCCAAGCTTTCAAGGAAAGCTTCGGTCCAAAACACTAGACATGGCCAATGGCCAGCCAAGCCTTAGCAGATCACTGCTCCAACAGCAAGATTGATACAAATCAACAAGCTCTTGTGATGATAAGTTGAAACCTCGGTCCAATGAAATTAGACATGGCTTCACAGCCAGCCAGACTTCAACAAATCATCATGAAACTCTAGAATTCATCTTCAAGAATTCCGAAAAAAAAATACCTAATCTAAGCAACAAGATGAACCGTCAGTTGTCCAAACTCAACAATCCCCGGCAACGGCGCCAAAAACTTGGTGGACGAAATTGTGATCACTACAACTTCGCACAACTAACCAGCAAGTGTACTGTGTCGTCAAAGTAATAAACCTTACGCGAGTAAGGGTCGATCCCACAGAGATTGTTGGTATGAAGCAAGCTATGGTCACCTTGTAAATCTCAGTCAGGCAAACTCAAATGGGTATGGTGATATACTCATAAAACTATAAAGATAAAGATAGAGATACTTATGTAATTCATTGGTAGGAATTTCAGATAAGCGTATGAAGATGCTGTCCCTTCCATCTCTCTGCTTTCCTACTGTCTTCATCCAATCCTTCTTACTCCTTTCCATTGCAAGCTTAAGCAAGGGTTTCACCATTGTCAGTGGCTACCTCCCATCCTCTCAGTGGAAATGTTCAACGCACCCTGTCACGGCACGGCTATCCATCTGTCGGTTCTCGATCAGGCCGGAATAGAATCCAGTGATTCTTTTGCGTCTGTCACTAACGCCCCGCCCTCAGGAGTTTGAAGCACGTCACAGTCATTCAATCATTGAATCCTACTCAGAATACCACAGACAAGGTTAGACCTTCCAGATTCTCTTGAATGCCGCCATCAGTTCTAGCCTATACCACGAAGACTCTGATCTCACGGAATGGCTGGCCCGTTTGTCAGGCAAGCACTCGGTTGTCAGGCGATCAACCATGCATCGTGTATCAGAAATCCAAGAGATATTCACCCAATCGAAGGTAGAACGGAGGTGGTTGTCAGTCACACGTTCATAGGTGAGAATGATGATGAGTGTCACGGATCATCACATTCATCAAGTTGAAGAACAAGTGATATCTTAGAACAAGAACAAGCAGAATTGAATAGAAGAACAATAGTAATTGCATTAATACTCAAGGTACAGCAGAGCTCCACACCTTAATCTATGGTGTGTAGAAACTCCACCGTTGAAAATACATAAGAACAAGGTCTAAGCATGGCCGAATGGCCAGCCTCCCCATGATCTAAGATAGCATCAGAACAAGGATAACTACCCAGATATGATCTAAGAACTAGATGTCCAAAGATGAAAATACAATAGTAAAAGGTCCTATATATAGAGAACTAGTAGCCTAGGGTGTACAGAGATGAGTAAATGACATAAAAATCCACTTCCGGGCCCACTTGGTGTGTGCTTGGGCTGAGCAATGAAGCATTTTCGTGTAGAGACTCCTCTTGGAGTTAAACGCCAGCTTTGGTGCCAGTTTGGGCGTTTAACTCCCATTCTTGTGCCAGTTCCGGCGTTTAACACTGGGAATTCTGAGGGTGACTTTGAACGCCGGTTTGGGCCATCAAATCTTGGGCAAAGTATGGACTATCATATATTGCTGGAAAGCCCAGGATGTCTACTTTCCAACGCCGTTGAGAGCGCGCCAATTGGGCTTCTGTAGCTCCAGAAAATCCACTTTGAGTGCAGGGAGGTGAGAATCCAACAGCATCTGCAGTCCTTTTTAGTCTCTGAATCAGATTTTTGCTCAGGTTCCTCAATTTCAGCCAGAAAATACCTGAAATCACAGAAAAACACACAAACTCATAGTAAAGTTCAGAAAAGTGAATTTTAACTAAAAACTAATAAAAATATACTAAAAACTAACTAGATCATACTAAAAACATACTAAAAACAATGCCAAAAAGCGTACAAATTATCCGCTCATCAAGGGGCTAGCAGAGAGTCACAATGGAGCTCCGTTTGTGCTTCTCTGGTCTGCCGAGAGAGGAGCTCATGGGTGGAGGAAGGCCAGTTGAGGGAAAGAACGCTGTTGAGTGAGGTAAACGCCTCTGCCGTGCTTCTTGGTCACTGGTAGCGGAGCCGCGTCGCCGTCACCCCTGGGCTGCCATTCCTGCTGCCGCCATTTCCTCGTTCTGTTATTATTGTCTAATTGAGGTAAGGAATTTTGGCTCTTGCTTCAATTTGAGTTAGCATGGAGTTTCCAGAATTTTTACTATTATCCTATTTGAATTCACCATTTCTGATTGCAGCCGTGACCACCTCACGTTGCTGCTGGCTCTGTTTGAAAATGGCTGCTACTTTTGGAATCCCAGATCGGAGAGGGGAGGAGGCATTTAACCTTGTCATTATTGCTGCCATGGAAATAGGTGTTGAAAACTGCTAATGGAGCAGCTGTGTTTCGCAATTTTTGCGAGTTTTGACTTTGAGGTAGGGGATTTATTTTAAAATTAACAGTTTTAACTTATGAATGCCAAGGAGGTTTAGTGAGTAATTGCAAATAATTCATAAATATGATTAATTGATAGGAATAAGCTTGGTTTGAGGTTGTGAAATTTGGATTAAGTTTGGTACTGAGATGATATCCTGGTGTTTCAATTAGTTTATTGAGTTTAGGTTATGGCTGAGAATGTCACTGGATTTTGTTATTGTGAGTAATTAATTTGACAAGGTTAATTTTGGTTAATGCTGTGATTGATATTGGTTTTCTGATTTTGATGGATTTGTTGAGAATTCTGACCTATGTGATATTGCTGAATTGGTTGAAATGTGGTTGTGAATGGTGATTCGTTTGATAATACTTGTTACACTGAAATTTGATGAATTAACTATTGAAAAGTTTTCGTATTGATAATTGATGAACTAAGTTGGATTTGTGTTTGGTTTGGGATTATTGTGATGATGGTTTGAGTTGTGGCTGTATTTTGATTATTGAGAATAAGCGTTTGTTGTTGATTTTAGTAATCTGATATGTCGGAATGGCTGTGAAATTGACTTGTGACTGGTTGGAATTGGTCTTGATGCTCTCTAATATTGATTCGTGATTAATCAGAATTATGTTTGAGAACTGCTAAAAGATTGAAGTTTGATTACCGAATTATTCTGTTGAAATATGACTTCTAAAGCAAAATAGTTACTTTGTTAACAAGTAAATGACTTTAAATTATGGAAGGCTGATTTTTGGGGTTACTGGTTGATTGAGTTTAATTTTGAAAGGATTCTATGATATGTTGAAAATAGTTATAAATTGATGAGATGGAAGTTGGATAGATGGATTATGTGGAAATTGCGGAGTATGATTTAATTGTTGATTATTGCCAATTATGATTTTCTGATTGATTGAGAATCTCCTGTTGTGATAATTGTTGAGAAAGGTTTGATAAGATGTTGAAAAGAAGGAACCCGTAAGGGTGACTAAGTCTGAATTTTAGGGGAGGTGCTGCCAAAATTTTATAAAATCTGAGGTTTTATTTGAGAAGTTATTTTAGAAGACTTGGATTTGGAAAATGATTATTTAAGTTTTATTTAGTAAAGAAAAGAATTATTCTATTTTAAATTCGATTTACTAAAGAAAGGTTTATGTTTCAAAATTAAATTATTTAAGAAAGAAACTATATTTTGAGATTGATTCAATATGAAAAGAATTATGTTTTAAGCTTGAAATAAAGGATTACTTTTTAGAAGTTTGATGAATTTATAATATTTTAATTTGAATAGTAAAGAGAGAGATGATTTTTGAGTCTTTGGGAAGTTAGTAAATTTGAAAAAAAAAAGAGTTTTATTTGGTTAATTTTAGTAAGAGGGTGATGTTTTGAAAAGTATTTAGCGAATTTAAAATAAATGATTTTCTTGAGTCTTTTGAAAGAGAATTAAACTAGAAAATAGTTTTAAAATTGGTTCAAGTTAAGAGGTTGCAAAAGCGGAAGTCGTAAAGTTTGTACAACATGAGTGAACAAAGAAAGAGAGAGATATTGTATAAGAATATATAACTGGAGATGAATAACGAGAATAATAACTTATGATGATAATTACACTGATTCTTTTAAAGAAAGGTATTCAGTTTATGACATTGTTGGCAAGGACGTGGATTTTGTCCCGCTTGCGTATTTATGATTATAAAAGAGAATAAAAAAGTAGAGGACCTGTTGAAAGGTCATTTGTTGCTTGAGGCAACCCAAGAGATGTGTTTATTCATTTGTTGCATTAAGGCAACTCTAGATATACTGGTATGATCATCTGCTGCAGTGAGGCAGTCAGAGAGATAATGGTGTGATCATTGAGAACGCTTTCCTACGGTACAGATCTATATTTTATTTCTGTAAGGCAGAGGGGTTATTTCCTGCTACAGAAGTACCGTGACCACCTGTTCCATTTCTGTAGTGGCAGAGGAGTTATTTCCTGTATACAGAAGGTGTGTCGGTGTACATCCCAGCAGTGGCAGATGTGTTATTTCCTATGTGCAGTGGACCCTGTGGTGGCAGAGGGGTTATTTCTTGTACACAGGGGTATAGCCAATAGGAAAGCCTTATCCAGACAGAGGTTGCTGGATAACGTCAGGAGCGGGTTAGTAACCGACAGATGAGCTCATTACCTGCACTAGGGCTAGACATGCATCATCTTTATTTGCGCATCTGCATTTGATTGTGTTTGCTTGTTTTATTTCTTTGTAATTGTGCTGCCTGTCTTGTTGTGATTAGATTGTATGTTGAATTGAATCTCTTGCTTGTACTTTTAGTTTCTGAATGTTTTAAAGAGATTAATAATTGACGTTGTGATTGAGAATTAATTAAGTGGCTGAAAAATTATTGATATAATTAATCTTGTCATTGAGATTTGTTTTGAGTTTAGAGTCTTCGAAAGAGGTGATCAATTAGTTAAAATAAAGCTAAGAGTATATCCGAAAAGTTTTGATAAAAATGTAGTTTTCTTGAGTATGTTAATTATTTGCATGTTAATCATTACTTTTACGGCATTCCCATTCCCTACTGAGAACGTGTGGTTTGTTCTCACCCCAAAATCGTCCACCTTTTCAGTGACACAGGTTCGAAGACTCAGTTTGAAGCTGTGAGCGATTATATAATTTATTTATGAGTTAAGTGTGAGTTAATTTGCTTTCATAGAATTCCCTCGCCCTTATTGCTTAAGATTTTTATTTTATACAGAGGGATAGGATTTGTATCTGAATTTTTTTTGAAATCTTTTGTATGACAAAAATTATTATTAATAATTATGTGATTATTATTACTTTGAAATGTTTGACATATGATTTTGATAATAAAAAACAAAATTATTCTGGAATTTTCTTAAAAACTGAAACGCTATATCGAACTAAAGGCTCAATAATAAATAGTTAATAAAGGAACGCAGGTTAGTAGCGCCTTACTTTCGGTACGATCATGACGTTCTGGAAGTTGGGTCATTCCAAATGGTATCAGAGCAGTTCGTTCCTGTTAGAGCCTTGGGAATGGACTGACTATGCTTCATTGTATACTCTGAGTGTTTGTCATGCTTAGTGACTTGTTCTGATAACAAGGGTTTGTGTTTTATATGCATGACTGTCTGATGATTAACACTGTTGGTTTACCATTGCATGCCTCATGGTATTAGGTCTGGCCAACTTAATACTAATGATTTATGTATATGGAAACACTAATGGGTTATCACAGACAAAAGAGAAGTTATAAGTGATGCGACTCACAGGGTTTGGGAGCGTTATAGGTTGTGAAGTTAGCTTCGATTCGACGTATAATCTTTATTCGTGCCACATTGAACTCATGCCATCTTTTTCTTCATTGCTTTCATTGGAATTCTCTGGTTTGAATTTTCTCCTTAGAATGTAATTTAATTATTTTCCAACCATACCTTGTCATTTTTGTATACCCTTGCTTGCCTATGAATCTGATTGCTTACGTAACTCTTTGAATATTCATCCTTGAAAATGTCTACACTTCTGTCCATATATTCTGCTTTCTTTGATTTCAGTTTGAACTTATCTTATTCTAGCAATTTTCGAGGGCGAAAATTTTTCTAAGGTAGGTAGAATGTAACAACCCTAGTTTTTGACAATCAAATAATTAGTCATTTGTGATTTATTTTATTTGTTGATAATTTTATTTTAAGAAAATTATTTTACTAAAGGTAATTAAATGGAGTTTCATCATAATTGGAGTTTAAATTAATTAGAATTTTTATATAATCTTTATTAGATATTTGGTATAATTGAAACTATAATTTTAGTAATTGAAAAATAAGAAGAATTGTATAATTTAATTTAAATAAATTCTATTTTGAATGAATTATGTTATTAATTTGAATTCCTAGAAATTATTTTATTAGAAATGATTAGATTGATATTTATAAATACTTTAAATTTAAGTCAATTAATATTTATGTATAATTTTTATTATAATTAAATTGGAATTAAAGTTTCGGAGATAGAAAAATAATGAAAAGTTATGTCATTTAATTTGAATAACTAAAAATGTGATTAATATATTTATTTTAAATTAGAAATAATTGATTGAACTTAGCCATATGATAATAAATAATGTTCCTAAATATTTTTAATAGAGTACATTTAATTTTAAAATTACTCTATCTTCAAATTTTATCAAAATATCTATTCATATCTATCCGTATTATTTTATAAAATTCCTAATTTCTAAACCTAAATTCCCAAATTGAATCAGAAACCTAATTCCTAAATCCCAGAAACCCTAACCCAAATCTTTCTCTTTCCTCAGCCTGTGAACGCAGCCTCCACCTCCTTTCTTCCTAAACACAATACACACACAAAACAGAGAAAGAAACGCAGAGATGGAGAGGAAGAAAAGAGAGCTCGGAACCAGAGGAGGGAGCCACACCCAGCCACCGTCCAGCTTACAGCCCCAATCGCGTATTGTTGCGCTGTCATTCACGCTCATCGCCGCCCAGCCGTTGGTGCGAGCTCGCCGCCGTCAACGAGATGCTGTCTGCCGTCACTGTCGCCGCCCTGGATCTCGCCATCGAGCTGCTTCACGGCGTCGTCCCGTCCATGGAGCCACAAGCTTGCGTTATTGCCGATCCGTCTACAAGCCACCATCAAGGAGAAGCTGCCATCGCGTCTTGTCCCGCCGTCACCACCGTTGCCCTGGAGCTCGCCCGCCGTCGTCGTTGAGGGGCCAGCAGAGAGTCACGATGGAGCTCCGTTTGTGCTTCTCTGGTCCGCCGAGAGAGGAGCTCATGGGTTGAGGAAGGCCAGTTGAGGGAGAGAACGCTGTTGAGTGGGGTAAACGCCTCTGTCGTGCTTCTTGTCACTGGTGGCGGTGTCGCGTCGCCGTCACCCCTGGGCTGCCGTTCCTGCTGCCAATGTTTCCTCGTTCTGTTATTATTGTCTAATTAAGGTAAGGCATTTTGGCTCTTGCTTCAACTTGAGTTAGCATGGAGTTTCCAGAATTTTTACTGTTATCCTATTTGAATTCACCATTTCTGATTGCTGCCGTGACCACCTCACGTTGCTGCTAGCTCTGTTTGAAAATGGCTGCTACTTCTGGAATCCCAGATCAGAGAGGAGAGGAGGCGTTTAACCTTGTCATTGTTGCTGCCATGGAAATAGGTGCTAGAAACTGCTCATGGAGCAGCTGCGTTTAGCGATTTTTGCGAGTTCCGACTTTGAGGTAGGGGATTTATTTTAAAATTAACAGTTTTAAGTTATGAATGCCAAGGAGGTTTAGTGAGTAATTGCAAATAATTCATAAATATGATTAATTGATAGGAATAAGCTTGGTTTGAGGTTGTGAAATTTGGATTACGTTTGGTACTGAGATGATATTCTGGTGTTTCAATTAGTTTATTGAGTTTAGGTTATGGTTGAAAATGTCACTGGGTTTTGTTATTGTCAGTAATTAATTTGACAAGGTTAATTTTGGTTAATGCTGTGATTGATATTGGTTTTCTAATTTTGATGGATTTGTTGAGAATTCTGACCTATGTGATATTGCTGAATTGGTTGAAATGTGGCTGTGAATGGTAATTCGTTTGATAATACTTGTTACACTGAAATTTGATGAGTTAACTATTGAAAAGTTGTCGTATTGATAATTGATGAACTGAGTTGGATTTGTGTTTGGTTTGGGATTATTGTGATGATGGTTTGAGTTGTGGCTGTATTTTGATTATTGAGAATAAGAATTTGTTGTTGATTTTAGTAATCTGATATGTCGAAATGGCTGTGAAATTGACTTGTGACTGGTTGGAATTGGTCTTGATGCTTGCTAATATTGATTGATGATTAATCAGAATTATGTTTGAAAACTGCTAAAAGATTGAAGTTTGATTACCGAATTATTCTCTTGAAATATGACTTCTAAAACAAAATAGGTACTTTGTTAACAAGTAAATGACTTTAAATTATGGAAGGCTGATTTTTGGGGTTACTGGTTGATTGAGTTTAATTTTGAAAGGATTCTATGATATGTTGAAAATAGTTATAAATTGATGAGATGGAAGTTGGATAGATGGATTATGTGGAAATTGCGGAGTATGATTTAATTGTTGATTATTGCCAATTATGATTTTCTGATTGATTGAGAATCTCCTGTTGTGATAATTGTTGAGAAAGGTTTGATAAGATGTTGAAAAGAAGGAACCCGTAAGGGTGGCTAAGTCTGAATTTTAGGGGAGGTGCTGCCAAAATTTTATAAAATCTGAGGTTTTATTTGAGAAGTTATTTTAGAAGACTTGGATTTGGAAAATGATTATTTAAGTTTTATTTAGTAAAGAAAAGAATTATTCTATTTTAAATTCGATTTACTAAAGAAAGGTTTATGTTTCAAAATTAAATTATTTAAGAAAGAAACTATGTTTTGAGATTGATTCAATATGAAAAGAATTATGTTTTAAGCTTGAAATAAAGGATTACTTTTTAGAAGTTTGATGAATTTATAATATTTTAATTTGAATAGTAAAGAGAGAGATGATTTTTGAGTTTTTGGAAAGTTAGTAAATTTGAAAAAAAGAGTTTTATTTGGTTAATTTTAGTAAGAGGGTGATGTTTTGAAAAGTATTTAGCGAATTTAAAATAAATGATTTTCTTGAGTCTTTTGAAAGAGAATTAAACTAGAAAATAGTTTTAAAATTGGTTCGAGTTAAGAGGTTGCAAAAGTGGAAGTCGTAAAGTTTGTACAACATGAGTGAACAAAGAAAGAGAGAGATATTCTATAAGAATATGTAACTGGAGATGAATAACGAGAATGATAACTTATGATGATAATTACACTGATTCTTTTGAGGAAAGGTATTCAGTTTATGACATTGTTGGCAAGGACGTGGGTTTTGTCCCGCTTGCGTATTTATGATTATAAAAGAGAATAAAAAAGTAGAGGACCTGTTAAAAAAGTAGAGGACCTGTTGAAAGGTCATTTGTTGTTTGAGGCAACCCAAGAGATGTGTTTATTTATTTGTTGTGCTAAGGCAACTCTAGATATACTGGTATGATCATCTGCTGCAGTGAGGCAGTCAGATAGATAATGGTGTGATCACTGAGAATGCTTTCCTACGGTACAGATCCATATTTTATTTCTGTAAGGCAGAGGGGTTAATTCCTGCTACAGAAGTACCGTGACCACTTGTTCCATATCTGTAGTGGCAGAGGGGTTATTTCCTGTATACAGAAGGTGTGTCGGCGTACATCCCTGCAGTGGCAGATGTGTTATTTCCTGTGTGCAGTGGATCCTGTGGTGGCAGAGGGGTTATTTCCTGTACACAGGGGTATAGCCAATAGGAAAGCCTTATCTAGACAGAGGTTGCTGGATAACGTCGGGAGCGGGTTAGTAACCGACAGATGAGCTCATTACCTGCACTAGGACTAGACATGCGACATCCTTATTTGCGCATCTGCATTTGATTGTGATTGCTTGTTTTATTTCTTTGTAATTGTGCTGCCTGTCTTGTTGTGATTTGTTTGTATGTTGAATTAAATCTCTTGCTTGTACTTTTAGTTTTTGAAATGTTTTAAAGAGATTAATAATTGACGTTGTGATTGAGAATTAATTAAGTGGCTGAAAAATGATTGATATTATTAATCTTGTCATTGTGATCTGTTTTGAGTTTAGAGTCTTCGAAAGAGGTGATCAATTAGTTAAAATAAAGCTAAGAGTATATCCAAAAAGTTTTGATAAAAATGTAGTTTTTTTGAGTATGTTAATTATTTGCAAGTTAATCATTACTTTTACAGCATTGACATTCCCTACTGAGAACGTGTGGTTTGTTCTCACCTCAAAATCTTCCACCTTTTCAGTGACACATGTTCGAAGACTCAGTTTGAAGCTGCGAGTGATTATATAATTTATTTATGAGTTAAGTGTGAGTTAATTTGCTTTCATAGAATTCCCTCGCCCTTATTGCTTAAGATTTTTATTTTATACAGAGGGATATGATTTGTATCTGAATTTTATTTGAAATCTTTTGTATGACAGATATTATTATTAATAATTATGTGATTATTATTACTTTGAAATGTTTGACATATGATTTTGATAATAAAAAACAAAATTATTCTGGAAATTTCTTAAAAACTGAAACGCAATATCGAACTAACGACTCAAAAATAAATAGTTAATAAAGGAAAGCAGGTTAGTAACGCCTTACTTTCGGTACGATCATGATGTTCTGGAAGTTGGGTCGTTACAGAGCCCATGTCAGAGGCACACTCCCATTCCCTACTTTGGTCACAGAGATGGCTCAGCGGGCTGGAGTACCATGGCTGCCAGATGATGAGTCACCACCCGCAGTCCACATAAATGAGAGAGTTATTCTGTGGGGGACTTGGGTGACCGACAAACCACCAGCACCGCGGAGAGCCCAAGCATCTGCAGCAGCGACACCTAGGCCATCTTCCTCTTCAGCAGCAGCACCTGGACCATCTACACCAGTACCACCAGCACCACCACCACCACCAGCAGCAGCACCTCAGCCGATGTACCGACTTATGCAGCACCTCATTGGGCTCATGGAGCAGAGTGAGCGTCGCAATAGGCGACGCTATGAGCGTTTGAGTCGGATGCTGGCATCATTAGGTACCAGGATGCCCTCTGATTCTGACATTTCTTCCAACTAGTTTGAGGCGAAGGAGGGGGTTCGGGAGAAGGAGGCTCAGCAGCCAGAGGCACGTTCACAGATTTAGGCTACCACAGAGACACATCAGGCCCCTGTAGAGTCATAGCCTCAGCCTCAGCCAGTAGCAAACATCGACCGTCTCACCCAGTCTCAGTCGTAGCATCGAGTACGATGCTGTCTTCTAAGTGTGGGGAGGTCGCCGTCGTCGACGTCGACAGGATTTTCTATTTTCGGTGACCATTTTCAGACTCTCATTTTATTTAGATTTATTTTGTCTTATTTTTAGTATTTGCACTTTATTTTATTGCACTTTTGGATCATTATATATATATCAGTTATCTTGGATACTTTTGTTTTAGCTTGTTACATTTTACACTTTGGTTTGTATATATCTTGAAAATTTTAGCTTGATTTGCACTTTTAGTTGATAGCATATATATATGTAGTTATTTTAGTCTATTAGTTGTGATTGGAAAAATGTTATTATTGAGCTTAGTTTACCCTTTTGCATATGAGAAATTGGTTTGATTGAAAAAGGGAATTAAACTAAGTAATTTTTTTGTTTACCCTTCTCAATCACAACATTGCATTTAGAATACATGTAATAAGTTTAGTCAAAATAATAAAATTTTTCAAGAAGGCTCTTGGCAAGGAATGAGAATTAGAAGTCCTATCCTCATTATCATCATCAATTGTGACAAGAATTGTCTATTGTTCCCACATAGTTAACCTCTAACTATGAAGGAAAGTCAAGTGGATATAATCAACTTGAGTCCACAAGTCCTAGTCAAATCATAGTGAAAGACTACCTTTAGTGGCATTCAAGTCAACTAGCAACTTCCAATTATCAATCAACAAGAGACTTTGACAATTCAAGAGTCTCAAATTACTCAACCCAAGCCAAGAACACAAAAATCTACTCTAACATCCTTCTAAGTATTGTATCAAACATTTGGAAGGTATAAAAAGAAAGCATAATAAAATAATAAGGAATATAAAATCTAATACTACCAAATGCAAGGAGATAGCAATAGCAAAGCATTTAAACAATAAAAGAACAATAAACATCAATTGCATTAAAGGAAATGAAAGGAAACAAGAGTGCTCATAAAATCAACAAAATAAAGGAAATAACAAATAAAACTAAGAAAGCAAGGATGTAGCAACAAGAAATTGAGAAAGAAAGTAAATGAAATCAACAATTAAAACCTAAATCTAAGAGTGATTAACCTAAGAACCCTAACCTAATTCTAGAGAGAGGAAGGAACTTCTCTCTCTAGAAAAATAACTAAAGGCTTATCATAACTACACTAAGTGTCCCCCCTTTGTCCAATCTTCAATTCTGCATGAAATATTCTCTGGAACCCATCGGGATCGGGCTTGGGAAGCTCAGAAATTGCCCCCAGCATTTTCACTTTAATGAGGTCACGTGCAAGCATCGACGTGTACGCATGGGTCACGCGTACGCATTGCTTGACATTTTACCATCCACGCATACGCGACTGTCATGCGTACGCGTCACCATGCGACTTCACATCCACACGTGCGCGTCTGTTGCGCGTGCACGTCAATGTATGCACTCCATACTTAATTTTCCATGAGTTCTCCACTTTGCATGCTTTTCTTTCCACTCCTTTTATTCATTCCTGGCCCTTATCATCTTAAATTCACTAACAAACACATCAAGGCATCTAGTGGAATCAAAGGTGAATTAAAACTAGCAATTTAAAGGCCTAAAAATCATCTTTTTACACTTAAGCACAAATAAAGGAGAATTTATAAAACCATGCTATTTTAGTGAATAAATGTGGGAAAAGTTGATTAAGTCCCCTAAATTAAGCACAAGATAAACCACCAAATTGGGGTTTATCAATGATTGAAAGTAAGGTGGAAGTACAAGAGGTGATTCCTCATAAATTGTACAAGATAGCTGAGAAGGCTTCCACCAATGCAAGGTTGGCATTCCCACACCTCATCTGACATCTATGCAATTTTGCTGGAATTGTCATAGAAGGAGATTTCTCTATTGGGGAGGACAAGTCCATCACTAAGAAAAAGATGGAGTAAACTAGAGAGCATGCACAAAAGCCTGTGCAGCCACCTCAGCAGGAGATCCTTGAGATGCCTCAAGGGATGCATTTTCCTCCTCAAAGCTATTGGGATCAATGGCAGACTTCTCTTGGAGAACTAAGCACTAACATGGAGAAATTGAGCGTGGAGCATCAAGAGCATTCCACCATCCTCAATGAAATAAGGGAAGACCAAAGATCCATTAGAGAAGTTCAAAGGGCTATGAGGGAAGAGTAACAAAGACAAAAGAGTAACATTGAAGAGATCAAGCACCACATTGGATCCTCAAAGAGGAGCACTAGCCGCCACCATTAAAGGTGGATTCGTTCTTTTTTTCTCCTCTTCTTTTGTATTTTTCTATTTTCTGTTATGTTGTAGTATCAGTTCTCTTGTTCTCATTGCATGATCATTTGCATTGATGTCTTAAAGTTGTAAAATATTCCGTATATCACTCACTGCTTAAAAAGAAAATTTTAATTGAAAAAAATTGAGAGAAACATGAATTTCAAGTTTATAATAAGAATAGTTTAATTATCTTGATTTGGTGGCATTGCTTTTGTTTTCTGAATGTATGAATAAACAGTGCAGATTTAAAGTTGGAATTTTAGAATGTTGGCTCTTGAAAGAATGATGAAAAAGGAAAAGTATTATTGGTAATCTGAAAAATCCAAAAATTAATTCTTGAATCAAGAAAAAACAGCAAAAAGAAAAAGAAAAACCATGTTGCAAAATAAAAAAAATTAATGCATGTGAAAAAGAAAGAAAAAATGGCGAAAAAATAAATAAATAAATAAAGAGAAAAATCCATTACTGCCCAAAAATGCAGGAAAAGGAGGGCAGATTGAAAAAGCCAATAACCCTTTAAACTAAAAGGCAAGGATAAAAGGATCCAAGGCTTTGAGTATCAATGGATAGGAGGGCCTAAAGGAATAAAATCCTGGCCTAAGCGGCTCAACCAAGCTGTCCCTAACCATGTGCTTGTGGCGTGAAGGTGTCATGCAAAAAGCTTGAGGCTGAGTGGTTAAAGTCACGATCCAAAGGAAAAAAGAGTGTGCTTAAGAACTCTGGACACCTCTATCTTGGGATTCTAGGAAAGCTGAATCACAATCCTAAAGCGTTCATCCAGTTAAAGTGTCTGTGGCATTTATGTATCCGGTGGTAATACTGAAAAACAAAGTGCATAGGGTCACGGCCAAGACTCTGAAAGCTCTGTTTAAGAATAAAAAAGAACTGAACTAAGAGAGTCAGTAAAATCATCTGGATTCTAAGTTCCTAAAGAGACCAACCATTCTGAGTTTCAATGGATAGTGAGATGCCAAAACTATTCAGAAGCAAAAAGCTACTAAATCCCGCTCATCTAAATTGTATCTGAGCTTCATTGGAAACTTAAAAATTTATTGTAACTTAATCTTCTTTTTTTTATCCTACTGTGTTTTTAGTTGCTTGGTGATGCAGAATTTATAATCCACAAACTAACCGGCAAGTGCACCGGGTCGTACCAAGTAATACCTCAGGTAAGTGAGGGTCGATCCCACGAGAATTGATGGACAAAGCAACAATGGTTAAATGATTTACTTAGTTAGGCAAGCAAAAAGAGTGTTTTGGTATTCAAAGAGCATTAAACAGTAAATTCAGAGTTTGAAGACAGGCAGTAAATAAGTTGGGAATAAAATATGGGAGAAGGCAGTTAAGGCTTCAGAGTTATCTATTTTTCGGATTGACTTTTCTTATTAATTTATTTTAATCATGCAAGATTTAATTCATGGCAAACTATATGTGACTAGACCCTAATTCTTTAGACCTTCCTAGTCTCCTCTAACTTTAATTAATCGCCAATTCCTTGGTGAATTAATTCCAATTAGAGGGTAAAGATCAAATTCCAGTTTATATGCCACAAAAATCCTAATTACCCAAATATAAGAGGATTATATGTCACGTATCCCGTTAAGTCCAAATAATTAGAATTTAGGAGAAATTGTTTTCATGCTGTTGTTCAAGTAAAGAGCTTTTCCAAGTTATACAAGAACTCAATTAGAAAGAGGGTCATACTTCCATTCCACCCAAATTCATAAGATAAAGAACAAAAACAATTCTTGAAATATAAATCAAAACATGAATTAAAATAGAAAAATAATAGTATCAATCCATACAATAGACAGAGCTCCTAACCTTAACAGTGGAGGTTTAGTTGCTTATGATTCAGAGAAGAAAACTAGGATTGTAAATTGGGCTGAGGTGGAATAAAAAGTTAACTAATGTTGGGACTCCCCCTGACTAGAAGAAAAGTTTCTCCTTTTTATAACTAATCCTAATTAATTTAAAATCTAATTTCTAAAATTAAAATAATATCTTTTTCCTATTTTAAAATTTAAATTTGAATCAGAATTGATTAAATAATTTGCGCCTTGTAACGTGGGGACCACTTGGCTTCACTGGATCCGCCCCTAACTTAGCAAAGAGCTGCGCCTTACTTGAGTGATAAAATGGGGCCCAGAAATCACCCACAGCGGTTTCTGTGTTTTTTGCACGTGGCACATGTCACGCGTACGTGTCAAGTACGCGCACGCGTCGCTGCGCAAATATCCTTTTCATGCGTACGCGTCAAGTATGCGCACGCGTCACCATGGAAAGCCTGACGCGCACGTGTCGCTCCTCGCTGTCATCTTCTTTAATTCTTGTGCTGCAGAAACTCCATCAAATCGAGCCGAATGCTACCTGAAATAAACAGAATTGCACAAAACTCAAAGTAGCATCCATAGTGGCTAAAAGATAATTAATTCTTGATTAAACTCAACAATTTAAATGTAAATTCACCAGGAAAAGATAGGAAAGATGGTCACGCATCACTTGGGGACAAGCAACAGTTTAAGTTTGGTGTTGTGATGAGCGAATATTTTATACGCTTTTTGGCATCATTTTCATAGAGTTTTTAGTATGTTTTGTCTAGTTTTTATTAAGTTTTCATAGGTTTTTGTGTTAAATTCACATTTTTTGGATTCTTCTTTGAGTTTTTGTGTTTTTGTGTAATTTTAGGTATTTTCTGACTGAAATTGAGGAGTTGGAGCAAAAGTCTGATTCAGAGACAGAGAAAGCACTGCAGATGCTATCTAGATCTGATCTTCTTGCACTCGGAAGAGCTTTTCTGGAGCTACAGAAGTTAAAATAGAGCACTCTCAACGGATAAGGAAAGCTGACTTCCAGAGCTTTTCAGCAATGGGTAATAGTTTATACTTTTCTTCATATTAGAAGGCCCAAAACTGGTGTCCAACGCCAGCCTCCTGTCACCTATTAGGCGTCCAACGTCCAAAGAGAAGAGACCAGCGTCCAAACGCCCAAAGAGGACCCCTAGCCAGCGTTCAATGCTCTAGAGGCTTCATAGCACGTGGATCTAATCAAAGCTCAGCCCAAACACTCACCAAGTGGGCCCTAGAAGTGAATTTTAGCACTAAAAGACTGTTTTACCCTTACTAGTCATCAGTTTAGTATTTAAGGGATTAGATTTATGTTATTCGTACATCTTCTACAACCTTTTCACCATATTTTCATTTATCTCTGAATTTTCTATCAATATACTGTTTCTCTTTAATCTGTGTTCGATTCTCTATTCTAAGATGTATTTTCGTTCTTCATCAATATGAATGCGTTGAACTGGCATAAGGTTATGACATTCTACATGGGTTCAGAGTGCATCTTTTATCGGATAATGATGAACCACCGGCTTGATTATACATCTCTTAGACGGCTAAGCCATGACTTCGTTGGGGACTTCTCGAGATACCAGTTCAACCGATTTACGGGGAGATTAGGGTCTCTGTGGTAGAGGCTAGAACCCAAGGTGAAGCATCCTTCGATTCGGAAGATTCGACCTTGTCTGGAGCGTTTTGAGTAGGATTACCAAGGAAAATGAACTGTAGGAGCTTCACCCTCAATTAGAATGGATCCGCACTAATCCTAGGGTTCAGATCTAGATAAGTATTGGCGGCTGCTCAAACCAGCGTCAATCACATACAGCCTGCCATAGAAGAAATCATTCACAATTGAAGAAGACAGTAATACCAGAGTTAATCCAGAAGGACAAAGCATCTCCAAGCCTTAACCACATGCCTATTATAGTTTACACTACTTCTGAGTTCTGATTACCCTTTCTCCTTATTTACTTTTTAATAATCAAACTGCCTTTAAACAAAACCAACAACCTCTTGATTCGCCTGACTAAGATCTGCAAGATAACCATAGCATGCTTCAAAACACAATCCTCGTGGGATCAACACTGACTTACTCAGGTATTACTTGGCTGACCCAGTGTACTTGCAGGTTCAGTTGTACGAAGCGTGGGGATTCGCACACCAGTGCTCTCATGTGTGACTTGGAGCTTATCCCAGATTTCTTTTGCTATTTTGTATCTTGAAATCTTCTGGTTTTTCTCGAAGCTGATTGCACAGTTCATCATGTTGACAGCCTTAGCATTTAGTTCTGCCCTTTTTTGTCATCTTCATTCTATCCTGTTTTAGCTTTGTGAGTGACAACATAATCAGCACCAATTTTTATACGGATTTGAGGACCATTTATTATTATCTTCTATAGGTTGTAATCCACTGACTGAACAAAGATCTTCATTTTTTTCTTTTCAATAGTTGTAGTTTTTTCCATTGAAGAATGGGGTCTGTTGTTGGACTATCCTTCTAACAGAGTATAAGCCACTGTGTTGGAACCCATGTTGTTCACCATCAAGATCTTTGCTCCAAGCTGTGAAGCTTGATCTCTTTGAGACCAAGCTCTGATACCAATTGATGGTTATCAGTGGCTAAGAGAAGGGGGTTGAATCTTAGCCTTTTTTTTTAGCTTTCAACCTTGAGTTCAGTAGAGATACTTTAAGTAGAAAACATGATGCATTAAGGTTTTGTCTCTTAACGCGGTAGTAGATACTTCTGTTTTGTCTCCTATAGTGCATAACCAGAATAGATCAGAAAATAGAGAATGAGACACAGATGTATCCTTGTTCGGCTACCCAGTGCAATGTAGCCTACATCCAGCCTCCATCAAACCAATGCCAGAATTTCGAAATCTTTCAATAGAATTACATTCACCAATACTCCCTAGGATCTACCCAATCCTATCTGGGACAAGTCCAGTTTCTAACCCAAAATGAACTTGACTAGGACTCAACCTAGCTTTCAATAGCAAAATGCTAACCCAACTTGCAAGGGAATCCCCTCATAATCATGACAACAAAACATAAATACATATAAAGAATTTTTTAGATAACTATGGCTTTTTCTCCAAGTCTAGCTCACTGCCTTTTTTCTCTCATTGGTTTCTTCTTACAAACCTCACCATGTTTGCCTTTTTTAATGAGACTCAGATAGACTAAAATGAGTAAAAGAAATACAAAATAAAAACCATGAAGGAGAAGAATAAACAGCTCAAAGAGCTATGGGAACCCGAACGTGTGCTCTCTCTCTTTGCCGCAATCATTGGTTGTTCACCCCCTATTATAGAGGAGTGAAGCTTCCAGGGCTTAAAACCTTCTTCAGCACATGTTGGTTTTCTTCTCCCAATACACAGATGCAGCAGCGGCATTCATAGAGAAGAGAGAGGGTAGAAGTAGTAACATGCAACAATACCTTCAATCTTCTCTTTCAACCTTTTTCTTCAAGAATCTTGAATCTGAGCCGTGTGTTCTTGCTTTGGCTCCAAGTTTTTTTCTCGACCGTAGATTCCAAGAAGAGCACCATTGACTTCACCTTCTTCATATTTTCCAAAATGGTGCTTGTGACCCACTTAATTTCTTCAATAATCCTTGGTGAAATATAAATGGGAAAATCTCCTTTTTGTGATTTTCTTCTTGATGAGATTTTTCCTTTTGCCCTAGCCTCTTTCACCTTCTCTTATTTTGCTTGGATTTAGAATTTTTCTTTTTGTTCTTCAATTGTGCCCTAGCACAGAGCTTCCCTTTTTTTCTTTCTTTTTTCAGAGTTCACGTCGGTGATTGAAGACGGAAAATTTAGATTTCTGCACAAATTAACTGGCAAGTGTACCGGGTCGCATCAAGTAGTAAAACTCACCAGAGTGAGGTCGATCCCACAGGGATTGGTGGATCAAGCAACTTTAATGAGGTGATTAGTCTAGTTAAACTACCAGTTGGTGAATTGAGTGAAATTGACTTGACAGAATATAAATTGCAAGAAATGTAAAGTGCTAAAAGTAAAATGGAAAGAAACTTAAATTGAATGAAAAATAAATTGCAGGAAATGTAAATAGGGATTGGGTGCTGGGAAATTAAAGGAAGTAGTAAATTCAAAGGCAATTAAAATGAAGATCAACAGAAAGAAAGATTCATTAGGGATTGGAGATATCATAATCCATCATGAATCAAATGGGTCTCAACTTCTTTCTCAATCATATGAGTAGATCTATGCCAGATTGTAAGTGATTGGATTCCAATTCCTTGGCAACCCAATCTCTCTAATCACAATCAATCTTGCTAATTCCTTGATCCAATTGTCATGAGAAGATGTTAAGCATGTTCTCTCATCCATAAGCCATACAAATTCTCAAGACCTCAATTCCTTCCGAATGGTGTTGGTCAAGGGAATTGTGAAGGATAGAGCCCCAATTCTAATGCCCATGATTCCCCTTCTGAGGCTCACACAAGCATTCAACAGATTCAAACCCCCTTCCAGAGTGAATGAATCTCAATCAAAATAGAGGATACCCTATAGCTACCCAAGTGGATTGAGAAGAAGAAGAAGTTCATTCAATCATGTGAATTATAATAGAGCTCCTCCCCTAATGAAGTGGGGTTCAATCGATCATTGCTCTAAGAACACTTGCAAGAAATTTAAAGTGCATGACAGTAAATCAATCTCAATACCAATACAGGAAGGAAATTTGCAGATGAGAGGTGTAAGAAATTGAAATTGCATAAACTAAACTAAATTCAATTCAAATACAACTAAAATGTAAAAGTGCAGAAAAAAAAAAGAAATTCTAAGCTAAGATTTCTGAAGTCTCTAATCCTCCAAGAGAGCTCTGGAGTCTCTAATCCTCCAGCCTCTACTCCTACTCCTACTACCCAAGCCTTATGAGAGCTCCTTTTTTCTTCTATGAAACTAATGCCTTTATATAGGCTTTCCTAAATTATAAATTTAAATGAAATTAAAAATAAATTACAGTCAAATCAAAATTAAATCTAGATGATTCTTGTGGCCTTGATTGAGTGATATGAATGGGCTTGCTTGCTTGTTTAACTGGGCTTGGAATGAAATTAATCAAGCCAAAATTCTGCTCCCAAGAGAACGCAGCGTTTTTTAGGATAGCGTAGCGCTCGGGCACCCACGCGTATGCATACCCCACGTATACGTGTGGTTCAGCAATTTGGCACATCGACGCATACGCGTCACCCATGCGTAAGCATCCTTTGCAGTGCTCTCCTTGAGAGCGTAGCGCTCGTACCAAGAGCGCTCTCCCACGCGTACGCATCACCCATGCGTACGCATGGATTTCAAAATGTCACATCCACACTGCCGCTCCACCCACGCGTTCGCATGCTCCTTCAGGAATGTCACACCGACGCGTACGCATCGCCCACGCATACGCATCACCAACCAAATTTTTCCACTCCATTATCGTATGCGCTCTTGGTGAAGAATGTAGCGCTCTTGTCTAAGAGCGCTCTTGGTCATGTATGGTGCTATGTAGAAGAACGTAGCGCTCTTAGAGAAAGAAACGGAGCGCTAAGGTTCCAAAGCGTGCTCAAACTTCAAATTGTGCCCCAAAATTCCTCTTTTTTCCTTTTGAGCTTAATTTGTGCTTTTTGCTTCTCTTTCTACTTATTTCCTACTAAATTTATCAAATCAAAAGATGAAAGCAATATACTATTTAAGCACTAAAATACTCAATAATTAAGCAATAATCATTTATTTCTTGTATTGAAAAAGTATAGAAAAACCTAATATGATACGCAGTCATCAGTGATGTGAAAGAAAAGAGAAGAGAGACTTTGGCTTTCATTGAATGTGAAGAGGTTCAATTGAAATTGAGTTACCTAGCAACTACGGTGAATGAATGGATATGAGTGTAGACCACCGTTTAGGCTTAGGTTATGGATATGGTCTTGTTTATATTCTTGGGCTTATTTCTTTCTTTGATCCCTGAAACATTCTTTTTATTTCTGATGAAAATATTTGTGATGGTTTTTATTCAAGGTGAACTTGATATTGGGCCATATTTCTTTACTTATCTTCCTCCTTATTCAGATTGCTTACTTTTATAGCCATTCATCATATGATATGAGTGCTTTGTTTCAATCATATTGGGCCAGATGCAATATGGGCTTGTTTTTCATGCTTTTTAGGCCAATGTGAACTAATTAATTTCATGCACACAAACACAATACAATCATACAAATAAATACCTCAATAATGTTTAGTTCTTTAAACTCAACAATAATGATTGAGCTTTTTTTAAAAAAAAAAGTTTAATATCTACGGATACCCATGAGTATCGCTTCTCCTAAAGGAAAAAATAAATGCAAACTCGTGACGGAGATGGAGCGGAAATGGGGGCAATTTTTTAAATGGAAACGGAGAACGGAAGAAGGTTCCCGCCCCAATGGAATTCTATCTCCTGGTTCTGCATCAATGCCTTCTCGTTTGAAGGTATAATGCAATTAGTTGTGTTTGTAACAATTTTCAAAAATTTCTTTTGCATAATAAATTATTGGACATGACATCGCTTGATCCATATAGGCAATTCTACCTAGTGGGATAAAGTATTATAGTTGTTGTATATTTGATTCATTTATCAATGGAAAAGTAGGTAAAATGGTCCACATTGAACAAATTTCAATCTGATTAAAGTAGAGCAGTATGACTATGACTATGACTCTGTTTTCATATTCAATGGCCTAAAATAGGAAACATAAACTAGTTTAGTATTTTCATTTTCATTTTTTTTGTTTTAATATAAGAAAATTCAAAATGAAAAGTAACAATCCAGTAGATTATAACTAAAATGTAAATATAAGTTGTTCCGAAGGTTACCTGAAACATTGATTTGTGCCTGAACGTGAGGTCCAGATCCCTTCATATGGTAGCGTCCGACCTCTTTGGTAGTAAGGTACCGCTTGTCCGAATTCCTCATGAGGAGGTGGGGGTGGTACCTGCAAGAAACTCCGATGCTTAAGTTAGCAAGGGCTTTAGGCATATTTTTAGTAGATTAGAACGTGTCTTATACCTGGAGAGTGTCAGGTATTTATAGTAGAGTTGATAACAACCTTTGTTGGAGTAGTTTTATCTTTTCCGATGGATAAGCGTTCCCTTTATTTTGAGAGTTTGTTGGGATCTACCTTCTAGATGAGGTAGAGATAGTAGGAGAGATTTCTAGATGCAGTTACTTTGTTGAGTCCAGTGGAGATGGACCTTTCTGTTAGTGTCCGACCTCCTTAAAGAGGTCAGGTTTATAATGAAGTCTACCTTTAATGGTAGGCCTCTTGTGTTATTAGGCTTGGTTTTTATCTGGTGGATCAAGGTATGAACATAACTCTTCTCAACAAAGGTGATTTCCCAGCACAGAAAAGAAGTCTTCAGAAATTCATATTGTTAATTGCAAGCATGTAGACACATGCTGCCGCAATGTGTTTGAGGTTATATCTTTACCATTCTTCAGTTCGGCAATGTTGCATCCCCTCCCATTCCCCACCTATCCTGGGGTAAAATTGGAGAGAGGGAGAGAATTGGGGGGCTGGACTTCTCTGAATATGTCAGTTAATGTTGTGGTATATCCGTATATGCTGGCCATAAAATGAATATGGAGGATGCTTGCCTCCTCATTTTGTGATGCATGCTGAGTTTGCTGAAGTCCTTTTATAGGCATGACTTATGAGTTATGGTTAACGCTGCTAAGAGCTAACAGATTGACATTCAGACTTATTTACCTTCTCGATGTCTGTATATAGTAGATCAGAGATCTCCAGAAAATGGGTATTGTATCTTATTATATATTGAGAAGTAGGAAAGTTAATGTAGCTTTTCTGAAAAGCCGTGTTCCTTCTGTGGAAATCGCTTTTCTTATCCCCCTCTCCCTCTCTTGATATCAGTCGTGACGGTACCAATATCTTGTATTGGCCTTGTAAATGAAGCATTGTATTAGGTTAGATCTCTATGGTTATTTTGTTTGTTTTCTTTTTTGCTACCCTTTTGTGTGAATTTCCTTTTTGTTAACCATTATGTATCAAGCTTTTGCGTGTGAAAGTTGCTCTAAAATTACCATGTGAGACCTAGTGATTATGATTGCGAGACACAAAAAGTGTACTCTATTCTTGAAACGGCTGCACTCGTGTGTGCATCCTTAAAAACCAAATTTGGAAGAACATTCTACATCGGAGCCCTTTATTATTATCTTAAAATCATCGATTAGAAATATTCAAGGTGCTGTCATTGTATCACCAACAATGAACATTACCTCTCCTTGAGACTTGAGTGATAATATTTATTGATTATAGTGTAGTGTAGCCTACATTCCCATATTTGAGTAGGTCAACTATCATTTTATTTATACTGAGTGGGACAGGATTTATGTTCTGTTCTATTTTATTTGTACAATGAATGATTGTAGAGCTACATACAGAAGGGGATTATATTATTCTAAAGCGCCTTCATTGTGATGTCTTTTTGGCTGCCTTTGAAAGCTCTCTAATGGCTGCTATACATGATGTGTAGACTCCAGGCTACTAGGTCCAGAGAAAGGGTGAACAATTACTTCAAGTTGCTGCTTGACGGAGTCGCTTGTGAAGCAAGGCATGTGTGTTGTTCCATAGCTTTCGTGCTTCGAATTCATTGCTTGCAAGACTTGAGCAGTTACATTCATTGCAATCTGTGAAATATTTCCCACTCACTCCTTCTGCTTGGGGACTTAGAGCAACATAACATGTGGTTGCCGCACCCTGTGATTTTGATTTGAGTAATTTGGATGCGATGAAAAATATGGAATCTGCAAGGAAGTTATGTGAACGTTGAGTAACTAGATCAAAGTGTGAAACAACTATACCGATGCCAAAATAATTAGCGTTTGTTCTTACCCGTAATTAAGCCCTTGTGAGCTCTAATAATCCCAGTCTTCACGATTCCTGGATGAACTGCATTGATAGTTACTCTAGCATTCCGTGCCTGCATCGTCACACAAATTCCAAGAATATTTAAATGGGACATGCAAAGTTTTAACTTTTGTAGCATAATGATCAACATTCACCACAAAATAGAAGTGCAAGAAGCAGAGTTTAGGTGTTATTATGATGTCATTCTAACCTTGAGCTGTCTAGCCATTTCCTTCACATGTAGAATGCTGGCCAATTTTGACTGAGCATATGCGCGTGTGCCATTATAGCTGCATTTGTTATGGGGAAGAGAATTAGAATGGTTAATATCCATGATTCTGAAAAATTAGCAAATAAGAAGCAAGTGATGGTGGTACTTTTTTCCGGCGAGCATGTCATTGAAGCGAAAACAGCCTCTGTTCACCCAGCTATGGATGACAGAGGAAACGTTTATTATTCTTCCTTCAATGCCTGTCTTCTTTGCTGTATCTATCAATTTCTCTAATAGCATCTTCGTTAACAAAAAATGTCCTGCAATTAAAGTTGGAAAATAGTAAACAAATGAATTATGTGACTTTTACTTTTTCTTTACGGTCCATCTTGAATTTTGTTGTATTTTATTTGTTGTGTCCTCTAATCATGTCTCCTTTTCTGTTTGTTCTTTATTTTTCTTTTCCCCGTCTCTTTTTGTTGGTCAATCTTCGATTCTTTGGTTCAGATAAGAAGAACAACAAAACATCATCAATAGAGGTATTACATTATAGGAATGGGCCATATAGTTTGCTTTCGTCTTGGAATCAATCAAAAAATGGCGCATGCTCTTGCTCGGTGATTGATATATTTGTTTATTAAAAATGAAGGCTAAAGTATTGTCAAAGCTTGCCCCATCATAAAATGGTGGTCCTGCATAAAAAAGGATTGTTGACTATATTGCTCCTTTTCTTATTTTAGAAGGCTTTAAGCATATAAACATGTTAGATGTTGCTTGTCATTTTTCCTCATATGATATCAACTTTTCTCAGCTAATTAAGAAGTGTCTACTGATTATTAATGAAGATAGGAGATTAGATTGACTAATAACAAGGATATTTGATAGCCCATTTTACAAAATAATTAAATACATTACTTCGTAAAATACAATAGCACAATTTTGTTAAATATGTTCTTTATATGAAATAAATTATATCATAGCAGTTTGACAATAGAAAACTCTTACAATCACTAATTAAGTGTATTGGAAAATAATCATTCAAAAAATTAATTTTTTATAAGTTTGTTTTCTTTGTTTGTCAATTAGTATTTTCTAATTCTACAGACCAATAACTAATCTCACAAGAATCTGAATTGTATTTAAAAATTTGTTATTAGGCAATACACTTCTTTTGCTTATGCAAATCCATATTCTTTTTTTTTTTGGGTGGAGTTGGGACTAAGATCCTTACCGCGTTTACTTAATTTGAGTCTTGCAAATTTTAAGAAAATATTATTAATTGAGCATATTAGTGTATCTCTATTTTTTAGTATACCCGGTCATTGAAGGATGCAATTATATATACATATTGAAAAATGTACCTAAGTAATTTGTAGCAAATGTCATTTCAAATTTATCTTCAGAGAACTCAAGATTTGGAGAGAATATTCCTGCATTATTTCTGCAAAACAAAATTCATTTCATCCTGAATATAGAATTTTAATAGGGAGGAACACGAAAAAAAAAGAGAGAGAACATTACATACATGAGAATATTGAGGGGGAGTTCCAAAGCTAAGAACTCGGAACAAAATCTCTGAATAGAAGCAAAGGAGCTAAGATCAATCTCCAATAGAATAACCTCAGCATTTGGTGTCTCTTTTCGAATATTCTCTATCACATCTTTTGCTTTCTTTAAGTCTCTCGCTGCAATAACTACTTTCACTCCTCTCTTTGCTAACACCCTTGCTGTTTCAGCTCCAATTCCAGAACTTGCTCCTTCAATTAATTAATTATTATTATTATATTAATACACAATGATCTTGGGCTTTATCAATTCTTATTTAATTAAGAGTAAATCAATATATAAATGATAGTAGGGAATTGAATAGTTTAATTTAGTGTGATTGAGTAGTGAACAATTTGAAGGATGAGAAAGTAATAATAATATTAATGATTTTTGTTTTGTACGTAGATTGAATGCGTGATATTGTCTGAACCAATAAAAGAAGAGAAGAATGTACAAAAGAGACAAGCACATATTGATGAAGCCAAAAAGAAACACCACCACATTAAGTGCACGTGCCAAACAAAATCTCTGCACTAAATTAAACTATGTACACCCCCACCTTCAAGATCAAGAAAGAAATTTTCATCAAAACCACTATTTTCATCATGCAAATTGAACTAAACTTATTGATTCTTAAACTATACATATAGCTAGAGAAAAAAAATAATAATATGGGTTTGCATGTATAAAGATGATATGATAGAATGCAAGATTTGATTATATATAATTACCAGTGATGAGAGCTGTTAGATTGCAAGAGGAAGAATGATGTTGAAGAGTGACTTGTTCAGCGGTAGAGTTAGAGCCAAAACCACTTGGCCCTGCTATTCCAGCTAAGTACCTTACTGTTGCCTTCATTATCCTTTCTTTCCTTTGATTCTTCTCTTCTCTCTTCTTTTCTCAATCTCTCTTATCTATCTCACCATAAACTATATGCATTTATATGCGTTTGTGTATGTACACACACACGCCCACACAGCAGATACGGTCTCCTTTGCAATTACCATTTCCTCCTTCGCCTAATCTCACTCCTTTAATCCTTTTCTCCAATTAACTACCCTTTTTAATTTGCCCCTGCTTTTTCGGACACAATAATTAAAATTATCTTATTTAATATAATATTTATAATTTTATATATAATTATTTAAGTAATAATTAATAAATATTAAATAAAATAATTTTAAATTATTTGAAATATTTTTTATTGTCAAACATTATTATTTTCTTATATAAGAATATTTATCTCTCATATATTTATATAATTGTCAAAATCAGTATATTGATTATATTTTAACAGTTATTTATATGAAAATATCTTTACATAAAAACGATAATTAAGATGTTAATAAATATTATATTAAGTAATTTAATAAAATATATTAAAATATTTAACGTTTCAATTTTCATATAAAGACAATTAGTCACGTTATAATATATATAAAATTAAATATATAACTAATTAAGTTAATCAATTAAATAAAGTGATGTAAAAAAAGTGGAGAAGAAAAATCAGAAAGAAAGTTAAATTTAGTGAAGCGGGTGTGGGTGAGAGTTGAAAGTTGATAACAGAAGAGCCATATAGGGATGGTCCACACTCCACACCACCACAAACTAGTATGTGATGTGAACCTACCAAAGCGGTTTGACATTATTTTTTTTTCTTTTTTTTTTCTTCTTTTTCCTTTTTCTCTTTACTTTTTCGGTCTTCATTTCTCATAATTATTACTGCCTGTCCTTATTAAGTGGCTTGCATTTTCCAGTGGGCTATGCTGCATGTGTGTTTTCTTGATAAATTTCTTTCCCTTTTTCCTTGCTCATAATAATTAAGAGTAACTATGAATCATTATGTGAAGATTACATCTGAAGTAAAACCAAATTCATACGTGTGAATGATGTTTGGTAGATGTGCTCCCTTCTCTTTTATGTTCTTTTTCTTTTGTTATGCACAAGGATAATTTTCCTCCATTTAATTACTTTCACTTTTCTCATGCTAATCAATTATTATTTCTATGAATAATACATATATAATTAGGTGTACTTTGTAATTCCATCTAAAATGGTGATCTTAATTAGCGTGTATGCACTCTTGATATCACCTTTAATTTCCTCATGATTTAAGCTTGCCTTTTGAAAAAAACTACTGCGATAGATACATACTTATTATTATGTTTTAATCTCTTAACAATATATTTATTTATGATAAATTAGAGATGAAAATTTTATATTACATATATTCTTTATTCTAAAAAGAATTTAGCAAGCTGTTTTGGATAACATCAAACGCTGAAAAAAGATTTTGTAGTTATTATTACCTTATTAATAACCATGAAGCCTAACACAAATAATAATTACTTGTCTTGCTAAACACGATATCTTAAATTCAATTTTTATATAGGTTTTATAGATTTTTAAGATCAGTTCTTTATTCATCAAAAAATAAATTCAGACGAGATTAAAAATTAATCATTCATTTTTAATCGATAAATATATGAGAATTTACCTCTATTGACCCTGTTAGCTTATTATTTATTAATATGGAAGTTACCAATCAATGCAAAACCTTACAAATTTCCGTAATAATTATAAGATCAGTTAAAAGTGAGAAAGCAACAAGAAATAATTTGCATTATTTATATTTAAGAGATGTGGCATGCATTATGCAATGAAAATGATCATGGTGATAATATATATAATAATATATTGGGAGTAATTATATTAATTAAACTACATATATTGTATAATGCTACATTAAATAATTAAATCATGCTTGATACAGACAAAAAGTCAAATATTAATAGACAAGACGATTCACTCTCTATTATTCTTGAGCAAGATATGTGATATGCTTTAATTTGCCTAACTTCTTTTAGAAAACGACTGTTTGATGTTTGTTTTATTTTATTCTTTTATTTATTGACAAATTAAAGTAGCTTTCAGCAAGTTCAACAGAATCAAAATGCAATTTCTTTGCTGTCATGTAGTAGTTGTTAGGAATTTATTTTAATTTCTGGGCACGTATATTAATTATAATCACAAATTATACTATTTTAAATTAAATAATTTAAAGTCACCAAAAAAAAAATTAAATAATTTATATAATAATGATCTTATTTATTGTTATAAATGCTAATTGAATAAGTTATTATTACTTTTGATTTAAAATTAAATAAAAATAAAATCAGATATTTTTTTTGTTCCTTAGATAATTATCTTTTGGATTTTAAATATATTATCTTTTAGACTTTGGATACTATTTAATTTGGGTTCTAGGGTTTAATGGGTGTCATGCTCAAATATAAATAGGCTTTTAGGGTTTCGGTTCCGACATACCAAAGTCGCCTTTGTTGCTCTTTGCCCATCAAAAGAGTTGCAGTTCAGCCACCTAATTAACTGAGGAAGATCGAAAAGAACCACAAGATCCAAACTCTTTCAATCATAATTCATGTTTATATATTCAGGTACGTTTCCGTATACAATATTTCCCTTTTTAATGATTTAACATAGATAATTTTCAGGCTGAAAAAATTCCAACAAGTGATATCAGAGCCGTCTATGATTAAATAATTAAGAAATTATAAATTTATTTTATTTGAATTTGAATCTTAATTTAAGGTTGTGAAATTAGATTTAAATATGTTGCTGCTTTTGGATTCCGTAGCACGTGTTAATAAAACTCAAAGAATACATAAAAGTGCATAAAGAGTGCACAAATAAGTACATAAAGAGCACATAAAAATGCAAAAGGTATATAAAAAAAATTATTGCATTCTTTTATATTTGTACGTACCATTTTTTGTCTGTGTCTCGATCCCAAATATTGGAACAGTCAATTTATAAAAATTAAATAAATTTAATTAATTTCTTTTATTATGGACACTGCCCATCCATAGAATGAGCATATCTATCATAAAAAAAATTTTGTATGCACTATAATTTAATCTATGAATATGAATTTAATTTAAAAAAAGGAGTTCTTCGTTTTGTTTACCTTTTTTATATATACCATTCTATATGAATTCATTCTTTTGGCAAATTCATTTTTTTGTTTTGTATGGATTGAATCACAAGATTGATTCTAATCTTAATGAATAAAAAAAATTTTTTTGGCATATAAATTATTGGACAATTATAATCATATTTTTTTTAAAGGTCTGAAAAGACACTATTAAAATTTAATTTCTTTTGAGATTTAAGTATTTTTTATTTTTACATAAGGCAATTGATAATAATTTGGATTATTATACCATCTATTATAAAGATTTGATTTTGGAATAAATTGATTGAACATTATGTCGTAAAAGTAGCTTCTTTTGTGAAAATTGATTTATTCAAAACATTAGGAATATGGTGATATATAATTCATGCGAATATTGGTCAGCACAAATGAATTTCTGTATTTGGCCGAATTACATACACATATTAATGGTAAATACATATTTGGATAAATAATTAAGAATGAAGTAATGCTTATTATTTATGCGAACAATAATCTGCTCAAAGTAAGTTTATTATTTGGCCAAATAATAAGCATGGCACACTTTTGTTTATTTTCTATTAATTATGCGGTCAATAATCGGCCCAAAGGAAGGTTATTGTTTGGCCAATTAATAGAAAATATATGCGGTAATAAATAGGTTGCGAAGTTTAAGTTTCTATGTACGCATTAAGTTGGTCCAAAGAAAGGCTTAATGTGTGACAAGAATTTTGACAATATTTGATTACTGCAATGAGAGTATCACTTACAGTTAATTTTTCTATCCAAAGATTAAAAATTAATGTTGTTCTAGATATCTCAATATGGATTTTTTCTCCATTATTTAACTAATGTTTACTGCATGTTTATTTGTTCTAATCCAGAAATTATGGCTTTAGCTACCAATGTTTCTACACAAATTAGCAGTATTCCTATGCTGAATGGTTCAAACTTTAAAGTTTGGAAAGATACCGTGGAGATTGTCCTCGGTTGTATAGATCTAGATATAGCTCTTCGAGAGGAGAAACCCACTTCCACTCCGAAAAATCTCAATGAGGTTAAAATAGAAAAGTGGGAGAGATCTAGTCGAATGAGCATTATGATCATGAAACACTCAATTCTTGAAGCGTTTCAGGGCTCAATTACTGAGGATAAAGATGCCAAACAGTTCCTAAAGGATGTTGAAAAATTCTTTACAAAGAATAAAAAGGCGGAGGCAAGTAGTCTTTTGAGAAAACTTGTCTTCATGAGGTATAACGGTAAATGGAACAAAAGAGAGTACATTATGAAAATGTCTCATCTTGCTTCAAAATTAAAAGCACTAAAGTTAGAGTTGTCTGAAGATTTACTCATGCATTTCATTTTGATTTCCCTACCTACATACTTTGGGCAATTTAAAGTGAGTTATAACACTCTGAAGGACACTTGGTCCTTAAATGAGCTTATATCTCACTGTGTGCAAGAAGAAGAGAGGCTACATTAAGATAAGACTGAAAGTGCTCACATGGCTTCATCTTCTTAGTATAAAAGAAAGCGTGATACTACTGCGGATGTGCCTTCTCAGCAGAAAAAGGCTAAGAAACAGGATCAAGTTTTAACTTGTTTCTTCTGTAAGAAGGTGGACACATAAAGAAGGATTGTACCAAATATGCCACCTGGCGTGTAAAGAAAGGTATAATTCTTACTTTCGTTTATTCTGAGGCTAGTTTAAGTTATGCACCTGTAGATACTTGGTGGGTAGATTCTACTACTACTACTCATGTAAGTGTTACTATGCAGGGTTGCCTGTGGAGTCGACCGCCAAGTGATGCTGAAAGATACATCTATGTGGCAGACTGCAATATAGTTGCAGTCGAAGCTATAGGAACCTTTAGATTCTGTTCCACGAGTGGATTTTACTTGGATTTATTAGAGATATTTTATGTACCATCATTTAGACAAAATCTAGTTTCTGTTTTTCGTTTGGACAAATCATGTTATTTTTTGTTCGTTGAAAGACAATAAATTCAGTCTCTTTTATAATTCGAATAATATTTTCTTTGGTCATTTGGTGGATAGGCTTGACTTAAATTTCTATAATAATGAAATACTGCAAACGGGTACAAAACAAAAAACTAAATGAGAATTCGGTATCATGATGGCACAAACGTCTATGTCAGATCTCTAAACAGAGAATTCAGAGGCTCGTGTCGGATGGAATTCTTGGACCCCTAAATTTGGCGGACTTTGAAGTCTGCATTAAGTTCATAAAGGAGAAAAGGACAAACAAAAGGAAATTAGGTGCCGAGAGAGCTAAAGATATCTTAGAACTGATACATACCGATATATGTGGCCCATTCCCTGCTGTCTCTTGGAATGGACAACAGTACCTTATTACGTTCATAGATGATTACTCTCGTTACGAGTATCTATATTTAATTCATGAAAAGTCCCATGCCTTGGATGTTTTCAAGTCTTTCAAAGCTGAAGTTGAACTTCAACTTGGAAATAAAATTAAAGCTGTCAAATCTGATCGTGGTGGTGAATACTACGGAACATATGACGGTGCAGGTAAGCAACGTCCCGGGCCTTTTGCTCTTTTTTTCTAGAGGAGTGAGGTATTATTCCGTAACACACCATGCCAGGCAAACCTAGCATGAACAGTGTTGCAGAGTGAAGGAACTAAACTCTTAAGGACATGGTGAGAAGTGTGATTAGTCATTCTTCCTTGCCTGAATCACTCTGGAGAAAAGCCTTAAAGACCGCAGTGTACATCCTTAATAGGGTGCCAAGCAAAGCAGTTTTGAAAATTCCATATGAAATTTGGACTGGGAAAAGGCCCAGTATAAAGCATTTACATATTTGGGGATGTCCAGCTGAGGCGCGACCTTATAGGCTGCATGAAAGAAAATTGGACTCAAGAACAATTAGTTGCTATTTTGTTGGTTACGCTAAGCATTCACGGGGGTACAAGTTTTACAATCCCGCATCAAGGTCTATTTTGAAACGGAAAATGCGAGATTTCTTGTGGATGTTGAGTTTGGGGGGAGGAAGGAAATATTAGAAATGTTGCTTTTGATGAGGATTCTGTAAGTGACAATGATCAGGACCTTGTACCTATTATTGTTTAAGATACAGTTATAGTACAAAAACACAATGAGAATCATGCTGTAGATCCAGTTACAGTACAAGAGAATAATGAGAATATTGTTGTTGTTCAAGATACTGCTACAACACAGAAAAATAATGAGAATCTTCCTCAATTTCAACCCATATAGCAAGCTCAACAACCTCAAGAAGTGTCACTAAGGAGATCCAATACAGAAAGGAGAAAATTCATCTATGGTCTCAAACAATCTTTTAGTCAATGGTATCACAAGTTCAATCAAGTCATTACCTTATATGGTTCTGAGGTAAATATTATAAATGAATGTGTATACCGCAAGTTCAGTAGGAGTAAATACATATTTTGGTCTTATATGTTGATGATATTCTACTTGCCAATGACGATATAGGCTTGTTGTATGAAACTAAGAAATTTCTATCGAACAAATTCGAAATGAAAATTCTTGGTGATGTCTCTTTGTATTAGGAATTGAGATACTAAGAGATCGTTCTCAAAGTATTCTTGGATTATCACAAAAGAACTATATCGAAAAGATTTTAAGTAGACATGGCATGGAAAGTTATAGACCAAAGGATACACCCATAGCTAAAGGAGACAAGTTCAGTCTCAAGCAATGTCCTAAAATGATCTTGAGAGGACAGCAATGCATGATAAACCTTATGCATCAACACTAGGGAGCTTAATGTATTCTCAAGTCTGCACACGTCCCGATGTATCATTTATAGTGGGAGTGTTGGGTAAATACATGAGCAATCCGGGCATGGATCATTGGATAGCTGTTAAATGCGTAATGCGTTATCTAAAGAGAACAAAGGATTACATGCTTATTTATCGAAAATCAGAAAAGTTTGAAGATTATTAGGTACTCTGATGCCGGTTTCATGGCATATGATTGCGAAACTTTGTCATTGAGCTTCACATAGTAAATGACATTGAAAGACCATCAAAGATATTTTGTGACAATAAGTCAGCAGTACTATACTCCAATAACAATAAGAGCTTGACAAATCGAAGCATACAGACATCAAGTTCTTAGTTGTCAAGGAGAAAGGTTAAGAAAAACAGATTTCCATAGAACATATAGGAATAGGGTATATGCTAGCAGACTCATTAACTAAGGGATTGATCCTTAAAGTCTTTCATGATCATACTGCTCGAATGGGAGTCAATATTTGTGATGTCTTGGTTTAATGGGAGTTTATTTTATGCTATATGTTCTATGACAGATATTGAATTATTTTTCTGCAGAATTAAGTTGATGGTTTATTTCATGTTATGTGAAATGTTCATTTTGCAACATTTGTTTTGTCTTTGATCTCAATAAAGTTGGACCAGTTGAAAATAGACATGCATGAGATCACTTGGCATGTAATTTCCATATTACTCATCCAAATTTGATCTATGTCGTTAACTATATTATGATGGTGATTGTCGTGGTTTAGTCACGACATTAATGTGATAAAAGTTGCGGTAGTTCCATATCTAATGTATGAGACGGACCAAATTGTTAAAGTAATGAGAGAAATAGAATTCAGATGCGTGCATAAAGTTTATAAGGTGTGATTATGTCAAAAAAGAATATATGTATAGTCCAAGTGGGAGATTGCTAGGAAATTATTTTAATTCCTAACTTGTTTGTGGGCAATACATATATTAATTATAATCACAAATTATACTATTTCAAATTAAATGACTTATATAATGGTGATCTCATTTATTGTTATAAATGCTAATTGAATAAGTCATTATTACTTTTGATTTGGAATTAAATGAGAATAAAACCAGATATTATCTTTTGTTCCTTAGATAATTATCTTTTGGATTTTAGATATATTATCTTTTGAACTTTAGATACTATTTTATTTGGGTTCTAGGGTTTAATGTGTGCCATACTCAAATATAAATAGATCTTCAGGATTTCGGTTCTCGACATACCAAAGATGCCTTTGTTGCTCTTTTCCCATCAAAAGAGTTGCAGTTCAGCCACCTAGGAATATAGTAGGCTTTGGTTGAGGAAGATCGAAAGAACCACAAAATTCAAATTTTTTCAATCATAATTCATGTTTATGAATTCAGGTACGTTTTCGCATATAGTATTTACCCTTTTTAATGATTTAACATAGATAATCTTTGGGTTGAGAAAATTTCAAGCAGTGGTAGTCTAATATATCTTATTTTATTTCTTTGTATTTGCATTTTAGGTCACAATACAATTACTTTGTATATATAAATAAATGTAGTGGTTCCATATATATATATAATAATGTGACTCCTAATTTTTATACTCTTATATATCCATGCTTGTGTATATATATAATAATGTGACTCCTAATTTTTATAATATTATTCTTTACATAATTCTTTTGTATTGTATTTTATATAAATTAAAAAAAAAGACATTATCAAAATAAAAATGGCATAATAACATTATCATTTCCAAAAAAAACATACTTGTCCTTTTATTACACAACATTTTGACAATATTATCTACGAAATATAAAATAATTAACCGTCGCTTAAAAAAACAAAAATATTTGAAGGCCATATAATTTAGGAATCACATAGTTATAACTTTTTATTTTTTTGCATTCAGTAATTATTACTGGAACAAATACATAATATTAAATATAATAAACATATAATTATGAATGAGATACATATAAATTATAGATATTAAATAAAATAAAATAATTATAAATTATTACCTCTTTAACATTATTCTTAAAAAGAAGTCAGAATATGCTAGGGGAAAAGTCTAGGGGCCAGCAGTTTTATTGAATTTTGGCCCGCATGTAACCAGCAGAGAAAGATGAGCCATTGAATGAAATTTTATACCAATCTCACACCATCAAATAATCATTGATGGCTAATTGATGACTAACAATCACAAAAATTACTGCCCCCTAGCATTACTCTATGCCAGGGTATCCAATCGTCCTCTCTTCATCATCTAAGAAAAAAAAAGAGGACTTTTCCCTTTTTTTATAAATAGGTAGGCCATCCAAATTAATTAATTAACAATATAAATCATGGCAGCAAGGTTCATGCACGTATAGCACGTACGACGTCAAGTTTTAATTTATTTGACGTTTTTCTAGAATGACCCCTATATACACATTATTTCATGTGACAAATGACCCCTATACATCCAATATTATTATTAACTAGTTTTGACAAAGATATCAATAACTAAGAATAAATTAAACGACCATGTAATTTCTTTGTTATTTTTTTATTTTAATTTTCTCCTTCATGATGCATGCAAGCACTAATGAAGAAAGAAAGATAGAAACATGAATGGATGCTAACACCTGTGCATCTAGAAAGACAAATGATAGTAGGTAGTATGCAATTGCAAGTTTTCTTGAGGAAGTTTGAATTTGGACAGAGACAATGAGTGGATTGAAGAAGGAACCAAGTGAAATAGAGACAGAGACATATACGCGTTGCAGAAGAAAAAGAGATGCTTTTGATGCGTGCGTGCACACAGTCCCAATCACTTTTCTTTATCTCCTCTTTATCTATATATATATATATATTTTTTTTTTCTTTTTGAAGGGAATTACAGTTTTAGTTTTATTAAGGTTAATTATAACGTGTTTCATGAACTAATCACTTCTAAAATAGTCTACATCATCACAATTGGGACAATTATATATATGATACGAGCTTTTCATGACAAGAGAAGTACAAATATTATTTTATAATTAGTTATTTATATATTTTTAAATATTAAAATATTTAATTTAATTTCATATATTTTTATTTTGTTTATTTAGTTAGTAAATTGACTCTTATGTTAATAAACTTAAAAATTTTTTTATTTTTAACTTAATATAAATATATAAATATATCTTGAAATGATATTGTATACTTATAATATTAAAAATTATGCAAAAAACACTTATAATATTAAAAATTATGCAAAAAAAATTATATAATATAAAATGTATTACAAAAATATACCGACAGAGAATATATTTTTAAGTAAAAAAATATGTGTATACTTTTTATTAGCGAAGTGGTCGAATCTTCGTATCATAAAATTCACCAATAATAGAATTTGTGTCAAATTTTTCAGTAATTTTCTTTTCAATATAATTAAAAGATAATTAGCAAGAAATTCATCTTTTATTTTGTTTCTAAGTTATTTTTCACAATATTCATAGTTGAAAAAGATCTCTTAATTGTAGCAATTGAAACAGAGAAAATTAATACCAAATGAATAAAAAAAGACGGCCACAAGAAGAAAAAGAATTCACTTTATGAGATTTGAAAATTTTTATTTAATTAAAAAGTATTAGTAATAATATCTTTTTCAGATTTTTTTAATATTGTTACTTACTTTTGTAGATATTAAAAATTATTAATATTTAAATTAGACTAAACTTTTATTTATATTAGATAAAATAATAAATAATTTTTAAAAAAAATTAAATTATACATAATAACTTATTACTATTAAAAAAATTGGGGGCCAAGGCCGCCACTCACCCCTTATGTCCGTCCCTGTGTACACGTAGTATTTTATAATTTATGAAATCTAAACAAATTTCGGTTATTAACAAGACCTAAACGATATTATACTCCTAATTTATATTTTACTAAAATATAATATATATATTTTTTTAAACTTCATCACAAAATATGACCTAGACATCAATTATAAAGATAATAATGCTATAAAAGGAAAATTATAAATACGTTAGAAGAAATAGTATTGCATATTAATTAATATCATACAGTAACTTCAAAAAAGATTAATATAATTTACATAAATTAAAAATTATAGTATAACTTTAAAGTTATAAAACCTCTTACTTTTTTTAACTTATCCTCATTTTAGGCTAAAAATAAGTGTAGAAAAAAGAAAGCTTAGTGATGGTTTCTATACAAATCACCACAAAATCAGAAAATATAATTACTCTTTTCAAATTTACAGCCACACCCATCAGAAATTTAGGCGATGAGTTGTTGCAGTAATTGTTGGAGTAATTCAAATATCTTGTAATAGAAAAATTTAAACAAAATATATAATGATGGGCGGTGTTGGAGGTTTGAAGGGCTAAAAGGTAGGCAATGAGAGTGACCCTTCAACAAGAATGAGATTGAAGAGCATACAAGTGTATATGGCTAAGGGTCCCATTGTGTTTCCCAACTTGCCAACACCATCTAATCACAATGTTACAACTCTCTTCCAATCCAAGCACTACTCACTCTATGTGTTCTCCTTTCACATGTGTATTGCTCTCTCTTCCTTCATTCCTTTGTAATGTTGTCTTTGCATGCGTGTACAAGAAAAAAAGTGTTTGTGTTCAGTAGTTACTAAAGTTTGATTTAATTATATATGTATATATAAAAAGTAAATTTTAATAAGTCTATATTTACAGTGGTTATCGTAATATTTATAAGTGTTATTAAAATTAAAATCATATTCTTTTATATTTTAATAATATTTTTTAACATTTTGAAAAGCATTATTAAATAATAATAAGAAAAGATTATTTTATCTTTAGTAATATTTTTAAAACACGATAATCACTGTGGCATAAATATACTAAAATGCATCTATGTATAATGCATCATATGCATGCATGTAAATAGTACCGTACTATAACCATGTATATACAAGATTATAGGGCACAAAAAGGCTCCTTCAGTTCATTATACAAAAGCTAAAGGGGCTAATAATTATGATTTGTGTACCTTCTTGTTCAATTTCTTGCCAGCAAAATTGGAGCTAGTTGTTGAGTTTTAATTGTTAGGAAATTATTTTAATTTTTTTTAATTTGTTTGTGTGCAATATATATTAATTATAATCACAAATTATGCTATTTTAAATTAAATGACTTATATAGTGGTGATCTCATTTATTATTATAAATGTTAAATTGAATAAGTCATAATTACTTTGATTTGAAATTAAATGAGAATAAAAGTAGATATTATCTTTAGTTCTTTAGATAATTATATTTTGGATTTTAGATATATTATTTTTTGGACTTTAGATACTATTTTATTTGGGTTTTAGGGTTTAATGGGTGTCATGCTCAAATATAAATAATACCGTTAGGTTTCGGTCCCTAATATACCAAAGCCGCCTTTGTTGCTCTTTTCCCATCAAAAGAGTTGCAATTCAGCTGCCTATGAATACAGAAGATTTTGGTTGAGGAAGATCGAAAGAACCACAAGATCCAAACTCTTCTGATCATGATTCATGTTTATGAATTCAAGTACGCTTCCGCATTCAAGTATTTTCTTTTTTAATAATTTAACATGGATGATCTTTGGGTTAAGAAATTTTGAAAAAATTCCAACAAGTGATATCAAAGCCATCTATGATTAAATCATTAAGAAATTATAATTTTTTTAATTTGAATTTGAATCTTAATTAGATTCAAATATGTGCTGCTTTTGGATTGTATAGCATATGTTAATAAAACTGAAAGAATACATAAAGAGTGTATAAAGATCAGAATACATAAATAGTATAAAGAGCATACTTACTATAAAATTTTTTTGTATGCACTATGATTTAATCTGTGAATATGAATCCATTTTTTTGTTAAGGAAAGAAAGGTCTTGCATTTGTTTATTTTTTTATACTATTTTATATGGATTCATTCTTTTGGAAAATTCATTGTTTTTTTATGTTTTGAATGGATTGAATTATAATATCTGATTCTAATTTTAACGGATCAAAAAAAAATTTTTTTGGTACATAAATTTGTTGTACAGTTAAAATTATGTTTTTTTTTAAGATTTGAAAAAGATACCATTAAAATTTAATTTCTTTTGCGATTTAAATATTTTTTTAATTATTATATAAGGAAATTAGTAACAATTTGGATTATTATATCCACCTATTTTATAAAGATTAGTTTTGGAATAAATTGATTGAACATTATGCTGCCAAAGTAGCATTTTTTGTGAAAATTGATTTATTTAAAACATTAAGAATATGGTGATATGTAGTTCATGCGAATATTGGTCAGCCCAAAGGAAGGTCTATATTTGGCCAAATTACATACACATATTGATGGTAAATAGATGTTTGGGTAACTAATTAAGAATAAAGTAATGCTTATTATTTATGCAAATAATAATCGGTCCAAAGAAAGTTTATTGTTTGGCCAAGTAATAAGCATTGCACACTTCTGTTTATTTTCTATTAATTATGCGGTCAACAATCGGCCCAAAAGAAGGTTATTGTTTGGCCAATTAATAAAAAATATATGCGGTAATAAATAGGATGCGAAGTTTAAGTTTTTATGTGTGCATTAAGTCGGTCCAAAGAAAGGCTTCATGTGTGATAGGAATTTTGATAATATTTGATTACTGTAATGAGAGTATCACTTACAGTTAATTTTTCTATCCAAAGATTAAAAATTAATGTTGTTCTAAATATCTCAATATGGATTTTTTCTCATTATTTAACTAATATTTACTGCATATTTTTTTTGTTCTAATCCAGAAACTATGGTTTTAGCTACCAATATTTCTGCATAAATTAACAGTATTCCTATACTTAATGTTTCAAACTTTAAAGTTTGGAAGGATACCGTGGAGATTGTCCTCAGTTATATGGATCTGGATATAGCTCTTCGAGTGGAGAAACCACTTCCACTCCGAAAAATCTCAATGAAGTTAAAATAGAGAAATATGAGAGATCCAATCGAATGAGCATTATGATCATGAAGCGGTCAATTCTTGAGGCATTTCGGGGCTCAATTATTGAGGATAAAGATGCTAAACAATTCCTGAAAGATGTCGAAAAATTCTTTATTAAGAATGAAAAGGTGGAGGCAAGTAGCATTTTGAGCAAACTTGTCTCCATGAGGTTTAAAGGTAAAGGGAACATAAGGGAGTACATTATGGAAATGTCTCATCTTGTTTCAAAATTGAAAGCACTAAAGTTAGAGTTGTTTGAAGACTTACTCGTGCATTTCATTTTGATCTCCCTTCTTGCACACTTTGGGCAATTCAAAGTGAGTTATAACACTTTGAAGGACACTTGGTCCTTAAATGAGCTTATATCTCACGGTGTGCAAGAAGAAGAGAGGTTGCAGCAAGATAAGACTAAAAGTGCTCATATGACTTCATCTTCTCAGTATAAAAGAAAGCATGATACTACTGCGGATGTATCTTTTTAGTAGAAAAAAGTTAAGAAACAGGATCAAGTTTCAACCTGTTTCTTCTGTAAGAAGGTGGGACACATGAAGAAGAATTGTACCAAATACGCCACCTGGCGTGTAAAGAAGGGTATAAGACTTACTTTCGTTTGTTCTGAGCCTAGTTTAAGTTATGCACCTGTTGATACTTGGTGGGTAGATTCTGTTTCTACTACTCATGTAAGTTTTACTATGCAAGGTTGCCTGTGGAGCCGACCGCCAAGTGATGTTGAAAGATACATCTATGTGGTAGACGTCAATATAGTTGCAGTCGAAGCTGTAGGAACCTTTAGATTATGTTCTACGAGTGGATTTTACTTGATTTATTAGAGATATTTTATACACCGTCATTTAGACAGAATTTGGTTTCTGTTTTTTGTTTGGACAAATCACGTTATTTTTGTTCATTCGGAAACAATAAAGTCGGTCTCTTTTATAATTCGAATAATATTTACTCTGATTGTTTGGTGGATAATCTATATAGGTTTGATTTGAATTCCTATAATAATAAAATATTGCAAACAGGTACAAAACAAAAACTTAATGAGAATTCGGCATCATTATGGCACAAACTCCTAGGTCACATTTCTAAACAGAGAATTTAGAGGCTTGTGTCGGATGAAATTTTTGGACCCCTAAATTTGGTGGACTTTGAAGTCTGCATTGAGTGCATAAAGGGAAAAAGGACAAACGAAAGGAAATTAGGTGCTTAGAGAGTTAAAGATGTCTTAGAACTAATACATACCGATATATATGGCTCATTCCCTACTGTCTCATGGAATGAGCAATGATACTTTATTAAGTTCATAGATGATTACTTTTGTTACGGGTATCTATATTTAATTCATGAAAAATCCCAAGCCTTGGATGTTTTTAAGTCTTTCAAAGTTGAAGTTGAACTTCAACTTGGAAAGAAAATTAAAGCTGTCAAAACTGATCTTGGTCGTGAATACTACGGAAAATATGACGGTTCAGATGAATAACATCTCGAGCCTTTTGCTCTTTTCCTAGAAGATTGCGGTATTATTTTGCAATACATCATGCCAAGCAAACCTAGCATGAATGATATTGCAGAGCGCAGAAACCGAACTCTTCAAGACAATATGATTAGTCATTCTTCCTTACCTGAATCACTCGGAGGAGAAGTCTTAAAGATCGCGGTGGATATTCTTAATACGGTGCCAAGCAAAATAGTTAGCAAAACTCCTTATGAAATTTGGACTGGAAAAAAGGACCAATATAAGGCATTTGCATGTTTGGAGATGTCCAGCTGAGGCACGACCTTATAGGCCGCATGAAAAAAAAAATTGGACTCAAGGACAATTAGTTGCTACTTTGTTGGTTACACTGAGTGTTTACGGGGGTACAAGTTTTACAATCCTGCATCAAGATCTATTTTTGAAATGAGAAATGCGAGATTTCTTGAGGATGTTGAGTTTGGGGGGAAGAAAATATTAGGAATTTGCTTTTGATGAGGATTCTATAACTGACAATGATCAGGTCTTTGTGCCTCTTATTGTTCAAGATATAGTTATAGTACAAGAGTACAATGAAAATCCTACTGTAGATCCAGTTACAGTACAAGAGAACAATAAGAATATTGTTGTTTCTCAAGATATTGCTACAACATAGGAAAATAATGAGAATCATCCTCAACCCCATCCCATATAGCAAGCTCAACAACCTCAAGAAGTACCATTGAGGAGATCTAACAGAAAAAAGGAGAAATCTATCTATGATCTCAAACAAGCTTTTCGTCAATGGTATCACAAGTTTAAGGCAATACCTCATATGATTTTGAGGTAAATATTATAGATGAATGTGTATACCGCAAATTCAGTGGGAGTAAATACAATTTTTGGTCTTATATATTGATGACATTCTACTTGCCAATAACGATATAGGTCTGTTGCATGAAAAAAGAAATTTCTATCGAACAAATTAGAAATAAAAGATCTTGGTGATGTCCCTTTTGTATTAGGAATCGAGATACTAAAAGATCCTTCTAAAGGTATTCTTGGATTATCACAAAAGAACTATATCAAAAAGATTTTAAGTAGATATGTCATGGAAAGTTGAAGACCAATGAACACACCCGTAACTAAAGGAGACAAGTTCAGCCTCAAACAATGCCCCAAAAATGATATTGAGAGGATAACAATACATGATAACCCATATGCATTAGCACTAGGGAGCTTAATGGATGGTTAAGTCTGCACACACCCCGATATATCATTTTTAGTGAGAGTGTGGGGTAGATACTTGAGCAATCCTAGCTTGGATAATTGGATAGTTGTTAAACACGTAATGCGTTATCTAAAGAGAACAAATGATTACATGCTTAATTATTATAGATAAGAAAATTTAGAGATCATTAGACCCTCTAATTCCGATTTCATGGCTTATGGTTGCGAAATTTTGTCACTGAGCTTCATATAGTAGATGACATTGAAAGGCCATTAAAGATATTTTGTGACAATAAGTCAACAATACTATACTCCAACAACAATAAGAGCTTGACAAAATCGAAACATATAGACATCAAGTTCTTAGTTGTCAAGGAGAAAGTTTAAGGAAAAATAGATTTTCATAGGACATACAAGAATCAAGTATATGCTAGCAGACTCATTATCCAAGGAATTGATCCCTAAAGTCTTTTATGACACTGCTCAGATGGGTGTCAATATTACTGATGCCTTGGTTTAGCGGGAGTTTATTTTATGCTATATGTTCTATGACAGATAATTCAATTATTTTTCTATAGAATTAAGTTGATGGCTTATTTCATGTTATGTGAAATGTTCATTTTGTAACATTTATTTTGCGTTTGATCTCAATAAATTTTAAAGTTGGACCAGTTGGAAATAGACATGCATGAGATCACTTGGCATGTAATTTTCATATTACTCATCCAAATTTGATATATGTCATTAAGTATGTTAGGATGGTGATTGTCGTAGTTTAGTCACGACATTAATGTGATAAAAAAGTTGCGATGATTCCATATCTAATATATGAAACGGACCAGATTGTTAAAGTAATAAGAGAAATAGCATTCAGATGTGCGCATAAAGTTTATAAGATGTGATTATGTCAATAAAGAATATATGTATAGCCCAAGTGGGAGATTGTTAGGAAATTATTTTAATTTTCTAATTTTTTTGTGGGCAATACATATATTAATTATAATTACAAATTATGCTATTTTAAATTAAATGACTTATATAGTGGCGATCTCATTTATTGTTATAAATGCTAAATTTAATAAGTCATAATTACTTTTGATTTAAATTTAAATGAGAATAAAATTAGATATTATCTTTTGTTCTTTAGATAATTAACATTTGGATTTTAGATATATTATCTTTTGGACTTTAAATACTATTTTATTTGGGTTTTAGCAAAGCTGTCTTTGTTGTTCTTTCCCTATCAAAAGAGTTGCAATTTAGCTGCCTAAGAATACAGAAAATTTTGGTTGAGGAATATTGAAAGAACCACAAGATCTAAACTCTTCTAATCATAATTTATGTTTATAAATTTAGATACGCTTCCGCATTCAAGTATTTTCTTTCATAATAATTTAATATACATGATCATCTTTGGCTTAAGAAATTCTGAAAAAATTCCAACATCAATAACAAGGTTTAAGTTCAAAATATTATATATTATCACATCTTCCTTATTTGAGTGTATTCTTAATGTCTTTTAATTTGTTTTGTTCTAAAGAAGAGTTGAATTAAATTTCCGTGAAAGTTGAAAAGTTTGAACTAAGCAGTATTTCTTTAATTGATGATCCCGATTGTTATTATATGTCCTCTGTGGTTAATTCAAGATCTTAAGAATGAACATTATTAATTGAAGCTATACAAATTAAACAGTAAATAAATTGAGTTAAATGGTTAAATTAAATAAGTACTTATTCTATAATAATATTAACTATTTTTTATATTATGCTAAACATGATTCAGTAATCATTTGTTATTTCATGCATGCTTTGTACATATTAAAGCAAAATATTAATGCTGCTAACATATATATTTAATATTGAAGCTGTCAATAATTAAAGATACACCGGAACAATAGGAAAAGAAAGTGACGAGGCTAACTTAATTGGAGGTTAATCTCTTGATTTTAGTTCATGTCATACATATAAACTTTTGAGTAATTGTGGCTTAATCTTCAAGCAAACTTTAATGACACTATGCCACCTATGTAGTTGTATATGGATATATAGAATAATGAAACCGCTTCTCTTTTTACTTTTCAATTAAACATACCCATAAATTTTCACATTACTTTGCTTTCTCATGAGTAAATTTTGTATGTATTTTTACATAGTAAAGTTATCTATATAACCTTTTTAAGTTTAATCCCATTTTTACTCAAACCATAGAGTGATAAAACTGCTCACATTGTGATTTTGTTAATTATATGTTTTGTCTTTCATATTCTAAGACTAAGAATAATTGATATTTAGTGTTAAACCCACCAGAAATTTTTAATTGCTTTTGTTGTTTTGCATTATCATCAATTCATCATTATAAGACAAAAAAACAATTTGAAATAATGCGAACATGCTTGATCACGCACTCGAATCAAACACTAACAATATTAATTCATTATACCATCGATGTAAAAGATTAACCACATGCTACCTAACCTAGCCAGGAAAAAATAAAATAAAATAAAGAAAATAATGGCCATTTATTTTCTTGCAGTGTGTTCATCACTACCAAATAAACTAAATAAACGCCAAATATTGGAACAGAGGTCAGAAAGAAAATATACTAGTGATTAGTGATGTATAATGTTAGTATTGAAAGAAAGAACAATATTATAGTAACCCTACTAACAAAACCCTGGGCCCCAAGTGTCGAAAGGATGTTCCCTATAATATGCATTTGATACGATAAAATTAGACATTTAACAAGTTACTATATATATATATATATATATATATATATGTGGCCAAGAATATAGTGGCTAAGAATGACCAAATTTTAATTAATCTGTATAAAAAGGACAAGTGGCCACAATAATAATTATGAATAATTTTATTAGGCGTGTGAGTGCTATATGTGCTGTGGGGTACATTTGTAATTACATTTTTTAAAAAATACTACATGTATATGGGCTTTATATGTAATTGGACAAAACAAATATCAAGCAATTGCTATTTTTTTTTAAATTAATCTAATATAAGGTGTTATCAAGCAATTATTAAAGTTTTTTTTTTTTCAAAAAAAATTATTATTTAATTAGACAAAATGTATTTTGAAAATAAAAATTCTATTAAAATGATGAGATTAGTTTTAATGATTACGTACATAATTACTATTTACTATTACTTAAAAAAATATTAGCTAAGTATTTGTATTATATATTTTAAATTACGAAATAGATAAATATGAAATATACGTAAACAATTTTTTATTAAATATACTACATGTTGTAATGAAATTGTTCTACAATTATTCACATTATTTTATTAAACTATCCTACTATTTTTATTAGAGAAATGTTAAGAAATCATTAAAATTTATTCTTTTAGCTATCATTTAATAATTATAAATTCAATTCTTTTAGTCTAGTTTTTTAGTCTAATAATCCAACAACATACTTTATCTCATATTTTTAAAAATTAATGGCTAAATAATGACCAAAAGTAGAATTAAATTTTTAAACAAAATAAAAGAAATTAAACCTTTTTATTTTTTCGACAAAATAAAATAGTTGAAGTAGATAAAGCAGTAAAATTTATTAGTTTAATGAATAATTTATTTATTTTTTAAATTTTTTTTGGAGTTGGTTCAAAGTCCACAAAAATAAATCTGACTCAAAGAATGGTTAAACTTTGACTGGTGATCTATGAATAATATGAGAGTATAAATTTATAAAGTATCTAAATTTTATAAGAAAATATTATTATTTTGAATAAAAATAACTATTAAACAATATTGTTGATATTACTATAGTTATTATTATTTTTGTTCTTGGTATTATTGATATTATTGTTGTTATTATTAAAAGAGAAATTTTTAGAGATTATTAATCTTTAGTTCTTTTGACCATCTTTTGGTCAATATAAATACTAAATTATCTTTAATAAATAAATTTTATTAATTTTTGTGTTTAAACTCTAAAAAATTTAAATGCAAATGATAATGATTTATCTGTGCAAAATTTTGATAAACATAGGTGCAAATTATATGCTTATTGTGTATAAATTTTTTGTAAATATGAGTACAAATTATTATCGATTAAGATGTTAAATGCTGGAGGGATATTTAAAAGTTAAATAATATTTTTACTATTGTTACGCCTTAATATTTTTAGAATTATATTATATAAATCTGGTTAGACTTATAAAATTTCTTTATTATAATTATTTGTTACCATAAAATCTAAAATATACAAAATTTATGCTGATGTGCCACTTTAGACAGTTATATATAGGTTATTTTTTTCGAAAATAAAATTTATGATTTAAAGTTATGTTTGTAGAAACACTTTTTTTTGTTCAAAATTAAATACAAAATTTAAATTTCATTTTTTATTAATTTTTAAGCATTTTTTATCTTTTATTGTAACATGCAAGGATAGTAGTAACTTCATCCACCCAAATTTTAAAGAACTATGCCTACATATGAAATATATGTCTAAGAAAATAAAAAATATTATATAATTTAATAATTTTATTTGTGTTATTTTTTATTATGCGATAAGTTTATAGCTTAATTATTGTCTTTTTACGTAATTCTCATATAAAAAATGTAATTACCAAAAAGAATTTATAACATATTTTTTTATATATCCGGGTAAAATTAATTCAATAATATTATATTATTCCTAAATTGTTTTTATATAATAAAAAAATCTAAAAAAAATTAAAAAATTTATCTAAAATTTGACACCTCCATATTAAAAATTTTAGATCTCTTCTTGGTAATATAAATACAAAAATATTTTATACACAACTAAAAAAAATATATTTTTTCATAATTTTACATTGATATCCTAAGAAAATATGAGTAATTTTTTTTTATTTTTTACTTTTACGTGTTTGTCAGTGTCCATTTATTCTTTAATTTTAAAACTTATAATTTTGGAATTAACAAATAATATGCATAATTATGGATATACTAATTAAAAAATTAAGAATTTTTAGTTAAATAAAAAATAATAAATTAAAATATTAAAAAGGCATAAAAATTAATAAATTTACTTCACAAATTGTGATAGTTTTGCAGGTTTTATATTATATTTGTTTCTTTAACAATGCATTTAATTTTAAGACAATCTCGTATGAATGATTTTTAACTAGTTTATTTTATTAAGTCAATTCTTGAAAGTATGACATTATGAATTTATGATTTATGAAAATCAGATTTAATATGGATTGACAAAGCAAAAAAAGTAAATCTTATCAAAAAAATTATTATGAATATTTTTAATAAGAACAACGCTACATGATTAACAAGTATTATTATTTTTGGTCAGCACTTAATCGATAATAATTTGTACTCATATTTACAGATATTTTATACACAATAAACATATAGTTTACATCTATATTTACCAAAATTTTGTACATATGAATCATTATCACTTGTATCCAAATTTTTCAGAGTTTAAACACATAAATTAATAAAATTTATCTATTAAAAATAATTTAGTATTTTTATTGACCAAAAAAATGGCCAAAAGAACTAAAGATTAACAATCTCCAAATATTTCTTTTTTAATAATAACAATAATAATATCAATAATACCAAGAACAAAAATAATAATAACTATGGTAATATCAACAATATTGTTTAATAGTTATTTTTATTCAAAGTAATAATATTTTCTTATAAAATTTAGACACTTTATAAATTTATACTCTTATATAATTCATAGACCAGTCAAAGCTTAGCCATTCTTGTTTTTGTAGATCTTGAACCAAGTCCAAAAAAATAAAAAAATAAAAACAAAAAAAGTATTCATTAAACTAATAAATTTTATTACTTCATCTACCTCAACTGTTTTATTTTGTCAAAAAAATTAAAAGGTTTGATTTTCTTTATTTTGTTTAAAATTTTAATTCTACTTTTGGTTTTTTCAATTTTTAGAATAAAATAATAAGAAGAAGAATACTAGAGGATTATTAAAATTTATTATTTTTGGTCATTATTTAATTTAGTCATCAATATTTAAAAATATTAGATAAAGTATGTTATTGGATTATTAGACTAAAAAAATTAGACTAAATAAATTAAGTCTATGGTTAAATAATAGCTTAAAAAAATAAATTTTAATATTCTCTAAACATTTCTCTAATAAAAATAGTAGCATAATTTGATAAAATAGCGTAAATAATTATAAAACAATTTTATAACAACATGTGGTATATTTAATAAATAATTGTTTATGCATATTTCATATTTATCTATTTCGTAATTTAAAATATATAATATAAATACTTAGCTAATATTTTTTAATTAAAAGTAAATAGTAATTATGTACGTAACCATTAAAACTACTTTCATCACTTTAATATAATTTTTATTTTTGAAATACATTTTGTCTAATTAAATAATAAATTTTTTTGAAAAAAAACTTTAATAATTATTTGAGAAAATATTTTGTTAAGAAGAATTAGATAACATCTTATATTAGATTAATTTTAAAAAAAATAGTAATTGTTTGATGTTTATTTTTGTCTAATTACATATAAAGCCCATATACATGAAGCACTTTTTTAAAAATGTAATTACAAATATATCCTGCAGTATATATAGCACTCACATACCTAATAGAATCATTCGTAATTATTATTGTCGCCACTTGTCTTTTTTATACAAGTCAGTTAAAATTTGGTCATTCTTGGCCACTATATTCTTGGCCACCAAAAAATATATATATAATATAATTTAACTTATTTTTAATGTGATTTTTGTATTTCAATATATATATTTTATTATAATAATTAATTTTGATATATATTTAACATAATTATATAATATATGTACATATTATCCAAAATTCCATATTTGAATTGATATATATATCACCAAGTTAAATTCAACATTACCTGAAAACATTTGTCTTTTTCATTTTCTTGTTCCCCGTGTACAATCTATCATAAACGTCTTAATTTTTAAATCATATAGGCATTGAGAAAAACCTCTTAAAAGATTGAGCTTATCAAAGACTTTGAACCTGATGCATGAATGCATCTATCAAATTTTAGTATGTAGAATGCATAAGCGAATAAATATCAGCATCATTAATTACTACGAATTAATTTATGACATCCTTTTATCAAAACTATTAAACAAAGAATTATTCATATGACACATTTGAAACGAAAATATGAGTAGTATAGTTTAACACAAAATCCGATTCTAAACTTAATTAAATGACGTATATGTAAAAAATAATCACTAAGCTATAAATAATGAATCAATTAACCATAGTAAATTATTGATTGATGCAATTTTACTCTTAGGTATATTATTATATATATCCGCCCACGTGTGATACATCGATCAAGAACACACTGAAATAAGGACCCATATCGCAATAACCCAAAATTAGGACCCATGTCACACGAGCCAATCACGGAAGAAATGGGTGTAGTGGGCATATATAGCTTAAGGCTAAGTTTTCTGGACTCTGATTATTCATTTCATGCCCCCACTAAGATTATCATTAATCATTAATTTAATAATCTATATATGCTAATCAATGACAAGCTAATTGTTATTAGTGATGTTTCCTATGGCAGGGAACCCCTTTTATATCCAAAGATTTGAAGAAAATTAAAGGTGCTTTGTCTTTATCTTGAAATGCTAGATAGTGTAAACAAAAAGAATGTGGATGCAAATAAAAACGATGCAAATTTATTTGTAGTAGCTAGATAGGACTTGATTAATTAATGAGAATGATGGGGATACCTCCACCTTAACAAAACAACAAAGTAAAATAATAATATTATTCATAATAAATAAAGAATATATAACAATTAGTTATTTAATCCCATGATTACGTAGTTGTTCCTTGAGAAGGTTTGAGTGGTGGGCAAAAGAGACGCGTGAATCGAGAACAAGATTTTCAAAGACAATATTATGTGTTTGCCATTGTCGGAGTGGGCTTCACTTTAGAGGGTATATATATTTTATGAACTCTCGTAGAAAGACAACGAGAAATCTTGACAATATGTATAATGAATTTTAAATTTGACCTAATACAAGAAAGAAAAAATAAAATCGTTATTTAAAAAAATTAACCATTTCAATCTTAATTTATCCAATCATCCTCTTCTCTTCTAAATCGTCTGCTACTCATCCATCAATCATCTCACTTTTCCGACGTTAGAAGCTCTCTCACTGGTGATGAAATAACCATCCTTGTAGTTATTAAAATAATCATCCGACTACGAAATGACGATCCAGCATTTATTAATTGTATATACTTAAAACTGAATCAAACAAAATAACTATCCAATTAAGAATTAAAATAACCATTTACATACCTAGTGAATTGATTTAATCAAACAATGTTAATTATGTGCATTTTCATCAGAAATAAATTATGTGCACTTTCTTAGACAATAAGTAAACATTTGGATGAGAAATGCATGCATGCCTTGATTCAATCAAACATTGTTATTTATGTGCATTTTCATGAGATTTATGCAAGAATTACTTGATGCTATGAATGATGCAATATCTTGTGATTACGGTAAGGTTTTGATGCACTTGTTTGGTTGATGATAGGTGAGGAGAAGCAAGAGAAGGGCAAAGAAGAAGTAGAGAAGGCAACGTTGGTGGCTGTTCCGAGGGTTACCTGAAACTGTAGGTCGATCTCGGATGAGACCTTCTGTACGGGTCGAAGCTGATGTGTCCGACTTGCTGGACTTGATGATGGTGCTGATCCTTCGTCACCGGAGGGTGGTGGTACCTGCAAGGGACTCCGATACTTAAGTTAGCAAGGGTATTAAGCAGGTTTTTTGTAGAATCAGAGTATGAGTTATACCTGGGTGCTCCAATGTATTTATAATGGTGTAGAGCGACCTTCTTTAGATAAGATAAGTTAGTTATCTTATCTTATCTTTATCTTTCGAGTGAGGTCATCTTATCTTTCAATGAAACCACCCTTCTCCCTGTAGGCCTGGGCTGCCTTAGGTTTTGGGGCGCGGTCCTCCATTTGGGCCCTTTTTGGGCTTTCCTGGTGTTCTGACCAAGCTCTTTGAGAAGAGGTCGGATTGTCCTGACCTGAAGAGGTCGGTTGATTTATCAGTAGAACATCCCGGGTTAGACAGCTTGATCCAGGATATAAACAGTGCCCCTGATCGAGCTCAATCTTCTATTTTGAGGTCGAATCTTCAGTTTTAGGATTTCGATCCTTTTATGGTGAAGCCGAACTCGAGCATTTTGTCGACTTCTTCTTTGTAGGGTTTCTCCTTTGAATGCGGAACGTCTTCTTTTGAATTTTTTTTGAAAATCCGTGTCTCCTTGCTTTGGGAATGCGCGAGGGTTTAATAACCTCATTAATACTTTTTAATGTTCCATTTCTTCGTTTCATTTTGAACTTCTCACCAAAAACGATTTCTCTTCTCTATTTCTTTGCTTTTTCTTTCTCGCTTTCAGTTTTTGCGTGAAGATTTGCATTTTCGCATTTCTTTCCGCGACGTCATTTGGTGTTTCTTCGTTTCTCCATCTTCAATCTCTTTCGAAGTTTTCTTCTTTGTTCAGGTTAGTTATTCTTTTTGTTGCTCTTATTATTTGTTGGTAAAGCATTGGTTCTGCCTGTATGTTGGAAAGCTTGAATCTTTTGTACCTTTGTGCTTGTTCGTCACTGTGATATTTTTGTCTTTATGCGTACTCCTAGTACTTCTCTTGATTGAGGTTTTTTAGGGCTTTGCATGCTTTACTGCCCTCTGATTTTGTAGCTTTTGTTGGGATAACGGCTTGTTTGATTCTGGGAAAGGTTACATCTTTGATGATTTTTCCTTGGTATATTTTGTTGCTCGATAGTTTTTGTCGACTGAAACTGTAGTTAAGAGGCGGCTTAACCCATTTTTTCTTCGAAGTGTTGATTGAAAGAAAGTCTCTTCTGTTGTGGTAGTGATGGTCAAAATTCACTGCCCTTCCCCAAAAATATTGATAAATCTGCTCTTGACAAGCACACCAAAATTATCGTCAAGTATTAACCCACAGTGGAGTGGGATCGTATCCACAGAGATTGGTAGATTTGAGCAATTTTAATCAATTGGTGAATTAGTCAAGCTCAATAGAATAAGTTGTGTGTGCAGAATTTTAAATGGCAGAAACATAAATAGCAAAAGAAATAAAAGAAAGCAACAAAATGTAGAAATGGAAATAATAAGAATGTACAGGGGAATGGAATTTTGCAGAATGTAAGTAAAGTTATAAAAGAACGGGAGAGATAAGATGGGAGAATTCATCGAGATCAGGAGATATTGTCTCTTTGGATTAATTCCAGCTAAAATCCTCTTCAATCATGCAACTCATTGACCTCTTGGCAATCATGATTGATTTAGCCCCAATCCCTTGGTGACTCAATCTCTCAGATCTTGATCAATAGCCAATTTCTTGGTCTAATTGCTCATGAAGAGAGATATGCTTGTTCTCTGATTATACCACACATCATCATAGGTCCAGGTAGAGGGAGGATTGGATGTCACCATATCCAAACACCAAAACCCAGATTCTACTCAAGTGTGAGAAGGGATTTTTAGCATGGTTTCATGTTTCCTTTTCCAAGGTTCCCATGAAACCCATTTTGCATTCAATCTCTTTTCCAAGTAAATTGAACACTAAGCATGAAAATCGAAATTCCTTCTAGCAAATCAAAGAGAAGATAAAAAGAAGAAGAAATTCACTATCATTAATCCATCAAGTACAATAGAGCTCCCTCTCTCAATGAGAGGGAATTTAGCTACTCATAGCTCAGAGAGAAAGTACAAAAGATGGAAGAGATGAAGTGTGAAAACTAAAAAGTGAAATCCCCAAAACTAAACTATGTGACTTGCTAACCCTTTTCCAATACTTCCAAGGGTATTTATACTACTCCTAGATCTAGAAAATAAAAGAAAATTACAAAAGAGAAAAGAAAATTACAATTGGGAGGGAAAAGAAACTCAATAAACGTGATATTCTAGCTTGCGTGTGACTGGCACTTCTTAGGCGTGTCACGCTCCTTCTATTTCTGATTTGGCGTGCCACTTTTCTCCATTCAAGTGGCATGCCGTCCTCTGTTTCACCCCTGGCGTGCCATGCCTTCGAGCCTAAGTGGCATGCCCAGGACATTTTAAAGGGCAAAGTAGCCTGGCGTGCCACGCCTTCGAACCAAAGTGGCACGCCCAAGTCATTTTAAAGGGCAAAGCAACCTGGCGTGCCACGCCTTCGAACCAAAGTGGCACGTCCAAGGTCACTTCCCTTACCTCTATGCTTCTGGAGATTTGTACCAGTGTGGCACGCCCAGGGTCTGGCATGCCACGCCCTTCTTAAAGCTTCACCCCTTGCCGGTGAGCCACGCCTCGTCATCTAAGTGGCACGCCTGAGTTCATTGGTTCCTCTTCTTCCTCTCTTGAAAATACTACCAGCATGCCACGCCATGAGACTAGCGTGTCACGCCCTTCATTTAGTTCTTCTTCTTGCTGGCGTGCCACGCCTCATCTCCCAAGTGGCACGCCTGAGTTCACGGGCCCTTTAATTCCTTCTCTGGAAAACACTACCAGCGTGTCACGCCGTGAGACTGGCGAGTCACGCCCTTTATTTGTCATGGTCCCAGATGTTGGCGTGCCACACCTAGATGTTCAAGTGGCACGCCAAAGTGAGATAATTAAGCTGGTGTGCCATGCCTTCGATACCAAGTGGCACGACCAGCTTTATTTGGCCTCCTTAGGTGCTGGTGTGCCACGCCTTGTTGCTCAAGTGGCACGCCTTAGTGGGACTTCTTGAGCTGGCGTGCCACGCGTTCGATACCAAGTGGCACGCCCAGCTTTTGCATTGTCTCCTTATTCACTGGCTTGCCACGCCTTGTTGTTCAAGTGGCACGCCCATTCAATTGTGGGTCTTATAAGCTTGGTATGCCATGCCTTGGTCCTCAAGTGGCACGCCTAAGTGAACTCTGGGGCTGGCGTGCCACGCCTTCAACACAAGTGGCACGCCATAGTGATGGTTCTTCTAGTAACGGGTTCGCGTGCCACGCCCTGCTCTTGGCGTGCCACGCCCCTTTGATGGTCTTCAATTTTATTCTCTGGAATGTTGTACCAGCGTGCCACGCCCAGCTTCTGGCGTGCCACGCCAACATATTTTTGTGGTCTTTGTTCCAAGTGGCACGTCTACTTCACACGCCCCACTTGTTTTGTTTGTTTTCTTTTCCATTTTTGATGTCTTCTCCACCTGAAATCCAGCACAAACTCATTTCAAAGCAATGTACTATGATATTCATCAATTAAGGCATGAATTGCAATGATCAAATGAGATTATGCCTCTTTTATGGTCTTTTTTATGCAAGAAACAGGTAGCTTTTATAGAGAATGATGGTTTTCTTGGTGATCTTGCTCTGATTTACATCTTTTTGCTTAGAGTCTTTTCCTAGGTTGTTTCAGCTTCTGTGGGTTTTCCTGAGTCTTCCACTCTGTGTCACTGCCTCCAAAGGATGCCCCTGGACTTTGGTGTGTGTCTTGGGGCTTTTCTTTTACTGTTTGTATTGTTCTGGATCATATTGTCCGAGTTATTTTAATATCGCCCGAGCTATTTTTTGGCCCCATGAAGTCAATCCCCCATACATCGAATAGTTCTAGCTCCATTGTAAATCTCTGTGGCATCTCATTATTCCTGGGTAGATTGCCAGCCCTTTGGGATTCATCACACTTTGACACCAAGTCCTTTGCATTCTTGAAAATGCTTGGCCAGTCGAATCCACATTGGAGTACCTTGGCTGCTGTTCTTTCTCCACTAAAGTGGCCTCCATATGCAAATCCATGACATGGCCAAAGCACCTCTTGTCCTTCTCCATGGGATATACACCTCCTCAAGATCCCATCAGCACACTTTTTGAACAAATAGAGCTCATCCCAGATATAGTATTTGGCATCTTTGATGAGCTTTCTCCTCATGTGTTTGTTGATGTTGGTTGGTAGTTCCCCAATGGCCTTGAAATTGGCTATGTCACCAAACCAAGGGGTCTTTTGTATCATCATCAATTGCTCATCCGGGAAGCTTTCATTGACTGCAAGATGGTGTGCTCCTTCTTCCTCTTGTAGGATCCTTGAGAGGTGGTCAGTAACTTTGTTCTCTGCTCCACTCCTATCCTTAATTTCAATGTCAAACTCTTAGAGTAGCAGGATCCATCTTATTAGCCTTGGCTTGGACTCTTATTTTGTAAGAAAGTATTTGAGTGCTGCATGATCAGTGAATACAATTACTTTAGAACCAATGAGATATGATCTAAATTTATCAAAAGCAAAGACAATGGCAAGTAATTCCTTCTCTGTAGTGGTGTAGTTCCTTTGATTTTCATTAAGGACCTTGCTGGCATAATAAATGACATGCACCAATTTATCATTCCTCTGTCCTAAAATAGCACCCACAGCAAAATCTGATGCATCACACATCAACTCAAAGGGTAGATCCCAACATGGTGGTGCTATGATAGGTGCAGAGGAAAGTTTGTTCTTAAGCTCCTCAAAAGCTAACATGTATTCATTATCAAAAACAAAAGGCACATTAAAGACAAGTAGGTTGCTCAATGGCTTGGCAACCTTAGAGAAGTCTCTAATAAACCTCCTATAGAAACTAGCGTGTCCCAAAAAGCTTCTGGTTGCTTTGACATTGCAAGGTAGAGGTAACTTTTTAATCACATCTACCTTTGCCCTGTCTACTTCTATGCCCTTCTTTGAGATTTTATGACCAAGGACCACTCCTTCTGTAACCATGAAATGGCATTTTTTCCAGTTTAAAACAAGGTTGGTCTTTTGGCATCTCTTTAGCACCAGGGCTAAGTGATGCAAGCAATCAGAATATGTGTTACCAAATACAGAGAAGTCATCCATAAACACATCAATGAACCTCTCAATCATGTTTGAAAATATGGAGAGCATGCACCTTTGGAATGTTGCAGGTGCATTGCACAGTCCAAAGGGCATCCTCCTGTAAGCAAAAACACCATATGGACAAGTAAATGAAGTTTTCTCTTGGTCCTTTGGGTCTACAACTATTTGGTTGTAACCCGAATAACCATCAAGAAAGCAGTAGTATTCATGTCCAGCCAGCCTCTCGAGCATTTGGTCCATGAATGGTAGGGGGAAGTGGTCCTTTCTGGTGGCTTCATTGAGCTTCCTATAGTCTATGTACATGCGCCAACCGGTCACTGTTCTTGTTGGTATCAGCTCATTCTTCTCATTTGGTACAATAGTGATTCCTCCTTTCTTTGGAACTACTTGTACCGGGCCCACCCAAGGGCTATCTGAGATGGGGTAGATCACCCCAGCTTGCCACAACTTCAACACTTCCTTCTGGACTACCTCATTCATGGTTGGATTCAACCTTCTTTGTTGTTGCCTTGAGGGCTTGGCACCCTCCTCAAGTAGGATCTTATGCATACACATTGAAGGGCTGATCCCTTTTAAGTCAGTGAGTGTCCAGCCTATAACATCCTTGTGTTGTTTCAGCACTTGGATGAGCTCCTCTTCTTGCTCCTTGCTCAAGCTTGAGTTGATGATCACTGGGTAGGTGTTGTTGTCACCTAGATAGGCATATTTCAAGCTTGGAGGTAGGGTTTTTAGCTCTAGTTTTGGTGCCCTTTCTTCTTTGTTGTCTTTATGGTTTGTCATGATTGAACTTTCCATGGTTACTTGTGGTGGTTCTTCACGTGGTGCTTATTGCTTCAATTCCATACTTCCTTCATATTGCTCTTCTTCCAAAACTCCTTGGACTATTTGTTCTATGGTGTCCACCATCATGCATTCTCCTATTGCTTCATTGGGATAACTCATTGCCTTGAAGACATTGAAGACCATCTTTTCCTCATGTAATCTTAAGACTAGTTCTCCTTTTTGCACATTAATGATGGCTCCAGCAGTAGCTAGGAATGGCCTTCCTAGGATAATTAAAGTGTTTGCCTCTTCTTCCATATCCAGCACAACAAAGTCAGCTGGGAAGATGAATTCGCCCACCTTCACCAATAAATCTTCCACCACTCCATGTGGAAACTTGAATGTTCTGTCAGCTAGTTAGAGTGCCATTCTTGTTGGTTTGACTTCCTCAATTCTCATCCTTCTCATAATATTCAGGGACATGAGATTGATGCTAGCTCCCAAGTCACACAAAGCCTTTTCAATAGTGATATCCCCTATGATGCAGGGGATTTGGAAACTCTCTGGGTCCTTCATTTTTTGGGGAGTTTCTTTTGTATGATGGCACAACATTCCTCAGTTAGGACTACAGTCTCCTTTTCTCCCCAGTTTCTTTTTCTTGTCATGAGCTCCTTCAGGAACTTTGCATAGAGGGGCAGTTGCTCCAATGCTTCAGCAAATAGTATGTTGATTTGGAGCTTTTTGAAGATTTTCAAAACTCTGGAGAACTGTCTGTCCTTCCCATCCTTCATTAGCCTTTGTGGGTATGGTGCCTTTGGCACATAAGGCTTCAAGATTGGCCTTGGTGAAGATGGGCTAGGGACCTCTTCTTTCTTCCTATTTTCAGGCTTTTCTGCAGCTTCTTCTTTGTGGTTTTCCTGGTTTTGGGTGGCTTCTTCTATCACTTTTCCACTTCTAAGTGTGATGGTCTTGCATTCCCCTCTTGGGTTGGCCATGGTGTCACTGGGAAATATGTGTGTAGGCATTGGGATTTGCTTGGATAAGAACCCCATTTGTGCTTCCAGCTTTGAGATTGCTGCACCTTGGTTCTTCAAATTCGACCTGTATTCTTCTTGGTTAGCATCTATCTTCTTTTTAGCTTGTGCTTGCCTTTCTAAGAGGGTGGAAATAGCCCCTGTGAACTGTGATGATAGCTGTGCTATTGCAGCCTCTACTCTCTCAAAGTTACCCTTGATTTCACATGGTTGTGAGGTTGGGGTTAGTGTGTCTTGATGGTTGTGTATTTTCTGGTTGGAAGGATATGATGTGTGAGGTGGATTCTGGTAAGATTTGTTGTTATTTGACTGATGGTTGGAGTTGTGATTCTGGTATTGATTGGCTTGGTATGGTTTGTTGTGCTCTTGGTTGTGATTTTGTTGGTTTTCCCACCCAAAAATTTGGGTGGTTCTTCCATCCTGGGTTATATGTCTTAGAGTTAGGGTCATATGGTGGTCGAGAGGGGTTATACACATAGTTTGCTTGCTCACATTCAACTTCTAGTTCATTTTCTTCTTAGGGTGGTGCTTGAGCTTGGACAATTGCAACCTGATTGTTTTCCATTTTCTTGGTTAAGGCTGCCAATTGTGCTGCAATTGCGTTATTTTGTGCCAATAGGACATCCATAGAATTGAGTTCCAGCACCCCCTTCTTTTGGCCTCTTTTTGATGCATAGAAGTAGTCATTCTCAGCTACAGTTTCAATGACATCTATGCCTTCCTCAATGGTCTTCTTCTTGTTGAGTGAACCCCCTGAAGAGTGGTCCACGGCCTTCTTCAATTCATAGGTTAATCCTTCATAGAAAATGTGGAGCTGTACCCACTCATTAAACATATCCGATGGGCATTTTCTTGTTAGATCTTTGAACCTTTCCCAGGCCTCATAGAGTGTTTCACCATCTAGCTGTCTGAAGGTTTGCACCTCAGCTCTTAGCCTATTGATCCTCTGTGGAGGGTAAAATCTCGCTAGGAATTTGTTCATAACATCCTCCCATGTGGTTAGGTTCTCCTTGGGGAATGATTTTAACCACTTTGTTGCCTTATCTCTGAGTGAGAAAGGGAACATAATTAGTTTGTAGGTGTTAGGTGATGTGTGGAAAACGATCCAACGCAAAACTCACCGGCAAGTGTACCGGGTCACATCAAGTAATAATAACTCACATGAGTGAGGTCGATCCCACAGGGATTAAAGGATTGAGCAATTTTAGTTTAGTGGTTGATTTAGTCAAGCGAATTAAGTTTTGGTTGAGTGTGTTGTATTTAACAGAAGCTAAATTGCTTGGAATGTAAAGGGAGAGGGGGAAATTGCAGTAAATTAAAGAGCAGAAAGGTAAACTTGCTGAATCTTAAAGAATAAGAAATTAAATGACTAAAACTTAAAGTGCAAGGAATGTAAATTGCAGTAACTTAAAGTGCAAGAAATGTAAATTGCTTGAATATAGAAGGGGAATTAAGGATTGGGAATTCAGAATTCCAGCAAGAGAAAGTAAATTGCAGCAATTAATAAGGTAGAGGATGAATTGGAATAAACTAAAATTCAAACAAAGGATGAAATTAAAGTGCAGCAGGGTTCCCAGAAGAACCAAAAAGGAAAATAGGATCTCAGGTCTCAAGAGACTAGAAAGCAAAGTCTAGATCTCAATTGCCTTCCCAGATCCAAGTTCATAAAGCAATTAACAACAAATAGAAGAAGAAGCAGTAAAGGAAATTGAAATTAAACTCAATTATGCAGAAAAGAATTAAAGAGATTTTGAATGGAGATTGAGACAGAATTTCCTCAATTCTTCACACCCAAAACTCAAACAAGAAAAATAAAAATGCCCACACAAGAACGAGGAAGAAGAGAGATCAATTCTCCTCCTCAATTCTCTGAAATCTCAGTGAAGTCCCTAAGAGAAAGTTCAAAAGCTCAAAATAAAAGTAAAGGTTCAAGGAAAATTCAAAGTTCAAAAGTAAAGGAAAAGGTTAAAAGTCCTAATTACATCAAACTATCTCCTATTTATACACTTTCTATTCTTGGATCTTGGGATTTGGATGGGCTTTTGATTTGATGAAGAAATGAGTTAAATTGGATTTTTAATCCAATTTTTAAGCCCATGAAAAATTACTTCCAGGAGGCTGCCCTGCCCTTGTGGAGGGCAGGGCAGAAAATGGTGCGTGTTGGTGCTTGCGTGCTTGGTGTGTGATGCTGCAGGATGCTGCCCTGCCCTCGCGGAGGGCAGGGCAGAACTTTTTGGTGCACCAGATTGGTGCCTGTGCGTGCTGCTGGTGTTGTCGAGTGGTGTCTGTGCGTGCTGCTGGTGCTGCCGAGCCTTCCCTTGGTGCGCCAGAATGGTGCGCTGGCTGTGCACCACAAAATGCTGCCCTGCCCTCACGGAGGGCAGGGCAGTGTTTCCAAAAGTGAAGTTCCAAGTTCGAAACTTGGTGGATGCACACGCTACCCATTTTCCTTGGCTTTCTTGGCACCATAGTGAAGCTTAGTTCCTTGCTTCCTCATTGTCCCGTGTTCAACTCTTGTGGCAAGCATTGGTAGGCTTTTTCCTTTGATTTATTTTCCATGAAGGCTCGATACTGCCCTTGTGGAGGGCAGGGCAAAGTTTTGCTCTTCTTTGATCCAAGGCACAACTTTGTGCTCTGCCCTTGTCATGGGCAGGGCAGAGTTGCCTTTCAAGCTTTGTTCCCTTATGTTGCCCTCCTAGAGGGCAGTGTGCCCTTGTGGAGGGCAATGCTTGCTCTCTCCTTTATGCGCCACGCCTTTTTCTCCTTGAGCCACGCTTCCTTAAGCCACGCTTTCTCTTTTCTTCTTTTCTTCACCTACAATCCACCAAAACAACCACTCAAAGTATCACTAAATTCACAAGGCTTATAAATCAATTAAAAATCAATTAAATTCAGCTTAAACCTTATAAGTTAACATTAATTTCATGGTGGTTGTTTGATTTAAAGAAGTTATGCATTTTCATTCCAAATCACTTACTTAGGATGCAAGAAAGTGCATAAAGATTAATAAAACAAGTGAAATTAGCTTGAAAAATGGGTATATGATGACTTGTCATCACAACACCAAACTTAAATCTTGCTTGTCCCCAAGCAAGCATCAAAATTAAGAGCAATTGAAATGAATAAGAAAAGAACACATATCCTTATTAGGCATATAGCAGAACTTGATTTATGGAGTCTTTATGCAGACAATGATAACTCAATTATTGTTGCTGTTACATAATATACATCTTTCCTCAAAGGCTTGCTAAACTTGCTGTTATAAGACTTATTTTTTTAATTACTCCCTTGCTAACTTTTCTTGGCTTATAATGCTTAACAAGCTTATTATTCTTTTGGAGGTTTGGTGTCTAATGTTGCAGCAATAGCCTTTGGCTTTATATTTTTTTTCTTTTACTCAACATCTTTCCACCACAGACACATGGCTCACTATTTCTTCCTAGGATCATTGATGCCCAGCATCTCTTTGGATAACTAAATGTTCTGTATCTAAGTTGCTCTTTATTGTGGACTTTCAATTGGCCATCCCAAATCAGTTGATCTAAGTGACCGGGTTTTAAAATACCCCTTAGAATCTACTCATCCAAGCATATCTTAGTACAAGAACACCACAGGCATATGTCCTACGGTCCAAGCTATTGGTGTCCAACCTTTATTCTTTGTTTTTCTTGCCACTTTGGCTTTTTCTTCTTCCTTTTCTTTCTGTTTGTGTTCCCAAGGGCTTTTTCTTTATTGATAAGAATCTTTACAACAGCAAGCTAACTCACACCTGAATGAGAATGATATTATGCAACAATTATTTCATGAGTTATGCATTTAATCAAACACATATACCACCATTAACTTCCATTCTTACTTATGCAACATTGGATATTTCACTTTTCAATTCAAACATTTCTCTTTTATTTAAGCAAATGGGAAACAAAACAAAATTTAAAGCTAAGTGATGAATGACAAGCATTATGCAGATCAACATACTTAATCAAACAACTTCATTTGCAACTAAATAAACACTTTAGCCAGACATACAAGAATTCCTGAATTAAAACATTTCACAATAACAAGGATTAAGTGTAGATACAACCTTTTGGGTTGCAACTTTTCATTCTTCCTCATGTTGTACTCCTTTTGAGTTAAGATGCACAATATCTTCAATGGTTGACTACTTTCCTGCATAATTCTCAAAAGTTGCTTGCTTCTCAAGCCCTTAGATGAATAGTTAATATGCATAAAGTGAGTGTGTCTTTTGGATTTATTTTGGTGTGGGAACACCAAACTTAATTGTTTGCCATAGCCTCTGATGCAACAAATTAACCATATGTGAAACCTTGTGTCCTTGCTAAAGGTTTTGGAATTAAAGCTAGAAAGAAGTTAAATAGTTGAATAATGTGTTTGGTTGCTTGGAGCTAGCATCATGCAAGAGGTGAGAATGTGTTTTTAAATGAGATTTTTGGTGGAACACCAAACTTAGAATCTTTCATTCTCCCTTAAATTGTTTTGGTGTGCAATACCAAACTTAGCTCCTTGCAATGCATACCAATTATTCAACATTTTTATTGAAAAAGCTATGAAAAGAAAACTACCTCCGGTTGGGTTGCCTCCCAACAAGCGCTTCTTTATTGTCACTAGCTTGACATCTTACTCTTTGATCATGGGGGGTGAAAATCATAGTGCCTCAGCTTTTCTCCTCTTACTGTGGACTTCCTTCCAGTCTCCTCTTTGATGATCTCTAGGTGTTCAAGTGAAAGGATCCGGTTCACAGTATAGCATTCAGATGATTGTGGAGACACCTTCATTGGTTGGGTGTTTAACATCACTTTATCCCCTGGTGAGAAGCCTTCAGTGGGAATTTTCTTATTTCTCCACCCTTTTGGCCTCTTCTTCTTTTCTTCTTTCTCAGGAGATAATTCATGCCTTGGTGGTTCTTTATCTGGAGTGTTGAGGCTCCCATCTGGGGGTTTTGGATCTAGTTCCTCCTTGATTTCTTTGATCTGTTGCACCATCTCTACTTCTTTGAAGCATGGATTTGGAAGTCTTGGGAGTTAACTCATTGAATGCCTCTTTCAAGCTATGATCCCTGCCTTTATCCTCTATATAGTCTTCTTGTTGAGTGGGTTCATGCAGGGTTTTAAAAACATGGAATGCTAGGTGCTCATCATGCACTCTCAACATCAATTCCCCTTTTTCAACATCTATCAATGCTCTGCCTGTAGCCAGGAAAGGCCTCCCTAGAATGATGGGAGTGTTAGGGTCTTCCTCCATATCCAGGATGATAAAATCAGCTGGGAGAAGGAATTTCCCCACCTTTACCAGTACATTCTCTATAACTCCAAGTGCTTGCTGGATGGATTTGTCGGCCATTTGCAGGAGTATTCGTGTGGATTTCAGCTCACAAATTCAGAGTTTTCTCATTAGAGACAAAGGCATCAAGTTTATGCTTGCACCAAGGTCACAGAATGACTTCTCAATTGTTATGTCCCCTATGGTGCAAGGTATGTAAAAACTCCCAAGATCATCTTTCTTCTCTGGCAACTCTCTTTGGAGGATAGCACTACATTCCTTTGTCATCTCAACAATCTGTCCTTCCTTCAGGGATCTTTTCTTTGTCAGCACTTCCTTCATGAATTTGGCATATAGTGGCATCTGTTCAAGTGCTTCCAAGAAAGGAATATTGATGCTAAGTGTCTTGAATATGTCCAGGAATTTTGAGTATTGCTTATCCTCATTTTCGTTTTTAAACCTCTGAGGATATGGAAGTTTGGGGACACAAGGATTCACTCCTTCCCTCTTCTCTTGTAGTTGTGATTCAAGGGTGTTCTTGTATCCCTTAGAAATTTTTGCATTTTTGGTTTCTAGATCCTCTTTACTTTTCCCTTCTGTCTCTTCTTGTGGAACTTCTCTATTGTGTTTGTCCTGATTGATGGCTTCCTTCTTCATAGTCTTCTCACTTCCCACTGTGATTGCTTTGCACTCCTCCCATTTTGTAGCTTTTCCTTTGTCCCTTGGGTGTTCTTCAGTGACATTGGGGAAGGCATTTGCTCTCTTCTCATCCATTTCTGAAATTTGCTTAGCCATTTGCCCCATGTGTCTCTCAAGGTTTCTGATTGAGGTTTCTTGATTTTTGAATGCCAGGGTCTGATCTTTCCTTGCAGCTTCCTGATCTTGTCTTGCCATCTCTTGATTTTTCATGAGTTTCTCCATCATTTTCTCTAGACTTGAGATTCTTTGAGAGTCTGAATTTGGTTGTGGTTGTGTGAAATGAGATGGTTGTTGTTGGAAGTTGTTTGAATTAATTGTGGGGGTACTTTGTGGGTGGGATGTGGATGTGGAAAAGTTATTCTGGTGGTTTTGTGAGTTATTATGGGGTTGGTGATATGTGTTTTGTGAATTTTTGAATTGGTTAGTATTATTGGATGAATGGTTATGGTTGCTTGTGTTGCTGAGGCTGCCAGAGTTGAAGTCCCTTTGTCCTTGATTCTGATGCTCACCCCACCTTGAATTAGAATGAGTCTTCCAGGGTGTCTTGTGTGCATTACCATGAAAATTGTGTTGAAATGAACTTGAAGTATTGTTCATGCATTGTACCTGCTCAGGGCTTTGTTGCTCAAAATTGAATGTCCCAAAACTTTCTTTAGATTGATTCCACCCATGTGAGGTTTGAGATTGGCATTGTGTGTTTACTGCAACACCTTGCAATCCATCAATTTTCTTGGCCATCATTTCTATTTGTTGCTGAAGCTGTTGATGCATCTGTTTGTTTTGTGCCAAGAGAACGTCAACACCTTCAAGCTCCAGCACATCCCTTCTCTGGGCTGGTTGGCGTTGTCTTTGATGAGCAAAGAAATATTGATTGTTTGCCACCATCTCTATGAGGTTTTGGGCTTCCTCTGCTGTCTTCATTAGCTGCAATGAGCCTCCTGCTGAATGATCTAATGCTTCTTGAACTTTCTGGGTCAACCCTTCATAGAAGTTTTGGAGTCTATCCTACTCACTAAACATTTCTAGGGGACATTTCCTGATTAAGGCCTTGTATCTCTCCCAGGCATCATACAGTGACTCTCCATCCATTTGAATGAATGTTTGCACCTCTGTTTTCAGCTTGATAATCCTTTGAGGAGGATAGAACTTGGCTAGGAATTTGCTCACTAAGTCTTCCCAATTATTGATGCTTTCTTTGGGAAATGTCTCTAGCCATTGAGTGGCCTTATCCTTCAGAGAGAATGGAAACAGCAGTAGCTTGTAGATGTCTGGATGCACACCACTTGTTTTGACAGTTTCACAAATCCTGAGGAAGATGGATAAGTGTTGGTTTGGATCTTCAAGTGGACTTCCTCCATAGGAGCAATTGTTTTGCACCAGAGTGATAAGTTGAGGCTTCAACTCAAAATTATTTGCATGAACGTTGGGAGTGAGTATGCTACTCCCACAGTTTCTTGCATTGGGGATAGTGTAAGAGGCCAACACCCTTCTTGTAGGCTGGGTATTGTTGCTCACTCCCTCTTCACGCACCTCAGCCTCCATGACTTGCAAGAATCACAAACAAACCAAATGAAACATGGACATTCTAATGCTAGAATGTGGTTAGAGGGTTAGGTGACACAATGTGTCAAACAGTTAATGTGCTTAGTTAAAAGAAAAAAAATGCTTAATCTAGACCACCACCTTACTTAATCATTGTAAATCTAATTCAATCTCCGGCAACGGCGCCAAAAACTTGATGTGTGGAAAACGATCCAACACAAAACTCACCGGCAAGTGTACCGGGTCGCATCAAGTAATAATAACTCACATGAGTGAGGTCGATCCCACAGGGATTGAAGGATTGAGCAATTTTAGTTTAGTGGTTGATTTAGTCAAGCGAATTAAGTTTTGGTTGAGTGGGTTGTATTTAACAGAAGCTAAATTGCTTGGAATGTAAAGGGAGAGGGGGAAATTGCAGTAAATTAAAGAGCAGAAAGGTAAACTTGCTGAATCTTAAAGAACAAGAAATTAAATGACTGAAACTTAAAGTGCAAGGAATGTAAATTGCAGTAACTTAAAGTGCAAGAAATGTAAATTGCTTGAATATAGAAGGGGAATTAAGGATTGGGAATTCAGAATTCCAGCAAGAGAAAGTAAATTGCAGCAATTAATAAGGTAGAGGATGAATTGGAATAAACTAAAATTCAAACAGAAGATGAAATTAAAGTGCAGCAGGGTTCCCAGAAGAACCAAAAAGGAAAATAGGATCTCAGGTCTCAAGAGACTAGAAAGCAAAGTCTAGATCTCAATTGCCTTCCCAGATCCAAGTTCATAAAGCAATTAACAAGAAATAGAAGAAGAAGCAGTAAAGGAAATTGAAATTAAACTCAATTATGCAGAAAGGAATTAAAGAGATTTTGAATGGAGATTGAGACAGAATTTCCTCAATTCTTCACACCCAAAACTCAAACAAGAAAAATAAAAATGCCCACACAAGAACGAGGAAGAAGAGAGATCAATTCTCCTCCTCAATTCTCTGAAATCTCAGTGAAGTCCCTAAGAGAAAGTTCAAAAGCTCAAAATAAAAGTAAAGGTTCAAGGAAAATTCAAAGTTCAAAAGTAAAGGAAAAGGTTAAAAGTCCTAATTACATCAAACTATCTCCTATTTATACACTTTCTATTCTTGGATCTTGGGATTTGGATGGGCTTTTGATTTGATGAAGAAATGAGTTAAATTGGATTTTTAATCCAATTTTTAAGCCCATGAAAAATTGCTTCCAGGAGGCTGCCCTGCCCTTGTGGAGGGCAGGGCAGAAAATGGTGCGTGTTGGTGCTTGCGTGCTTGGTGTGTGATGCTGCAGGATGCTGCCCTGCCCTCGCAGAGGGCAGGGCAGAACTTTTTGGTGCACCAGATTGGTGCCTGTGCGTGCTGCTGGTGCTGCCGAGTGGTGCCTGTGCGTGCTGCTGGTGCTGCCGAGCCTTCCCTTGGTGCGCCAGAATGGTGCGCTGGCTGTGCACCACAAAATGCTGCCCTGCCCTCACGGAGGGCAGGGCAGTGTTTCCAAAAGTGAAGTTCCAAGTTCGACACTTGGTGGATGCACACGCTACCCATTTTCCTTGGCTTTCTTGGCACCATAGTGAAGCTTAGTTCCTTGCTTCCTCATTGTCCCGTGTTCAACTCTTGTGGCAAGCATTGGTAGGCTTTTTCCTTTGATTTATTTTCCATGAAGGCCCGATACTGCCCTTGTGGAGGGCAAGGCAAAGTTTTGCTCTTCTTTGATCCAAGGCACAATATTGTGCTCTGCCCTTGTCATGGGCAGGGCAGAGTTGCCTTTCAAGCTTTGTTCCCTTATGTTGCCCTCCTAGAGGGCAGTGTGCCCTTGTGGAGGGCAATGCTTGCTCTCTCCTTTATGCGCCACGCCTTTTTCTCCTTGAGTCACGCTTCCTTAAGCCACGCTTTCTCTTTTCTTCTTTTCTTCACCTACAATCCACCAAAACAACCACTCAAAGTATCACTAAATTCACAAGGCTTATAAATCAATTAAAAATCAATTAAATTCAGCTTAAACCTTATAAGTTAACATTAATTTTATGGTGGTTGTTTGATTTAAAGAAGTTATGCATTTTCATTCCAAATCACTTACTTAGGATGCAAGAAAGTGCATAAAGATTAATAAAACAAGTGAAATTAGCTTGAAAAATGGGTATATGATGACTTGTCATCATTAGGGTGTACATCATTGGACTTTACAGTATCACATATCCTCAAGAATGTGTTGAGATGTTGATTTGGATCTTCTTGAGCACCTCCTCCATATTAGCAGTTATTCTGAACTAGTGTGATGAGTTGAGGTTTCAACTCAAAGTTGTTGGCATGGATTGTTGGCTTGAGGATGCTGTTGCCACAGTTTCCTGGATTTGGGTTGATATAGGAGCCTAAGACTCTCCTCTCTTGCCCAGCTTGATTTCCAGATCCTCCTCTAACATCTTCGTGCACTTCGTCTTCCATGGTGGTTGTTAGATCTTCTTCTACTGGTTCTTCTCCAACTATACCCTTGCCTCTAGCCTCCCTCATCAATCTAAGGAAGGTTCTCTCAGGTTCGCTATCAAAAGATGATGAAGCCTATCATCTTCTACCTGTCATACAGTCAACACACAGCAAGAAAAGAGCAAGTGAAAAAATCTCCTTAGTTAAAATTAGTGGTTAGCTTGAGTGATGCAATTAATCAAACAGTTAGAAGAGTGAAAGTATAAACAATGAATAGCTAAAGAAATATCAGAAAGACAAAAAAGAAAAACAGAGATTAGAAAGGAATTTAAAGGTTACACTAGGAAATGAATAAAAAAATAAAAATAAAAAATGCTTAATCTAGCTCTCCAATTGGTTTAATCTTTGTCAAATTCAAACCAATCCCTGGCAACAGCGCCATAAAACTTGATGGTTGGAATTCACTACCCTTCCCCAATAATATTGATGAATTTGCTATTGGAAAGCACACCAAAATTATCGTCAAGTATTAACCCACAGTGGAGTGGGATCGTATCCACAGAGATTGGTAGATTTGAGCAATTTTAATCAATTGGTGAATTAGTCGAGCTCAACAGAATAAGTTATGTGTGCAGAATTATAAATGGCAAAAAAAATTAAAGAAAGCAATAAAATGTAGAAATGGAAATAACAAGAATGTAAAGGGGAATGGGATTTTGCAGAATGTAAGTAAAGCTATAAAAGAATGGGAGAGATAAGAATGGGGAAATTCATTGAGATCAGGAGATATTGTCTCTTTGGATTAATTCCAGCTCATATCCTCTTCAATCATGCAACTCATTGACCTCTTGGCAATCATGATTGATTGAGCCCTAATCCCTTGGTGAATCAATCTCTCAGATCTTGATCAATAGCCAATTCTTTGGTCTAGTTGCTCATGAAGAGAGATATGCTTGTTCCCTGATTATACCACACATCATCATAGGTCCAGGTAGAGGGAGGATTGTATGTCACCATATCCAAACACCAAAACCCATATTCTACTCAAGTGTGAGAAGGGATTTCTAGCATGGTTTCATGTTTCCTTTTCCAAGGTTCTCATGAAACCCATTTTGCATTCAATCTCTTTTCCAAGTTAATTGAACACTAAGCATGAAAATCGAAATCCCTTCTAGCAAATCAAAGAGAAGATGAAAAGAAGAAGAAATTTACTATCATTAATCCATCAAGTACAATAGAGCTCCCTCTCTCAATGAGATGGAATTTAGCTACTCATAGCTCAAAGAGAAAGTACAAAAGATGGAAGAGATGAAGTGTGAAAAGTAAAAAGTGAAATCCCCAAAACTAAACTCTGTGACTTGCTAACCCTTTTCCAATACTTCCAAGGGTATTTATATTACTCCTAGATCTATAAAATAAAAGAAAATTACAAAAGTCAAAAGAAAATTACGATTTGGAGGGAAAAGAAACTCAACAAACGTGATCTTCCAGCTGGCGTGCGACTGGTGCTTCTCTGGCGTGTCACGCTCCTTCTATTTCTGATTTGGCGTGCCACGCCTCTCCATTCAAGTGGCACACCGTCCTCTATTTCACCCCTGCCGTGCCATGCCTTCGAGCCTAAGTGGCACGCCCAGGACATTTTAAAGGGCAAAGTAGCCTGGCGTGCCACGCCTTCGAACCAAAGTGGCACGCCCAAGGCATTTTAAAGGGCAAAGCAACCTGGCGTGCCACGCCTTCGAACCAAAGTGGCACTCCCAAGGTCACTTCCCTTATCTCTATGCTTCTGGAGGTTTGTACCAGCGTGGCACGCCCAGGGTCTAGCGTGCCAGGCCCTTCTTAAAGCTTCACCCCTTGCCAGCGTGCCATGCCTCGTCATCCAAGTGGCACGCCTGAGTTCATTGGCTCCTCTTCTTCCTCTTTGGAAAATACTACCAGCGTGCCACGCTATGAGAATGGCATGTGATGATTGGATTTTTGATGGTATAGAATTTTACAAATGAATTCTCGTCGAAGTATAGTCTCTAAACTAACAATAATCCTCTCATACAAAAATTTGTTGTCACAAGTACAAACCCCTAAAATCTATAAACCAAAGTATTTAAACCTCGGGTCGTCTCTCAAAGGACTTGAAGGGTAGTCTTCTTGTTATTGGTTATGGACTTGTTTATTTTGGGGTTTTGGATGAGGAATGTGAATAGTAAATGGTAGGAAAACTTTATTCACAAAATGGTCTTGGCAAGGTTTGGTTGTCAAGGGTCTTCATCATTATCACTAGCCACGAGAATGGTAGTTGCAAGGATTAATCCCACTTAGTCATCCTTAAATCAATTAACAAAGGAAAGTCAAGTGAGTTATATCAATCCTAGTCCATAAGTCCTAGCTTTCCACTAATTGGATTAATGAAGGCTAGAGTTAATGACTATCAACTATCAATCAATTGGACACTAGTGACTCAAGAAATCCTATGTTACCTTCTCAAGCCAAGAACAAAAAATTCTAGTCTAACATTCTTCCAAGCATTTAATCAAACACTTGGAAGGCACAAAAGAAAAGTATAGTCAATCACAACAAGAATGAATTCTAACTACAATTGAATGTAAAGAATTAACAACAACAATCAAGGAAATCACAATTATCATGAATTACCTCAAATTGCATTATTGAAAGAAAATAAAGAGAACAAGAGTATCTCAATTACAAAACCTAGAAACAAAATAAGAGAAATTACAACAAGAGAATAGGGATAGAGAGAAGAACCAAAGTGTAGCAATCACCAATTGGAGGTAGAAGTAGAAGGAGACTTGAATTAAACCTAGAACTATGAGATCCTAATCTAACCCTAATTCCTAATCCTAATTCTAGAGAGAAGTGAGAGCTTCTCTCTCTAACTCTAACTACTTCTAAAACTAAACTATGACTAATGATCAAACGTTTGTTGATTTCTCTTCAATCCTTGGCTTAAATAGCATCAGAAATGAGTTGGATTGGGCCCACAAGGCTTCTAAAATCGCTGGCCACGTGTTACATTAAGTGGGTCATGTGCCACCATCGGCGCGTCCGCGTACTGTGCGCGTGCGCGCCTCTATGTGCGATGCAACTATGGCAAATCTTATATCATTTTGAAGCCCCGGATGTTAGCTTTCCAACCCAACTGGAACCGCATCATTTGGAACCTTGTAGCTCAAGTTATGGTAAATTAAGTGCGAAGAGGTCAGGCTTGACAGCTTTTTGGTTCCATCATTTCTTCATGAGTTCTCCAACTTTACATGCTTTTTCTTCATTCCCTTAATCCAATCTTTGCCTCCTAAATCTGAAATCACATAACAAACATATCAAGGCAACTAATGGAATCAAGGTAAATTACATTTATCTATTTTAAGACCTAAAAAGCATGTTTTCACTCTTAAGCACAATTAAAGGAGAATATACAAAACCATGCTATTTCATTGAATAAATGTGGGTAAAAGGTGATAAAATCCCCTAAAATCAATACAGGATAAACCCTACAAATGGGGTTTATCAACCTCCCCACACTTAAACCAAGCATGTCCTCATGCTTAAGCCAAGAGAAAGCAAAGGGCATCAACATTTATTCAATGTAAATAAACTATATGCAACCTAAACTATATGCAACTAAATGCAAAATGGTTTTACCTACTTGGTTAAAAATAAATCAATCCTCCAAGTGCATGTATAAACGGGTAGGGGTAAGGTCATATGACGATTCATGAATCCTACCAATTCAAGTGTGGAAATGAAGTTCAAATAGACTTGCAAAAAGAACGCTCATGAAAGCCGGGAATCAAGGAATTGAGCATCGAACCCTCACCGGAAGTGTTTGCACTCTAGTCGCTCGGTGTTTGGGGTTGATTCTCTTAATTCTCCCCTAATCATGCTTTCCAAAATTTGTTTTTCATCTAACAATCAACAATTATTCAATGCATGCATACATGTATCATGAGGTCTTTTCTTTAGGTTGTAATGGGGCGAAGGTTAAGGTAGGATGCATATTTGGTCAAGTGAGCTTGAAATTTGAATCTTTGATAAGCTTAAACTTTCCACCTAACCTATGACATCCTATACAATTAAGTTCTAACCTAACTACCCATTTCTCACTTTTTCACATACTCATGTATCCCTTTTCATTTCACAACACTTATGCATTGATCTTTATTGGACTTTACTTTGGGGCATTTTGTCCCCTTTTTATTTCTTTCTTTTTTTTTCTTTTTCTTTCTTTTCTATTTTCTTTCTTCTTTTCTTTTTGATATCTACATTTTTTCCTTTTTTTTCTTTTTTTTCTTTCAAGCTACATACAAGAGCATCAATGCATAAGGTCTATACATTTTAATTAATACATGAGTATGTACCCAATTCCCAATATTTCCAATAAAAATACAAAACTACCCTTTTATTCACCCAATGTCCCAAGATTTCCACACTTGAATGTTAGACACACTAGCCTAAGCTAATCAAAGATCCAAATAAGAGACAATTATTATTTTTCACTTTAAGGCTTGTAATGTGCTAAAATAAGAACAAAGTGGGTTAATTGTAGGCTCAAATTTGGCTAACAATGGAAGATAAAAGGTGAGCTATTTGGGTAAGTGAGCTAATGAAATGATGGCCTCAATCATATAAATACATGAATACAAAAAATAATAGACATAAAGAATCAAACAAATCAAAGATTACATTCATAGAAAGAGAATAATGCACACAAGAAGGACGATAAGTGGTTATAAGATGTAACCACGCAATTAGGCTCAAAACTCACATTCTTGTGTGTTCTTAGCTCAAAAACCATGTTCCAAAATAAATTCTTTCAAGCAAGTTCCACAAATTTTCTTTTTCAAATTGGTAGGGTGCCCTAAAACAGTTTCTTGGAAAGGAAATCATCACCCTAACCAAGTAGTCCTAACAAAAAAAGAAGTGGTAAAAATATGTACAATTTATAACTAACATGCAACCTATCATGCAATGCAATAGCTACTCTAACAAAAAAATAAAAATTTGGTGTTGAAAAGGAAATTGTTACCCATGGAGATTGGTCGGACGACCTCCCCACACTTGAAGATTGCACCGTCCTCGGTGCATGCAAAGAAGAGTAAGGTGGATGGGTTGCTACAATTGATGAGCTCCTTCAAAAGGTTGTGTGGATGACTTGTTTGTTGCCCAATTTAGAAATTTTTCCTTTTTTTCTTTCTGGTGGCCAACCTAAAAGGAAAGAAAAGGAAAGAAAAGGAAAGAAAATTAAGCCTATAACAAAGATATCAAAGCAATTAGAACATAGGCGGGGGCTAATGCCAAATAAGAGTATGATTCCCTACTACATGTTAGCTAAGCATGTGAGTGAGAAAACAATGTAAGCTAAGGCATATCATTAAGCTCGATGCAAGAGTAAAGTTAAAGCATGAAGAGTGTATTGAGCATCAAGTTCAAATGAGAAGAAGTGGGTCATGAAAGACAATATGAGGTCATATCAATGCACAAAGACACAAGAGTCATACAAGATGAAGCATTGATTTAAAAGTTTCATCACCCAACAATATCAAACAAGTCAAGAAGCACCAAAATAATGTAAGAAAGTCTCAACAATTGAGTAGGAAAGTTCAACACCATTATTAAAATGGAAAACTTAGAAAATAAAATGAGAACAAGGTAGAAAAAAAAAATTAAAATGCAATGAATGAAAATAAGCAAATGCAATAAAAGAAAATGGAGGAAAAGAGAATTTTTTTTTGTTTTTTTTAGTATTTTATTTATTTATTTATTTATTATTATTATATTATTATTATTATTTTTTTTTTTTATTAAAAGAGAAAAAAAAATTTTCCAAGAGAGGAAGAAGAAATTATAAAAAAGAAAAAAAAGTAGAAAGAAAGAAGAAGAAAAGAGGAAAGAAGGAGAAAGGAGGAAGCAGAAAAGCAGGGAGCAAACCCGCGCGCGCGCACACAGCGCGCTTACGCGTGGATGCAGTAGGGACAATCCGCGCGCGCACACAGCGTGCTTACGCGCGGATGAGATTGTGCTCCCAGCACAATGTTAGCACAAAGCGCGCACAACTCTCTAGTTTTTGTACTGGAAGTTGCGGAAGTGCAATCCGCGCGCGCGCGCACAGCGTGCTAGCGCACTGATGCCCTTTTTTTTTACCCAAAAAGCAGAAAAAAATGCCTAAGAGCTCCCTATAATGTCTAAAACTCTTCTTTATTCAATCGAATATCAAACAATTCACAAAAATGCAATTTGATTTTAGGATTTATTCATCTACTACTAATGAATACAACATACTAACAACCAATCTTTACAAACAAATCAATATGAAATGAAAATCTACCTACCATGGCAACTCAAATCACTTATTAAATAAACTAAAAGAGGATGGAAAGAGTTTACCATGGTGGGGTGTCTCCCACCTAGCACTTTTAGTTTAAGTCCTTAAGTTGGACATTTTGAGGAGCTTATTGTCATGGTGGCTTATGTTTGTACTCATCCTTGAATCTCCAAGGATCTTTGCTTCTCAATTGGTTGACAGAATTTTCAACCATCTTCATCAAGCTTGGGCAAAGTTCTACCCAAGATATGAGTCCCCATAGTTGGTCTTCACATAGCGAACCGGGATCCCATATCTTGTTTTTGCACCCATCTTCGATTTGGTCTTCATACTCTCTCTTTCCGGGTGGTTGGCATATAGAATTCTCTTTAACATACCAAGCCTTCCGTTGAGACCCTTGTAGAGTGGCATTCTTCCAATCATCATTCCTATACCTTGAAGCTTTGACCTTAATGAGCCTAATTCCTAACTTGCAACCACTACACAACTCATTCTTGCTTTTAATTGCACAAAGAGCTCTAAGTTGTCCATCCGTTTCAATCAAACCATATTCAAGCGAGAAAGTAAAGCTTATGGATAAGAATTTTACCCACTTGAATGTTGTGTTGGATGGTGACTCGGGAAGGGAGACCTCCCCACACTTAGACAATGCAAGGTCTACTTCCTTGTGCTCTTCTTTGTGTATTTCCACCTCTTTGCGAGCTTCCTCGATTTCAACCTTTCCCCTTTTTTCACGTGGCTTTGTGTTGCCTTCAAGAACTTTGATTTCTTGCCTAATAGGAGGTGATTCAATTTTGGGTAGGAATTCATTGATGAATGAATCCATCTCTTGATCAACCTCTTCATATTCTTCAATTTTGATATACACCATGCCAACTTTTCCCTCTTGGTAGCTCTCTTTCTCATTGCTCACCAAGGGTATGGGAGGTTGTGCACACTCTTCTATAATTTCAACTCCATGTCCAATGGGAGAGGATTCCATTGTAGAGAGAAATTCATCCATGATTGAATCCATTTCTTGATAAGCCTTTTCCAAGTCTCCAACGATGATATGCCTTGGAGGTTGCACACCCTCTTCAACATCAATATCAAGCTTCTTAGAAGAGTTCTCCATGATGCTACATTCCCTTGGACTTTCAACATCTCCTAAATCTTCGACCACTTCTTCCTTTTCTTCAATAATCATGGCTTCCCTCATCCCCCACCGGAGTTTCCAATCTTTCCTTCATGCTTTGCTCTTCTTTAGGTTTTTCACATGTGGCTACGGAAGTACCTTGAGTGTTCAAACATTGGTAGGCTACGGCGTGCACTACCTTAGTCAAGTTGGCCACAAACTCAAGTGTATCCCGCTTCATGGCCTCTTGTCCTTGAAGTAACAAAGTGAGAGAATCATCTATTGGGGCTTGGGGTGGGTAGGAAGGCTCATCATTTTGGAGAGAGGGTTCATAATAGGAAGGTGGTTCTTCTTGGTAAGGTTGTGGAGATTGTGTGTATTGAGGTGGTTCTTGGGAGTAATCTTGATAGGGTTGTGGTGGTTCTAGGGGTTCTTGCTCATAATGGTCATAAGAGTATGGCGTGGGGGTTTGGTCATATGATGGATATGGATCATAGGGCGGTGTTTGGTAATGAAAGGCTTGTGAGAATGGTTGAGGTTCACGTTGAGGATGAGATTCATAGGCATTTGATGGTGGTTGTTGAGTGTCACAAAAAGAGTCATCATAGCCATTAAATTGACATGCATTAGGATGTGAATTATACCTATAAGTATCCGGGGATTGTTGCCAATAGGAGTGATCAATTCCTTGAGACTCCTCCCATCTTTGTTGGTTCCATCCTTGGTACATGTTATTGTTGAAGTGCATATTTCCTACAACACAATTAGGACCAAACTCAAAGCCAAAGTCAGAATTCATAGTGAGAGAACAAAATAAAACTAACAAAAATTAAGAAACAAACAAAAGATAAACCTATTCACAATATTCAAATATGTACAATAACCAATAACATAACACCATTGCAAATCCCCGGCAACGGCGCCATTTTGATGATTGGATTTTTGATGGTATAGAATTTTACAAATGAATTCTCGTCGAAGTATAGTCTCTAAACTAACAATAATCCTCTCATACAAAAATTTGTTGTCACAAGTACAAACCCCTAAAATCTATAAACCAAAGTATTTAAACCTCGGGTCGTCTCTCAAAGGACTTGAAGGGTAGTCTTCTTGTTATTGGTTATGGACTTGTTTATTTTGGGGTTTTGGATGAGGAATGTGAATAGTAAATGGTAGGAAAACTTTATTCACAAAATGGTCTTGGCAAGGTTTGGTTGTCAAGGGTCTTCATCATTATCACTAGCCACGAGAATGGTAGTTGCAAGGATTAATCCCACTTAGTCATCCTTAAATCAATTAACAAAGGAAAGTCAAGTGAGTTATATCAATCCTAGTCCATAAGTCCTAGCTTTCCACTAATTGGATTAATGAAGGCTAGAGTTAATGACTATCAACTATCAATCAATTGGACACTAGTGACTCAAGAAATCCTATGTTACCTTCTCAAGCCAAGAACAAAAAATTCTAGTCTAACATTCTTCCAAGCATTTAATCAAACACTTGGAAGGCACAAAAGAAAAGTATAGTCAATCACAACAAGAATGAATTCTAACTACAATTGAATGTAAAGAATTAACAACAACAATCAAGGAAATCACAATTATCATGAATTACCTCAAATTGCATTATTGAAAGAACATAAAGAGAACAAGAGTATCTCAATTACAAAACCTAGAAACAAAATAAGAGAAATTACAACAAGAGAATAGGGATAGAGAGAAGAACCAAAGTGTAGCAATCACCAATTGGAGGTAGAAGTAGAAGGAGACTTGAATTAAACCTAGAACTATGAGATCCTAATCTAACCCTAATTCCTAATCCTAATTCTAGAGAGAAGTGAGAGCTTCTCTCTCTAACTCTAACTACTTGTAAAACAAAACTATGACTAATGATCAAAAGTATGTTGATTTCTCTTCAATCCTTGGCTTAAATAGCATCAGAAATGAGTTGGATTGGGCCCACAAGGCTTCTAAACTCGCTGGCCACGTGTTGCATTAAGTGGGTCATGTGCCACCATCGGCGTGTCCGCATACCGTGCACGTGCGCGCCCCTATGCACGATGCAACTATGGCAAATCTTATATCCTTTCGAAGCCCCGGATGTTAGCTTTCCAACCCAACTGGAACTACATCATTTGGACTTCTGTAGCTCAAGTTATGGTCAATTAAGTGTGAAGAGGTCAGGCTTGACAGCTTTTTGGTTCCATCATTTCTTCATGAGTTCTCCAACTTTACATGCTTTTTTTTCATTCCCTTAATCCAATCTTTGCCTCCTAAATCTGAAATCACTTAACAAACATATGAAAGCATCTAATGGAATCAAGGTAAATTACATTTATCTATTTTAAGACCTAAAAAGCATGTTTTCACTCTTAAGCACAATTAAAGGAGAATATACAAAACCACGCTATTTCATTGAATAAATGTGGGTAAAAGGTGATAAAATCCCCTAAAATCAATACAGGATAAACCCTACAAATGGGGTTTATCAGCATGTCACACCCTTCATTTGGTTATTTTTCTTGTTGGCGTGCCACGCCTCATCTCCCAAGTGGCATGCCTGAGTTCACGAGCCCTTTAATTCCTTCTCTGGAAAACACTACCAGCGTGTCACGCCATGAGACTGGCGTGTCACGCCCTTTATTTGCCATGGTCCCAGATGTTGGCGTGCCACGCCTAGATGTTCAAGTGGCACGCCAAAGTAAGATAATTAAGCTGGTGTGCCATGCCTTCGATACCTGGTGGCACGCCCAGCTTTATTTGGCCTCCTTAGGTGCTGGCGTGTCACGCCTTGTTGCTCAAGTGGCACGCCTTAGTGGGACTTCTTGAGCTGGGGTGCCATGCCTTGGATGCCAAGTAGCACGCCCAGCTTTTGCATTGTATCCTTGTTCACTGGCGTGCCACGCCTTGTTGCTCAAGTGGCCCGCCCATACAATTGTGGGTCTTATAAGCTTGGCATGCCATGCCTTGGTCCTCAAGTGGTATGCCCAAGTAAACTCTGGGGCTGTCGACATAAAGTGGCACACCATAGTGATGGTTCTTCTAGTAACGGGTTCGCGTGCCACGCCTTGCTCCTGGCGTGCCACGCCCCTTTGATGGTCTTCAATTTTGCTCTCTGGAATGTTGTACCAGCGTGCCACACTTAGCTTCTGGCGTGCCACGCCAACATATTTTTGTGGCGTTTGTTCCAAGTGGCACGCTTACTTCACACGCTCCACTTGTTTTATTGTTTTCTTTTCCATTTTTGATGTTTTCTCCACCTGAAATCCAGCACAAACTCATTTCAAAGCAATGTACTATGATATTCATCAATTAAGGCATGAATTGCAATGATCAAATGAGATTATGCCTCTTTTATGGTCCTTTTTATGCAAGAAACAGGGTAGATGATGTAAGTCATCAGGTAGCTTTTGTAGAGAATGATGGTTTTCTTGGTGATCTTGCTCTGATTTACGTCTTTTTGCTTAGAGTCTTTTGCTTGGTTGTTTAAGCTTCTGTGGGTTTTCCTGAGTCTTCCATTCCGTGTCACTGCCTCCAAGTGTCTGACCCCTTTGTTGTGTTTGAACGCCAGGATTGGGTGCTTTTTGGGCGTTTAACGCCAGATTGCAACCCTTTTCTGGCGTTTGAACGCCAGAATTGTCTACCCATTGGGCGTTTGACGCCACTTTCTTACCCTTTTCTGGCGTTTGAACGCCAGAATCATTCCTCTCTGGGCTCTTACTGTCCTCAGAGGGATTTTGGGTAGTTGGTGGGTCATCCTCTGTCAGTTGTTCCTTTCTTAGCTTTCTGCTGCTTTGAGTTGATACATTCAATGTTTTCCCACTCCTTAATTTAACAGCTTGGCATTCTTCTGTTATCTGTTTAGATAGTTGCTATCTTGTCTGATTTAATTGTGCTTCCATATTCTTGTTAGCAATTTTAGTAATTGTTTTGTCATCATGAGTAATTGCTGATTAAGCTCAACCATCTGTTCTTGAGGGTTAGGATCAGTAGTTACTACCATAGTTTCTTCTTTTATAGAGGACTCACTGCTTGAGTATAAATTTTGATTTCTAGCAACCGTATCTATGAGCTCTTGAGCCTCTTCAATCGTCTTTCTCATGTGTATAGATCCACCAGCTGAGTGGTCTAAAGACATCTGAGCTTTTTTTGTAAGCCCATAATAGAAGATGTCTAACTGTACCCACTCTGAAAACATTTCAGAGGGGCATTTTCTTAGCATACCTCTATACCTCTCCCAAGCATTATAAAGGGATTCATTATCCTCTTGTTTAAAGCCTTGGATGTCCAGCCTTAGTTGTGTCATCCTTTTTGGAGGGTAAAATTGATTCAGGAATTTGTCTGATAACTGTCTCCATGTTTTTATGCTTGCTGTGGGTTGGTTGTTCAACCACCTCTTAGCTTGATCTTTTACAGCAAATGGAAACAGTAATAATCTATAGACATCCTGATCCACCTCTTTATCACGTACTGTGTCAGTAATTTGTAAGAACTGTGCCAGAAACTCAGTAGGTTCTTCTTGTGGAAGACCGGAATACTGGCAATTTTGCTGCACCATGATAATGAGTTGAGGATTTAGCTCAAAGCTGCTTGCTTTAATGGGAGGTATACAGATGCTACTCCTATATGCAGCTGTAATGGGGTTAGCATATGACCCCAGAGTCCTTCTGGACTGCTCACTTCCACTTAAGTACATGATGGAGAAAGGGAGATGATATGGATTGCAAGTAGATTATAAATTTATTTTTTAAAAAAAAATTGACTGAAAATAATAAAATAAAACAAATGGAAAATAGAGTAAAATTTCGAAAACTAAAAGAAAATAAAATCAAAGCAAATTGAAAACTAAATCAATTAATTAATTAAAAAGATTTTGGAATTAGCAATTGAAAAGATATGATTGAAAATTATTTTGAAGAAGATTTGATTTTTGAAATGAGGAAAGAGAAGAACAACAAAATGACACCAAACTTAAAATTTTTAGAAAATCAAACACAAATTTTTCGAAATCCTAAAGGAAAACACAAAGAAGACACCAAACTTAGAAATTTTTTTAAAGATCAAAAAGGGACTAAGAACATACAAATTCGAAAGATTAAAAGAAAAACAAAAGCATGCAATTGACACCAAACTTAAAATATGAAACTACACTCAAATAAAAGACTCTAAACCAACAAAAAATAAAACAGTCCTAATCTAAGCAACAAGATAAACCGTCAGTTGTTCAAACTCGAACAATCCCCGGCAACGGTGCCAAAAACTTGGTGCACGAAATTGCAATCTCACTCTTACAATTCCGCACAACTAACCAGCAAGTGCACTGGGTCGTCCAAGTAATACCTTACGTGAGTAAGGGTCAATCCCACGGAGATTGTCGGCTTGAAGCAAGCTATGGTTATCTTGTAACTCTTAGTCAGGATATCAATAATTCTCAGGTTTAATTGTGAAAAGTAAAAGAACATGAAATAAATACTTGTTTTGCAGTAATGGAGAACAAGTTGAGGTTTTGGAGATGCTCTATCTTCTGAATCTCTGCTTTCCTACTGTCTTCTTCTTCATGCACGCAAGGCTCCTTCCATGGCAAGCTGTATGTAGGGTTTCACCGTTGTCAATGGCTACCTCCTATCCTCTCAGTGAAAATGTTCAACGCGCTCTGTCACAGCACGGCTAATCATCTGTCGGTTCTCAATCAGGTTGGAATAGAATCCAGTGATTCTTTTGCGTCTGTAACTAACTCCCAGCCTTCAGGTGTTTGAAGCTCGTCACAGTCATTCAATCCTTGAATCCTACTCAAAATACCACAGGCAAGGTTTAGACCTTCCGAATTCTCTTGAATGTCGCCATCAATTCTAGCTTATACCACAAAGATTCTGATTAAGGAATCCAAGAGATATTCACTCAATCTAAAGTAGAATGGAGGTGGTTGTCAGGCATACGTTCATGAGTGAGAATGATGATGAGTGTCATGGATCATCACATTCATCAAGTTGAAGAACAAGTGATATCTTAGAATAGAAGCAAGCGTGATTGAATGAAAAACAGTAGTAATTGCATTAATCCATCAAGACACAGCAGAGCTCCTCACCCCCAACCATGGGGTTTAGAGACTCATACTGTAGAAGATACAATAAGAAACGTGTAATGTGTCATAAGGTAAAGATACAATGTCAAAAGGTCCTACTTATAGTGAACTAGTAACCTAGGGTATACAGAAATGAGTAAATGACGTAAAAATCTACTTCCGGGGTCCACTTGATGTGTGCTTGGGCTGAGCATTGAAGCTTTCATGTGTAGAGACTTTTCCTGGAGTTAAACGCCAGCTTTTGTGCCAGTTTGGGCGTTTAACTCCAATTTTTGTGCCAGTTCCGGCGTTAAATGCCGGGAATTCTGAAGCTGATTTGCAATGCCGGTTTGGGCCATCAAATCTCGGGCAAAGTATGGACTATTATACATTGCTGGAAAGCCCATGATGTCTACTTTCCAAAGCAATTTAGAGCGCGCCAATTGCGCTTCTGTAGCTCCAGAAAATTCACTTAGAGTGCAAGGAGGTCAGAATCCAACAGCATCTGCAGTCCTTTTCAGCCTCTGAAACAGATTTTTGCTCAGGTTCCTCAATTTCAGCCAAAAAATACCTGAAATCACAGAAAAACACACAAACTCATAGTAATGTCCAGAAAAGTAAATTTTAAATAAAAACTAATAAAAATATAATAAAAACTAACTAAAACATACTAAAAACATACTAAAAATAATGTCAAAAAGCGTAAAAATTATCCGCTCATCACAACACCAAACTTAAATTGTTGCTTGTCCCCAAGCAACTGAAAATAAAATAGGATAAAAAGAAGAGAATATACTATAGACTCCAAAATATCAATGAAACTTAGCTCCAATTAGATTAGCGGGACTAGCAGCTTTTTGCCTCTGAACAGTTTTGGCATCTCACTTTATCCTTTGAGGTTTAGAATAATTGGCATCTATAGGAACTCAAAATTTAGATAGTGTTATTGATTCTCCTAGTTAAGTATGTTGATTCTTGAACACAGCTACTTTATGAGTCTTGGCCGTGGCCCAAAGCACTCTGATTTCCAGTATTGCCACCGGATACATACATGCCACAGACACATAACTGGGTGAACCTTTTCAGCTTGTGACTCAGCTTTGCTAGAGTCCCCAATTAGAGGTGTCCAGGGTTCTTAAGCACACTCTTTTTGCTCTGGATCACAACTTTAACCGCTCAGTCTCAAGTTTTCACTTGACACCTTCACGCCACAAGCACATGGTTAGGGACAACTTGGCTCAGCCGCTTAGGCCAGGATTTTATTCTTGTGGGCCCTCCTATCCACTGATGCTCAAAGCCTTGGATCCTTTTTATTTTACCCTTGCCTTTTGGTTTAAAGGGCTATTGGCTTTTCTGCTTGCCTTTTTTTTGTATTCAATGCTTTTTCTTGCTTCAAGAATCAATTTGATGATTTTTCAGATCCTCAATAACATTTCTCGTTTTCCATCATTCTTTCAAGAGCCAACAATTTTAACATTCTTAAAACAACAAATTCAAAAGACATATGCACTGCTCAAGAATTCATTTAGAAAACAAAAAGTATTGTCACCACATCAAAATAATTAAACTAGTTTCAAGGATGAATTCGAAATCATGTACTTCTTATTCTTTTGTAATAAAAACATTTTTCATTTAAGAAAGGTGATGGATTCATAGGACATTCATAGCTTTAAGGCATAGACACTAAGACACTAATGATCATAAGACACAAACATAAATAAAACATAAAGCATAATTTTCAAAAAATAGAAAAATAAAGAACAAGGAGATTAAAGAACGGGTCCACCTTAGTGATGGCGGCTTGTTCTTCCTCTTGAAGATCTTATGGAGTGCTTGAGCTCCTCAATGTCTCTTCCTTGCCTTTGTTGCTCCTCTCTCATGATTTTTTGATCTTCTCTAATTTCATGGAGGAGAATGGAATGTTCTTGGTGCTCCACCCTTAGTTGTCCATGTTGGAACTCAATTCTCCTAGGGAGGTATTGATTTGCTCCCAATAATTTTGTGGAGGAAAGTGCATCCCTTGAGGCATCTCAGGGATTTCATGATGAGTGGGATCTCTTGTTTGCTCCACCCTTTTCTTGGTGATGGGCTTGAGGTCATGCCTTCTTAGTTGAACCGGCTTCCCTCTTGAATCTCTCTTCCATTGAGCGCCCTCTTCACAAATGTCTATGAGGACTTGGTCCAACCTTTGATCAAAGTTGACCCTTTTTGAGTTTGAAAGGGACCTCGGGGATCACCTTCTTCTTGGCCATAACTTCATAGAAATGGTCTTGATGCACCCTTGAAATGAATCTCTCCATCTCCCATGGCTCGGAGGTGGAAGCTTTTGCCTTCCCTTTTCTCTTTCTAGAGGTTTCTCTGGCCTTAGATGCCATAAATGGTTATGGAAAAACAAAAAGCAATGCTTTTACCACACCAAACTTAAAAGGTTTGCTCGTCCTCGAGCAAGAGAAGAAAGAAGAGAGAGTGGTGGGGTAGGTGGGGATCCTGTGGGGTCCACAGATCCTGAGGTGTCAAGGAAAATTCATCCCTGCACCAAGTGGCAAGCAAAAATGCTCCTTCTGCCAATTCTGGCGTTAAACGGCGGGCTGGTGCCCATTTTTGGCATTTAACGCCAGCTTCTTGCCCTTTCCTGGTGTTTAACGCCAGTCTGGTGCCTCTTTCTGGCGTTAAACGCCCAGAATGGTGCCAGACTGGGCGTTAAACGTCCATTTGCTACCCTTACTAGCGTTTAAATGCCAGCAGGTTTTTCCTCCAGGGTGTGCTATTTTTCTTTCTGTTTTTCATTCTGTTTTTGCTTTTTCAATTGATTTTGTGACTTCACATGATCATCAACCTACAGAAAACATAAAATAACAATGCAAAATAGATAAATATAACATTGGGTTGCCTCTTCTGGTTTTTTTAAAGATCAAAAAGGGACTAAGAACATGCAAATTCGAAAGATCAAAAGAAAAACAAAAGCATGCAATTGACACCAAACTTAAAATATGAAACTACACTCAAATAAAAGACTCTAAACCAACAAAAAATAAAATAGTCCTAATTTAAGCAACAAGATAAACCTTCAGTTGTTCAAACTCGAACAATCTCCGGCAACGGCGCCAAAAACTTGGTGCACGAAATTGCAATCTCACTCTTGCAATTCCGCACAACTAACCAGCAAGTGCACTGGGTCGTCCAAGTAATACCTTACGTGAGTAAGGGTCGATCCCACGGAGATTGTTGGCTTGAAGCAAGCTATGGTTATCTTGTAACTCTTAGTCAGGATATCAATAATTCTCAGGTTTAATTGTGAAAAGTAAAAGAACATGAAATAAATACTTGTTTTGCAGTAATGGAGAACAAGTTGAGGTTTTGGAGATGCTCTATCTTCTGAATCTCTGCTTTCCTACTGTCTTCTTCTTCATGCACGCAAGGCTCCTTCCACGGCAAGCTGTATGTAGGGTTTCACCGTTGTTAATGGCTACCTCCCATCATCTCAGTGAAAACGTTCAACACGCTCTGTCACAGCACGGCTAATCATCTGTCGGTTCTCAATCAGGTTGGAATAGAATCCAGTGATTCTTTTGCGTCTGTCACTAACGCCCAACCTTCAGGAGTTTGAAGCTCGTCACAGTCATTCAATCCTTGAATCCTACTCAGAATACCACAGACAAGGTTTAGACCTTCCAGATTCTCTTGAATGCCGCCATCAATTCTAGCTTATACCACAAAGATTCTGATTAAGGAATCCAAGAGATATTCACTCAATCTAAAGTAGAACGGAGGTGGCTGTCAGGCACACGTTCATGGGTGAGAATGATGATGAGTGTCACAGATCATCACATTCATCAAGTTGAAGAACAAGTGATATCTTAGAATAGAAGCAAGCGTGATTGAATGAAAAACAGTAGTAATTGCATTAATCCATCAAGACACAGCAGAGCTCCTCACCCCCAACCATGGGGTTTAGAGACTCATGCTGTATAAGATACAATAAGAAATGTGTAATGTGTCATAAGGTAAAGATACAATGTCAAAAGGTCCTACTTATAGTGAACTAGTAACCTAGGGTATACAGAAATGAGTAAATGACGTAAAAATCCACTTCTGGGGTCCACTTGGTGTGTGCTTGGGCTGAGCATTGAAGCTTTCATGTGTAGAGACTTTTTATGGAGTTAAACGCCAGCTTTTGTGCCAGTTTGGGCGTTTAACTCCAATTTTTGTGCCAGTTCCGGCGTTAAACGCAGAGAATTCTGAAGCTGATTTGCAACGCCGGTTTGAGCCATCAAATCTTGAGCAAAATGTGGACTATTATGCATTGCTAGAAAGCCCAGGATGTCCACTTTCCAACGCAATTGAGAGCGCACCAATTGGGCTTCTGTAGCTCCAGAAAATTTACTTCAAGTGCAGGGAGGTCAGAATCCAACAGTATCTGCAGTCCTTTTCAGCCTCTGAATCAGATTTTTGCTCAGGTCCCTCAATTTCAGCCAGAAAAACACACAAAATCATAGTAAAGTCTAGAAAAGTGAATTTTAAATAAAAACTAATAAAAATATAATAAAAACTAACTAAAACATACTAAAAACATACTAAAAACAATGCCAAAAAGCGTATAAATTATCCGCTCATCAGTAGTCCATTTTCCTTTCTTGTTTGTAGGATTAGTTGGCCATGTCTTCTCATAAAAATATTGTCGAGGCGTCTTCTAAGGTTCCTGAGGGGATGTCCGACTTGTTGGACTCCCTTGTATTACTGTGTGTATCTCTAGCTAATTCGAAATTTTATGTGGAGCTTAGGAAACATCATCAAATACGTAGTAGTGGGGATCAAGAAGAAGACTATGAATTGGTAGCACCTGATTCTGATGAAAGGGTCTGCTTTCCTGTTCCGACCCAGGGGGAGCGTTCCTTTTTTTATGCATATGATTTCTTCTTTAGGCAGATGAACATCACCCTTCTATTTACTTTTTTTGAGACCGATCTGTTATGGACTTGTAATGTGGCCCCATCTCAGATTCATCCGAATTCTTGGGGTTTCATTAAGATTTTTCAGTTGATTTGTCATGAATTTGGTGTTACGCCTTCTCAAACTCTTTTTCTGTATCTGTTTGTGTTGACCAAACCTGGAACTACCAAAAAGAAAGCTTCTTAGATTTCTTTTATGTCGGCCCAGGGGCATAAGGTTTTTTCCATGTATGATAAGTCCTTCCGGGATTTTAAGAATTACTTTTTTAAAATCCGAGTTGTTGAAGGAGCTCGTCCTTTCTTTTTGGATGAGAATGGCGAGCCCCGTTTTCCTTTAGAATGGCAGAAGAATATAGTGGTGTCTAGGTACACTTGGGAAATGTTGGACGAGGTTGAGCAGGCTTTTGTGGCTGTCTTGGAGGATATTTGGGGGGAGCCTCCCCATCTTGATACCAAGGAATTTTTGGGAGGTTCGTCCCTAATCTGCACTGTGCTAGGTATTATAAATTGATATCTTTTTGTTTTGTTTTCTGCTTTCTTCTTCTTTTCTAGCTTGTAAACTGTTGTATTTTATTTTTCAGAGATGGCCAAAAATAATGACTCGATGAAGGCCTTCAAGAAGGCGAGGAAGGCTACTGCGGCTCAGAACGTCCTGGCCAAGGTGGCTGGGGAGGGGTCCTCTCAGGTTTTGTCCAAGCCATCTATTTCGAGCTCTCCTGGATCAAGGAGGATGATCCCTACTTCTCGGGTTTGTTTGGCTGATCCTCCACAGGCTTCTGCTGCTACCTTTTCTTCTACCGGCGCTCCTCCTCCGAAAAAGCAAAAAACCGCTGAGCTCTTTAACCTTGATGCTCCTGGCTTTGACACTGTCGAGTTTGTGGACCAACAAATTGGTCCTTATGGTACCTTGCCTTCTGACGATGTTTCTCTTCTTCACCATTTGGATTTTATTACTCAGAGTAGTGTCAAGATGGCACACATGGGTGCGGCTTTATATCGGACTGCCCAAGATCTTCCTATTCATGCTACAAAAGCATTTATGGAGGAAGCTAAGTTAGAGTTCGACCGGATGAAGGGTTTAAAGGAGGAACTCGAGGTGAAAGTGACCAAGCTGGAGAAGGAGTTGGAGGGCAAAAAGGCTAGTTCTCTTGCCTTGGCGGCTTCTGTAAGGTTGGCTGAAGATACGGCATTGAAGCACAAGGAGAGCTATGTCACGACTTATAGGGAGATGATGCCTCTCAAGGATGATTTAGAGTCTGCTCGAGCTGATTATGCCAAGCTCCAGGGTCACCTTGTAGGCAGTGTAAATGCTACTTATGAGAACCTGAAGGAGCATGTTCAGGTTCTTGCACCCGAGCTCGACCTTACTCTCTTCTGCTTGGACAACGTCGTGAAAGACAAAAAAATTGTTCCTGATGATCTTGATGATGATGATGTCGTCCCTCCTTCAATGCCTGCCACCAAAACTTCTGTTGCACCGACCTCTTTAACTCCTTCAGCTGTGGTTGGTCATCCTGAGTCAGAACCTGATTGTCAAATCTTGAACCAGGATGATGGGACAGTGGATGCGGTGCCTCTTCAGACTTGCCATCCTTCACCCCGTGTTGATGCTACTGAGAAGTCTTTGGGTCCTCAATGATTATTCTGGTTGTTTGTTTAGATAGCCCGGGTTGTGGGCTTTTGAACTTTTTATATTTTGTAACTGGTGGTTCTTACTTTCTGCTACTTTCTCAGTTGCTTGTTTAACAACTTTATTTTGAAAAACAAAGTAGTTTTCAAGCTCTTGGGGCTAATTTTGGTGGTCTCTTGAGTTTGTTATTATTATAAATTGTGCTTTTTATGACATGTTTGTCTGCATCTGTCTGGTACCTTTTTAGGTTTTTGAGAGTGTTGGAACCTTATTGCCCGACCTCTTTAGATTGCCCTTGTATTTTCATACTTGTGGCTTGATTCTTTTTGAGGTTGTGGGTGTTTGGGTCCGACTTGTATGTAGACTTCCTTACTTCGGTTTGAAGTTATTTTTAGTAATCCTCTTTTTGGAGCCTTGCCAAGTTTCCTTTAGGGATTGCTTTTTATAACTTGTTTTGTGGGGGGCCGACTTCATCATGTCGGTCCTTTATAAGTTATTTTTAGTAATCCTCTTTCTTGGACCTTTGTCAGGTCTCTTTCAGGGATTACTTTTTATAACTTTCTGATTTTGGGGCCGACTTCTTTCCGTCGGTCCCTTCTAAGTTATTTTTAGTAATCCTCTTTCTTGGACCTTTGTCAGGACTCTTTCAGGGATTACTTTTTATAACTTTCTGATTTTGGGGCCGACTTCTTTACATCGGTCCCTACTAAGTTATTTTTAGTAATCCTCTTTTTTAGGACTGGCCAGGCCTCTTTCCAGGGATTGACCTTTTATAACATTGGTTATTGTGGTCGACCGGTCCGACTTCTCTATGTCGGCCTGTCTTTTAAGTTATTTCTAGCAACCTATTTTATTAAGATCTCGTGAGGTCCTTTCTATGGATCACTTTCGATAACTTCTTGCGTTATTCTATTTTGTCGCTTTTTCATCTTTGCCAATTTTGTCAAATTCAGGTTTGATCCTTGTTTGGTTGACCTAAGGATGAATTTGGTTTTCACCCTTGTTGATCTTTATTGTGGTCGGACAGTGAATTTAATCTTCACTTTCTACCGATCTTGTAGCTTTATAATCGGGCGATGAATTATTTAGTGTTTCAGAGTAATGCGTCTTGAGGATTTGTAGGAAATCTAAAAAACTTTATTCAAAAGAGAAATGCGTATATATACATGTGGGAGTTTTATCCCTCTAGGTCGAGCAAACTTGTAGATCTTGGCTTGGCACCTTGTTAAAAAACCTTTCCAGGAAAAAGAGTGTACCTTATCCTAAGATCTTTATTACCTCTAACTGTAGTATCTTCTTAGGTTGCAGGCGTGCCATGACCTGGGAAGCTCTTGCCCTTCGAGCTCGGACAGTCTGTAGTAGCATTTTTTCAGTACTTCTATGACTCGGTAGGGTCCTTTCCAGTTTACTGCCAGCTTTCCCTCCCCGGGTTAAGTTGTTCCGATATCATTTCGGATTAGGATAAGGTCGTTCTCGGAAAAACCTCGCGGTACTACCTTTTGATTGCACCTTGAAGCCATTCGACATTTTAATGCCTCTTCCTTGATCCGAGCTCTTTCTCGGATTTCTGGAAGAAGGTCGAGTTCTTCCCTTTGAAGTTGGGAATTGGCCTCTTCACTATAATGGATCACTCTGGGCGACCCTTTTTCGACCTCTACTAGGATCATTGCCTCCATCTCGTAAGCTAATCTGAAAGGGGATTCCTTTGTGGTGGAATGTGGCGTTGTTCAATATGCCCATAGGACTTGTGGGAGCTCTTCGGCCCAAGCTCCCTTTGCATCCTATAATCTTCGTTTTACCCCAGCCAATCTGACCTTGTTGGCAGCTTCTGCTTGTTAATTGGCTTGAGGGTGTTCGACGGACGTAAAATATTATTTTATGTTCAAATCGGCTGCCAATTTTCTGAAGCCCGTATCTGTAAATTGAGTACCATTGTCTGTGGTGATGGAGTATGGAACTCCAAACCTTGTGACAATGTTTCTATACAGGAATTTTTGACTTCTTTGAGTGGTGGCGTGAGCTAGGGGTTCTGATTTGATCCACTTTGTGAAATAGTCTATCCCTACTATGAGAAACTTGACTTGTCCCGTTCCCTGAGGAAAAGGGCCGAGAAGATCAAGTCCCCATTTTGCAAATGGCCAAGGTGAAGTTACGCTGATGAGTTCCTCTGGTGGGGCGATGTGGAAGTTGGCATGTTTCTGACATGGTGGACATGTCTTTACGAATTATGTGGCTTTTTTTTGTAGAGTTGGCCAATAAAATCCTTCCCGGAGTACTTTTTTGGCGAGTGCCTGTTCCCCGAGATGATTGCCACAGATGCCACTGTGTACTTCTTCTAAGACTTCCTTTGGGTTGGAAGTCGGCACACATTTTAACAATGGTATTGAGATCCCCCTTTTGTATAGAGTATTGTTTATGATAGTGTAATATTGTGCCTCCTGTTTTAACCTCTTTGCCTCCTTTCCATCTGCGGGAGGCATTTCTATTTTGAGGTAGTTAATTATGGGAGTCATCCATCCCTGATCCTGACCTGTTACGGCTAGGACTTTTTCTTTTTCTGTGATTGATGGATTCTGCAGCGTTTCTTGGATGAGGCTTCTATTATTACCCCCTAGTTTGGTGCTGGCTAGTTTTGAGAGTGCATCAACTCGGGTGTTCTGTTCTCGGGGTATGTGATGGACCTCATATTCCCCGAGTTGTCCATGTTGTTCCCTAGTTTTGTCCAGGTACCTTTTCATGGTGGGATCTTTGGCTTGGTAGCTCCCTGTTATTTGTGAAGTGACTACCTGTGAGTCGCTGAAGATGATGAGCTTTTGAGCTCCAACCTCCTTTGCCAGCTTCAAACCAGCCAGCAATGCCTCGTACTCAGCTTGGTTGTTTGAGGCAGGGAACTCGAATTTGAGGAAAAGTTTGATTTGGGTTCCCTAGTCGCTTTCTATGATGACACCTGTGCCGCTTCAAGTTTTGTTTGAGGAACCGTCCACATAAAGATTCCATTCTGTAGGACTTTTCGGGGTGTCTGTAAATTCTACAACAAAGTCGGCTAGATATTGTGATTTGATGGCTGTCCGAGTTTCATATTGAAGGTCGAATTCGGACAACTCGACTACCCATTGCAAAATTCTGCTTGCTAAGTCCATTTTCTGCAAAATCCATTTTATGGGTTGGTTGGTCCGAACCCTAATGATGTCGGCTTGGAAATATGGACGAAGCCATCGAGAGGTTAGTATGAGAGCATATGCGAATTTTTTTATTTTTTGGTAGTTCAGCTCGGATCCTTGTAATGCTTTGCTGATGAAGTATACAGGTTGTTGCCCATTGTCGTCTTCTTGGACTAGTGCAGAGGCTACTGCCCGACTTCCTACTGCGAGATATAATATAAGTGGTTCTCCTTCCCGGGGTCGAGTTAGGATAGGTGGCTGTCCCAGGAATCTTTTGAAATCTTGGAAGGCCTGCTCGCACTCTGTTGTCCATTCAAACCTCTTTCCCTTCCTTAGAGTGGCATAGAAGGGGAGAAATCTTATCACTGATCTAGCTAGAAATCTGGACAAGGCTGCCAACCTTCCATTGAGTTATTGTACTTCTTTGGCACAAGTCAGGCTCTTCATGTCGAGTATGGCCCAGCATTTATCCGGGTTTGCCTCGATTCCTCTTTAAGTTGCATGCCATGCCTTCTTATAGTATCGAATACTTGGGTTAGGTCGGACAGAAGCATCTTTTCACTTTGTGCCTTTATTAACATGTCGTCCACATATACTTCCATGATTTTTCCGATATGATCCGTGAAGATCTTGTTCATTAATCTCTGATAGGTAGCTCCTGCATGTTTTAGTCCAAAAGGCATGACGATGTAGCAGTAGTTTGCTTTTGGGGTTAAGAACGAGGTTTTTTCTTGGTTGGGTGGATACATCGGGATTTGATTGTATCCCGAATATGCGTCCATAAACGAGAGGTATTTATATCTGGAGGAGGCATCTACCAGAGCGTCGATGCTTGGGAGTGGATAAGGATCTTTTGGGCAGGCTTTGTTGAGATCGGTGTAGTCGGAGCACATCCACCACTTCCCATTCGATTTTTTCACCAAGACAACGTTGGCTAGCCATAATGGGTACGTGACTTCTCTTATGAATTCTGCCTCCAGTAGGGCTTGTACCTGCTCTTCTACAGCTTGGGATCGTTCTGGTCCAAGCTTTCTACGTTTCTATTGTACTAGCCGAGATTCTGGGTAGACTGCTAGCTTTTGGCATATTAATTTGGGGTCTATGCTTGGCATGTCTGCAACCTTCCATGCAAAGAGGTCGATGTTATCTCGTAAGAACTGTACAAGTGATTCTTTTATGTCTCCTTTTAGGATTGTGCCAATATTAGTTGTTTGGTCCGGGATATCTCCGATCTGGACTTTTTCTACTTCACCTTCGGGTTGTGGGCGGAGTTCTTCCCGCCTCTGAGCTCCACCTAGTTCAATGGTGTGGAATTCTTTTCTTCAGCCTCTGAGGTTTAAACTTTCGTTGTAGCAGTGGCGCGCTATCTTCTGGTCTGCTTTTATTGTAGTTATTCCTTCTGCAGTTGGGAACTTCATGCATAGATGTGGATTCGAGACTACTACGCCAAGTTGGTTCAATGTTGTTCGACCTATTAAGGCATTGTAGGCTGAGCCTACGTCGACCAAAATGTAGTCTATTTTGAGTGTTCTTGACTGGTTTCATTTTCCAAAGGTCGTGTGTAGTGAGACGTATCCGAGTGGTTGGACTGGGGTGTCTCCCATTCCGAATAGGCTGTTTGGATATGCTCTGAGTTCTTTTTCTTTTAGGCTGAGTTTGTCGAAGGCAGTTTTGAATAATATGTCGGCGGAGCTTCCTTGGTCTATCAGCGTGCGGTGGAGATTTGAGTTTACCAATACGATAGTGATGACCATAGGATCGTCGTGTCCTGGGATGATGCAGATGCGTCCTCTTTGCTAAAAGTGATTGTGGGGACGTCGGGTGTTTCCTCTCTTCCCTCAACATGATATACTTCTTTGAGATATCTTTCGCGAGATGATTTGGAGATCCCGCCTCCCACAAATCCTCCGTGGATCATGTGGACGTGTCTCTTAGGTGTACGAGGTGGTCGTTCTGCCTGTCCGATATCTTCATCCCTTCTTCTTTTTCTTGGATCGTCTGCTCGGTTCACCAAATACTAATCTAATTTTCCTTTTCTTACCAGTTTTTCTACGATATTTTTTAGGTCAAAATATTCGTTGGTGGAATGTCCATAGATTCGGTGATATTCACAATATTCTGCCCGATTTCCTCTTCCTTTTTTGCTTTTGAGTAGTCGAGCTGGAGTTATCTTTTCAGTATGGTATACTTCTTGGTAGACATCCAGAAGGGATACCTGAAGAGGGGTATAATTGTGGTATTTTTTGATCTTTTCCCCATGTCGATCTTCTTTTTTCTTGGATTCTTTGTCCTTATCTCGGGAGGAATAGGAGAATCCAGATTTTGAGGTCTCTCCGAGTCGAGCATTTTCCTCCATGTTGATATAATTTTTTGCTCGTTCTTGTACCTCATTTAGAGATGTGGGATGCTTTTTCGATATGAATTGGCTAAAAGGCCCTTCTCGTAGGCCATTGATGTGGCCCAAGATGGCCGCTTCTGTGGGCAGACTTTGTATGTCTAGACATGCCTTGTTGAATCTTTCCATGTAGCTGCGGAGACTTTTCCGATCTCCTTGTTTGATTCCTAATAGACTTGGGGCGTGCTTGGTTTTGTCTTTCCGGATGGAGAATCTAGCTAGAAACTTCATGGCTAGGTCGTCAAAGCTTGAGATGGACCTGGGGGGTAGATTGTTGAACCCCTTAATCGCCGTTTTTATTAAAGTAGTTGGGAAGGCTTTGCAGCAGACTGCGTCTGAGGCGTCAGTGAGGTACATTCGACTTCTGAAATTACTGAGGTGATGGCTGGGATCTATGGTGCCATCATATAAGGCCATATCCGGGAGTTTAAAGTCTTTTAGGATTTTGGTCTTCATGATCTCCTTGGTAAATGGATCTTGGTCCTTGCGGGAGCTGTCCTCGTGGGTGGATCGAGTTGTTTTGGCTTTGAGATCGGCTTCGAGTTTTAGGAGTTTGTCTTCCAATTCCCAGCGTCGCCTTATCTCCCTTTGTAGGTCCTTCCCATCTTTTCGAGTTATTTTAAACGATCTTGAAGCATCTCAAGGGCTTCCGAGTTTGGTAAATTTTTGTCTTCGTTGGGTTGCGGGGTGTCTTTTGGTGTGGTGTCCACGTTTTTGTATGGTGTTCTGTCTTCTAGACCTGAATCGTGGTCATTGTCATGGTCATCCGCCATGGTGATGGGATGACTTCCAGGTTCCCCGGCAACGGCACAAATGTTTCGAGGGTTACCTGAAACTGTAGGTCGATCTCGGATGAGACCTTCTGTACGGGTCGGAGCTGATATGTTCGACTTGCTAGACTTGATGATGGTGCTGATCCTTCGTCACTGGAGGGTGGTGGTACCTGCAAGGGACTCCGATGCTTAAGTTAGCAAAGGTATTAAGCAGGTTTTTTGTAGAATCAGAATATGAGTTATACCTGGATGCTCCAGTGTATTTATAATGGTGTAGAGTGACCTTCTTTAGATAAGATAAGTTAGTTATCTTATCTTATCTTTATCTTTCGAGTGAGGTCATCTTATCTTTCAAGGGAGCTGCCATTCTCTCTGTAGGCCTGGGTTGTCTTAGGTTTTGGGGCGCGGTCCTCTATTTGGGCCCTTTTTGGGCTTTTCCGGTGTTCTGACTGAGCTCTTTGAGAAGAGGTTGGATTGTCCTGACCTGAAGAGGTCGGTCGATTTATCAGTAGAACATCCCGGGTCGGACAGCTTGACCCAGGGTATGAACAGTGGCCAAAGTTGGCTCACCAATTATGCCATGAACATTGCCAAAGAAGGAGTAGGCAATGTTGGTGGCCAAAGTTCACTTACCATCGTTGCCTTAAACATTGCCAAGGAAGGAGCAAGCAACGTTGCTGGCCCAAGTTGGCTCACCAACGTTGCCCATGACCATTGCCAAAGAAGAAAGAAAGCAACATTGGTGCCCATAGATGGCTCACCAACGTTGCTAACAAACGTTGACAAGGAAAGGGGAGCATGCAATGTTGGTGGCTAAAGTTGGCTCAACAACGTTGCCCACCAACGTTCCAAAGCATCACAAGCAACGTTGGTGGCCCAAAGTTTGCGCACTAACATTGCTCACCAACGTTCCAAGCAAGACAAAGCAACATGGTGGCCCAAAGTTGGCTCACCAACGTTGCTGATAACATTACTAGTAAGGAAGGTGCCAACATTAGTGTGCCAATGTTACCTAAAGTTGGTACACCAATGTCTTCGATAAATCTTCAAGTTGGAGCTGGAAAAAGTGCTAGTGTGCGTATGCATGAGTCATTGTTCGCACACACAAAGGGAAGATTTGCAAGTGTGCGCACGCATAAGGCATGATGCGTACGCACAAAGAGGAACATTGATGCTCCAACATTGCTGAACAAATGCCCGTGGCAACGTTACTAAAGGATTTTAAAGAGAGCGTTAGCCACCGTTTGTGCACAAACGTTGGGCACTAACGCCAACACCAACTTTCATTCCAAATGGCACCCATGCAAGCTTGTGAACGTTAGTGAACTAATTTCCTTGTCAATGTCACAAAGAGGCACTCCTAACTTCAACTGAGGCCAAAGCCCACATCCAAAGACCTGAAGATTGATCTGGAAAGTGTATAAATAGGATAGATTTTGAAGTATAAAAAAGGTTGGAAAGCAGGGACCCTAATTGGAAACCTTAAAATCATTTTCTTTGTACTTTCTTTTAGTTTCATGTACTTTTCTTTTCCTTTTTGTTTTGCTGAGGAATGATGAACTAAACCCCCACTTCATTAGGGGGAGGAGCCATATTGTAATTCACATGATTGAATGAAATTCTTCTTTTTCTTAATTCGCTTGTTGTAGCTAAAGGATATCTTCTAAGTTGATTGTGATTCACTCACTCCAGAAGGGTGTTTGAATCTATTGAGTGCCTATGTGAGCCTCAGAAGGGGAATCCTAGACATTAGAATTGAAGCTCTATCATTCACAATTCTCTTGATCAACACCATTCGGGAGGAATTGAGATCTTGAGAGTTTGTGTGGCTCATGGATAAGAGACATGCACTTAACCTCTTCTTATGACAATTAGATCAAGGAATCGGCAAATTGATTATGATTAGAGAAATTTGGTTGCCAAGGAATTGGGACTCAATTAATTCCAATCCTCCATAGATCAACTTCATAAGATTGAGAATGATGTTCAGACCCGTTGATTTATGATGGATTATGATATCTCCAATCCCAAATGAATCTTTCTCTTTGCTATTCTTCATTTTAATTGCCTTGAGTTTCATTTACTTGCTTTAAATTTACTGCTTTCTTTAATTTCCCAGCACCCAAGCCCCTTTACATTTTATGCAATTTACATTACATTGTCATTTATATTCTTGCCTTTACTTTCTTGTCATTTAAGTTTCAGCCCTTTTTAGTTTCTTGCCATTTACGTTTCCACAATTTACATTTAGCCATTTACTTTTAGCACTTTAAGTTTCTTGCAATTTACTTTTTGTTGATTCAATTTCACTAAAATCATCAACTATTCACTTGACTAGATAAATCACCTTACTAAAGTTGCTTAGTCCATCAATTCCTATAGGATCGACCTCACTCTTGTGAGTTTTACTACATGATGCAACCTGGTATACATGCCGGTAGTTAATGCGGATGCAATTTTCCGTCATTATTGTTCTATTTCATAAACTAAATTGGATGATATATATCTATTCTGAATTTAGTGGGATATAATTCATATACTATTTATTTTGACTAGTAAAATTATCGTTTTGATGAATCTCGGGTGAATCTTAATTTTAGTCTTCAATTACATTCTTTTAGGGTTATACAATCACGTCTACTACTTTATGTTAGACTTTTAAAATATTACTTCTTTTTAAAATTTATAATTTATAAAAAAAGTTTTTGTGCTAATGAGTGTTGCCCTATGAGTATTCCTTAAGAATCTAAAAAATGAAACTTCACATTTTTTATGCATTTAATATCATTACAATGTAAAATTTTTCACATTTTAAAATAAAAACAAAATTTCAATTTTAGAATTTTTTTTTCAAAACAAATCTCTAAAATACTTATTAGCAGAATCATATATTTATTTTTTTCCATGCTATTGATGATCTAATATTTTTGTGTGGTATAGAATTCCACAATAAATTCTCGTTGCAAGTATAGTTTCTAAACCAACAAGAATCCTTTCATACAAACATTTGGTTGTCACAAGTAACAAACCCCTATAAAAATAAACTGAAGTATTCAAACCTTGGGTCATCTCTCAAAGGAATTGCAGGGTAGTGTTCTTGTTATTGGTTATGAGTTATATATTTTGGGGGTTTTGAGATAAGAAACAAGAAATATAAATGGCAAGAATTAAACTAATTTCTTGAAAAGCTCTTGGCAAGGTATGAGAACTAGAAGTCCTATCCTAATTATCATCATCAATTGTGATGACAATTGTTCATTGCTCCACTTAGTTAACCTCTAACTATGGTGGAAAGTCAAGTGAAAGTAATCAAATTGATTCCTCAAGTCCTAGTCAACTCCCAAGGAAAGACTAGCTTTAGTGGAATTCAAATCAATTAGCAACTTCTAATTATCAACCAACAAGAGCATTAGATAACTCAAGAGTTACCAATTACTCAACCTAATCCAAAAGGAGAAAATCTACTCTAGCATCCTTCCAAACATTTTATCAAATACTTGGAAGGCATATAAGGAAAGCATAGTAAATTGATAACAAGAATGAAATCTAATAACTACTAATTGCAAGGAAATTAACAACAACAACCAAGTAGAGCACAGTTAACATGAATTACCTCAAATTGCATTAAAAGAAAATAAAAGGAACAAGAGTGTGTCAATCAACAAAATGCACAAAATATGGGAAATTACAATAAAAGAATAGCAACAAGAGATTGAGAAGGAGAAGTAAATAAGAAGAAGAATTAAACCTAGATCTAAGAAGAGATTAACCTAATTCTAATCCTAATTCTAGAGAGAAGAAAGAGCTTCTCTCTCTAGAAACTAACTCTAAACTAAAACTAAAACTAACTGGTCACTAATTAATCACTAAGATCATGACTAAGTCATCACTTTCCCTTCAATCCTTGGGTTTAATATCGTCAAAAGTGAATTAGATTTGGGCTTGGAAAGCCCAGAAATCGCCCCCGGCAAATTCACTTTAAGTGGGTCATGTGCGAGCACCGACGCGTATGCGTAGATCACGCATATGCGTCACTTGACAGTTTGCTATCCACGCATACGCGTCATGTACGCATACGCGTCGCCATGCGACCTTGCTTTTCCACGCGTGCACATCTTCTACGTGTGTGTGTCGATGAGTTCATCCCAAATCCTTAATTTTTCATGATTTCTCCACTAGCATGCTTTTCCTCTTCATCCCTTTGATCCATTCCTAGCCTTTTCAACCTAAAATCACTAACGAACACATCAAGACATCTAGTGAAATCAAAGGTGAATTAAAATTAACTAATTTAAGGCCTAAAAAGCATGTTTTTACACTTAAGCACAAATAAAGAGACAATCATGAAACCATGCCATTTCATTGAATAAATATGGAAAAAGTGGATAAAATCTACCTAAATTAAGAACAAAATGTACCACGAAATAGTGATGCATCAGCTATAAATCAATCTGCCACCCCTTGATTTTTGGATTTGGAGATACCACCTATCGGAATTAGATAAAATTGATCCAAAATAAAGATGTGCATTAATGGATCTTTCTTCTCTCCCAAACCAAAGGGTCTTTCTTAAATAGCTTTTTTCCCCTTACCTAAATAGCCTTAATCAGGCAATGTAATTTGTTTCTTTTTTTTATCTTTTTATTTTTAGGATTTGGGATTTAATACAATGCAATTCTAAGTTGTAACCTGTAAGAACCAGTTTAATCGCTTTAATAAAATAATAATTTAATTGTTGAAAATGGGTTTAAAAATATAGAAGTGTTCTTTTTAAAATATAAAGGTAAAATTTGAATTCAATAAATTTTTCTGAGTGAGAAAATATATCTTTTATGAAAAGTTTTTGTAAAAACACGTACCGGTACTTAAGCTGGCACTACCAGCTTTAGTCTATTAAGTACCACGTATTTTGGAAAATAAGATTTTGAAAATTTGAATTTATCGTTTTGAAAGGACAAAAATAATTTAGAATCGAAAACCGGGCACTAACCTTAAAGGTTTTGGCCCAAAATGGGCCAAACGGACCTAAAACGTTAAGTGGTGTCACTATTTATTGTCACCTTCCAGGAGCCATAACTTGAGATACGGTGCTCCGATTGAGGAGCCTGATGAGTCTATATTTGATGATATATTTTTGGTATGATTTGAGTGGATTTCATCATACAAACTCACACTTATTCACCAAACTAGCATACATTTGTGTTATCTCCATAATTTGATCCTAAATGTGAAAACATGCTATTTTGTGCTTAATTTAATCAATTTTATCCCACTTTTATCCCATTTGATACTTTGATGGTTTTGATGAGTGATTTCAGGCGTAATAGGTTGGAATGGCTTGATAAGAGTGGAAGAAAAGCATGGAATTGGGAGAAAACATGAAGAAATCAAAGGAGAAGCACACACTGGCGTATGCGTGTGCACAACTTTCTGTGCGTATGCACAAGAACCACAAAACCATGTGTGCGTACGCATGACCTCCTGTGTGTACGCACAAGAAAAAAATAAGCAAGTGTGCGGACGCACACATCTATGTGTCCGCACAGGTCCCAGCGCGTGACTCACTTAATAGAAATCGCTGGGGGCAATTTCTGAGCCTCTAGGGCCCAATTTCGAGACTTTCTGAAGCTGATTAAAGCCATATAAAAGGGACCCGCTTTCTATGTGAAAGGGGGAGCAATTAGGGTAGGTTTTTATCATGTAGTTCATTTTCTAGAGAGAGAAGCTCCCTATTCTCTCTAGAACCTAGGGCTTTTAGTTTAATTTCTTAGTAATTGCTACTTTTAATTCTTGTTTTATTCTAGTTCCTTCTACCTTTCTTTTTTCTATTGTCTTAATTCCCTTATGTCTTGTTAATTTCTCATTTTTGTCATTTTTATATTCATGCACACTCTTGTTATCTTAATTTACATTTAATGAAATTTTATGTTTCTTGCCATTTATTGCTTTATTGAGTTGTTATCTTTATTTTTTCTTACAATTGGTAGTTGTAGCATTTATTATTTCTTGTCATTTACCATGCTTTCTTTTCATGGCTACCAAGTGTTTGATAAAATTCTTGGTTGGGTTTTTTGCATAGTTTTCTCACTCTTGGTTGAGAATTGGATACCTAGGTGATCTTGAGTCATAGATGTCCATTCGATATTATGATTAGGATTGTTAGTTGGTTTGGTTTCCACTAACGCTAGTCTTTCACTAAGTTAATTAGTGAGTTGATTATGATTTGTGGATTGAGATCAATTATGCCCTTTTGACTTATTCTCGATGTTAGGATTGACTAATTGGGATTAATCCTTAGCAATTATCATATTTGTGGTCTATGATTATGATAGGAACCCTTAATCCCCGATCCTTGCCAAGAGTTATTTTTGCCATTAAATCTCCATTTTTACTTGCTTTGAGCTTTAATTCCTTGCATGCTTCTTTACTTTATTGCCTTCTAATTTTCTTGTCACTTGCAATCAAAACCCCCTTGTCTCATAGCTAATAATATGAACACTTCATTGCAATTCCTAGGGAAGATGACCCGAGGTTTAAGTACTCTCAGTTTATGTTTGTTTTGAATTTTAACATTTGATTGATGATCATTAGTTGGGTTTAGACTATACTTGCAACGGACAAATCCTATTTTTATTGTGAAATCCAAACCTATGCTTTTGGTCATTATCAGAGCCGTTTGTGGCTACGCGAAGCTCTTGTCAGACCCGTCTTTTTCTAATTAAGTTTTGTAGGTAAGAACTTGAAACTCATGCTCCAGTTTTCTACCCTAACATTTTCACGATTTTGAGTTTAGTTTTTGAGTAAGTTTTGTGATTTTATTTGTTTAGGAGTGATCTAACATTGGAAAATTGTTGGGTTTTACCCCTAATATCGTTGGGTAAGGTAAATCTCTTCAAACTCTTGTGGTTTGATGTTTTGAGTTAGCCTTAGTGATGTTTTAATATGTTATATGATGTTAGATTTAGGTTTGATGTTGTTGGAATGAGTTTGATGGTTTTGGAGCCATGAGTTTGAGCTTGGTGTTTTGAGTTGCATGCGAATCGGCCAAGGTATGGTTTCGGTTTTCTCTATATAATATGTAATGTTTCTGGACACTTAGGCTAGTGGACCTTTAGATAGGATTGGACTAGTTGTTGAAAATTGTGGATTGATGATGTATGTGATTTTGATGATATTATGATATTATAATATTGAGGATTGCTAATGGTGTTGAATGACATAATTTATGAGTATTGAAGATGTCATATGATGGTTGAGGTTTATGAGTGGTTGGATTGTTCAAATTGATTAATATTGATATTTTGATTTGAAAGTTTTGAATTGTGTTGGTAGAGAATGAGTGGGACAGGTATCGAAATTGATGGAAATGATATCAAAGGGTAAGTTGTTGTGTGTGGTAGTGTTTTATGATGATTGAGTAGGCTTTATTTGGTTTGGTTGTGAATTTTGGAAGTTTGAGAACCTAGCTAAATTTTTGGTGAACTTTGACGGATCATAACTTGAGTTTCAATTTTCAAAATGGTTGATACTTGTCTTATATTAAAGTTCATTCAAGGATCTTTAAATTGATATAAAGTTTGATGAAAATGGATTTTTGAAAAGGAAGTTATGAACGTTTAAATTTTGGTGATAAAAAACTAATTTCTGCAACTTTACAAAATTTTGCAATTTTAGAGGGGTATGCGTACGCGAACCACCCATACGCAAGTGTGCCATTCTGTTTGGCACCTATGTGTACGCAAACTCTTGTATGCGTACGCGAGATGTGCAAAATTTTAAGTACACATACGCAAACATTTGGCATGCATACGTGTAATACCCTACCACATAGAGTCTGATGCTTAAGTCATAAAGCTGAGGTGGCAAGGTATTACGACCTCTAATAATAATAATAATAATAATAATAATAATAATAATAATAATAATAATAATAGTTGAAAGAAATTTAAACTAGAAGCTTATGAAGAAGAGATAAGCAAGGCATTAAATAGAAAATCACATCACTCGCATAAGAGATAAATATAAGAGAAAAATTCCAAAGATACCTATAGCAAAGCTTCTGAATCGGCTCTTGAAGCTAGAACTGGCCAAAGCAAATATATACATATACATACATACATATATATATATATATATATATATATATATATATATATATATATATATATATATATATATATATATATATATATATATATATAACCCCAAATATATGACAAAACACCTGTTTCTCCAAGTCGACCTCTAGGAGGGACAAAATACAAAATACAAGGGTGGAGAATCTATATACATATATACAAAGCATAAAACAAAATACAGTAATCCCAAGATAACCAACTTCACTTGCAGAGGGAACTCCAGATGCTCATCGAGGTGCATCTCGACTTGCATCTAAAAAACAACAATATTGTATGGGATGAGAACTAGGGGTTCTCAGTATGGTTAAGGTGCCCACATATATAATAAAAAAGGTCCCAGGAAAGCCAGAGGCAATCCTAGAACACTGACACTCAGATATGACATAATCTTAAAGGAATAAACTAAACCATAAGTTTGGTTATAACTCTCTAAGGCATCCAATTCACAAAATAATCTCTAACTCTGCAATTTATTTTCTATCTCATTTAACTCTAACCCTTGATTTCACTTTCACATAACATAATATTTTATACATTTTACCGCTTACGAGTAAATCATTGTTAACTAACATTTATCACTGATCCAACCAATTACGGCCTCAGGCCCAAATTCAAACCAACTCGGCCTCTGGCCCAATTCAGAACAAATCACCATTATCCTCAATCCACCACCAAAGTACTCAAAATAGAAGGACAATTACAAACACAAGGAAATACAAGGCAAGCACAAGACATTTGTCTCTAGGTTGCACATCTCCAGGGGGATCATAAACGAAGGAGAGTGCCTTTTCACATCGAAGGAGCATGCCTTTCCACCTTCTCCTGGAGGATATACTAAGGAGAATGCCTTTCCACATCGAAGAAGCGTGCCTTTTTTCCTTCCCCACATCCCTATCACGACAAGAGGTAGAACTTCCGTCCTTAACTTGCCATCCGAATACATTTTCAAATTAACAAGCAAGCGGGATTGCACCCAAACTTTGCCCTCACGACCATTCTGGCCACACACATATCTCGACCATTCCGTCCACACACACATCTCGACCATTTTGGCCTCACATAGTCATCCCCAATCTAATCATTTACATCTCATTTCAGTTACTCTGGACCATCCTTCACTTCCAAATGGATTTTTGAAAAGGAAGTTATGAACGTTTAAATTTTGGTGATAAAAAACTAATTTCTGCAACTTTACAAAATTTTGCAATTCTAGAGGGGTATGCGTACGCGAACCACCCATACGCGAGTGTGCCATTCTGTTTGGCACCTATGTGTACGCAAACTCTTGTATGCGTATGCGAGATGTGCAAAATTTTAAGTACACGTACGCAAACATTTGGCATGCATACGTGTAATACCCTACCACATAGAGTCTGATGCTTAAGTCATAAAGCTAAGGTGGCAAGGTATTACGATCTCTAATAATAATAATAATAATAATAATAATAATAATAATAATAATAATAATAATAATAATAATAATAATAATAGTTGAAAGAAATTTAAACTAGAAGCCTATGAAGAAGAGATAAGCAAGGCATTAAATAGAAAATCACATCACTCACATAAGAGATAAATATAAGAGAAGAATTCCAAAGATACGTATAGCAAAGCTTCTGAATCGGCTCTTGAAGCGAACTGGCCAAAGCAAATATATATATATATATATATATATATATATATATATATATATATATATATATATATATATATATATATATATAACCCAAAAGAGTAACCCCAAATATATGACAAAACACCTGTTTCTCCAAGTCGACCTTTAGGAGGGACAAAATACAAAATACAAGGATGGAGAATCTATATACATATATACAAAGCATAAAACAAAATACAGTAATCCTAAGATAACCAACTTCACTTGCAGAGGGAACTCCAGATGCTCATCGAGGTGCATATCGACTTGCATCTAAAAAACAACAATATTGTATGGGATGAGAACTAGGGGTTCTTAGTATGGTCAAGGTGCCCACATATATAATAAATAAGGTCCCAGGAAAGCCAGAGGCAATCTTAGAACACCGACACTCAGATATGACATAATCTTAAAGGAATAAACTAAACCATAAGTTCGGTTATAACTATCTAAGGCATCTAATTCACAAAATAATCTCTAACTCTGCAGTTTATTTTCTATCTCATTTAACTCTAACCCTTGATTTCACTTTCACATAACATAATATTCTATACATTTTACTGCTTACTAGTAAATCATTGTTAACTAACATTTATCACTGATCCAACCAATTACGGCCTCAGGCCCAAATTCAAACCAACTCAGCCTCTGGCCCAAATTCAAACCAACTCGGCCTCTGGCCCAATTCAAAACAAATCACCATTATCCTCAATCCACCACCAAAGTACTAAAATAGAAGGACAATTACAAACACAAGGAAATACAAGGCAAGCACAAAACATTTGTTTCTAGGTTGCACATCTCCAGGGGGATCATAAACGAAGGAGAGTGCCTTTTCACATCGAAGGAGCATGCCTTTCCACCTTCTCCTGGAGGATATACTAAGGAGAATGCCTTTCCACATCGAAGGAGCGTGCCTTTTTTCCTTCCCCACATCCCCATCACGACAAGAGGTAGAACTTCCGTCCTTAACTTGCCATCCGAATACATTTTCAAATTAACAAGCAAGCGGGATTGCACCCTGATGAGCGGATATTTTGTACGCTTTTTGGGGGTAATTTCATGTAGATTTTAGCATGTTTTAGTTAGTTTTTAGTAGAATAATATTAGTTTTTAGGCAAAAATCATATTTCTGGACTTTACTATGAGTTTGTGTGTTTTTCTGTGATTTCAGGTATTTTCTGACTGAAATTGAGGGAGCTGAGCAAAAATCTGACTTAGGCTGAAAAAGGACTGCTGATGCTGTTGGATCCTGACCTCCCTGCACTCGAAATGGATTTTCTGGAGCTACAGGAGTCCAATTGACGCGCTCTCAACGGCGTTGGAAAGTAGACATCCAGGGCTTTCCAGCAATATATAATAGTCCATACTTTGAGCGAGAATAGACGACGTAACTTGGCGTTAAACGCCAAGTTCATGCTGCTGTCTGGAGTTAAACGCCAGAAAAACGTCATTATCCGGAGTTGGACGCCCAAAACACGTCACAACCTGAAGTTTGACGCCAAGAAAGGCCTCCACACGTGAAAAGCTTTAGTCTCAGCCCCAGCACACACCAAGTGGGCCCCAGAAGTGGATTTCTGCACCAATTATCTTAGTTTATTCATTTCCTGTAAACCTAGGGTACTAGTTTACTATTTAAACAACTTTTACAGACTTATCTTGTACCACATGACATTTTCAGATCTGAATTACATACTTTGTGACGGCATGAGTCTCTAAACTCCATTGTTGGGGGTGAGGAGCTCTGCAGCGTCTCGATGATTTAATACAATTCCTTTGTTTTCCATTCAAACACGCTTGTTCTTATCTAAGATGTTTATTCGCGCTTAACCGTGGAGAAGGTGATGATCCGTGACACTCATCACCTTCCTCAACCCATGAACGTGTGCCTGACAACCACCTCCGTTCTACATCAGATTGAATGAATATCTCTTAGATTCCCCAACAGAATCTTCGTGGTATAAGCCGGATTGATGGCGGCATTCATGAGAATCCGGAAAGTCTAAACCTTGTCTGTGGTATTCCGAGTAGGATTCCGGGATTGAATGACTGTGGCGTGCTTCAAACTTTAACCTGCTGGGCGTTAGTGACAGACGCAAAAGAGTGATTCTATTCCAGTAAGAGCGGGAACCAACCGGTGATTAGCCGTACTGTGACAGAGTGCGTGCATAGTTTTCACTGCGAGGATGGGAAGTAGCCATTGACAACGGTGACACCCTACATAGAGCTTGCCATGGAAGGAACCTGCGTGTGAGAAGAGGATTTCAAGGAAGAGTTGAAGTCAGAGGGCAAAGCATCTCCAAAACTCCAACATATTCCCCAGTACTGAAAATCAAGTAACTCTATTATTTTAACTTACAATTTTATGAAATTTGCAGTTTGGCTTTTTACAAATAAATCCAAATAATCCTATTGATATCCTGACTAAGACTAATAAAATAAATATTGATTGCTTCAAACCAATAATCTCTGTGGATTCGACCCTTACTCACGTAAGGTATTACTTGGACGACCCAGTACACTTGCTGGTTAGTTGAACGGAATTGTGCTCTGAGCAAGTAATCAGTTAGTTAAATTAGTTCTCCTTGGCACATGCTAAGGAGCCATTAATTAAAGATCACAATTTCGTCCACCACACCCAAACTTTGCCCTCACGACCATTCTGGCCACACACATATCTCGACCATTCCGTCCACACACACATCTCGACCATTTTGGCCTCACACAATCATCCCCAATCTCATCATTAACATCTCATTTCAGTTACTCTGGACCATCCTTCACTTCCAAGTTGTCTCACCTTCCTAGCTCAAATCCTCTTAACTATCCTTACAACTTAGTTCTAGGGTCATAGGGTGTACAATAGACGTTTAGATGTTCAAAAGCATGTTAAATGCACAAAATCTCATTCGCTGCAAACTGGGCCCACGCGTACGCGTGGGAGTGCAATTTTCTATGCTTGCGTACCTGCTTTCGTACGCGAGATACCCTACCCAAAAAGGTTGGTTGCGTCGCGTGCAGGAGGTCGTGAACGCGAGTTATACAGAATAGCAAAAATGCTGAATGCTGCAGAATTTTCAGCTTTTGCACTCCAAACTTCCGATGCACATAATCTTTCGTTTTAATTCATTTTTCTTTCATTCTTTAAACGGTGTAAACTTCTCGAACACAGTTTTCTTAAGGAACAAACTTGAAACTATTTGGGGGTCCGGAAGTCAAGTTATGACTCGTCAAAGTTCGGCCAAAAACCAAGTTTTTCCCAAAGATTTCTAAACCTCTATTTCACCAATTTCCTTTACCAAAACTAAGATTCTACATTTCAAAATGACTTCGAGCATACCCAATACAGCTTCATATTCAATACAACCAACCTTGCCTCAATTTGAACTACTTCACTCCAAAAATCCTCAAATATACAAGCAGAATTGTTATCAACATCCATATGTTCACAGTTATACTCCTCACTCATTAGCATCAAAATCATCATTCATCAATCAATTTTACCTACACCAACCACATTCACATCAATAAATCATCAATCTAGCAATACCTTATAATTTTAACATATATAGACAACTAAAATCATTAAACATGCTCCAAGCATATATTTAACTTATCCTATATTTATCTAACCTAAGTTTCCACGAAACATTATATATTAAATATGAGAAACCGAAACCATACCTTGGCCGATTTCTCCCCTAAGCTTGGAACGCTACAAATGACCACCGTTCCATAAAACTCAAAGCTCCAAATCTCTCCAAACAGAAAATTCAGCTTCTAACTCCACAAATTTGCCACCAATACATATAATTTCATCTAATATCATATAAACACCACTAAATCAATATAAAGTTTTCTATATACACAATTTTCACAAGGTTTAAAGATTTCTCAATGACGAACAGATTTTTTATCGGTAAAGAAATTTAAAAATAGAATCGGATTGTAAGTATAGTTTTTAAACCAAGAAAAAATCCTTTCGTGCAAAATTTTTTGTTGTCACAAGTAACAAACCCAGTAAAATTTATAAACCGAAGTATTCAAATCTCGGGTCATCTTCTCAAGGAATTGCAGGGAGGTGTGTTTTATTATTGGTTATTGATAATAGTATTTTTGGGTTTTTAAAAGGTTTGAACAAGAGAAATAAATTGCCGGAATTAATAAATCAATACTAAGAAAACTCTTGGCAAGGTATGAAAATTAGAAGTCCTATCCTAGTTATCCTTATCAATTGTGATGATAATTGCTCGTTGCTCCCACTTAGTCAACCTCTAACTATGAAGGTAAGTCAAGTGGATAAATCAATATGAATCCTCAAGTCCTAGTCAATTCCCAAAGAAAGACTAGAGTTAGTGGAATTCTAACCAATTAGCAACTTCCAATTATCAATCAACAAAAGAGTTTGATAACTCAAGAGTCTCTAATTACTCAACCAAAGCCAAGAATATAGAAAGCTAAATAAAATTTGTATATCTGAGATACCTCAAATTTTATTAATAAAAGAAATCAAATCTAACATGGAAAAATTTATAAGCCAATTTGGCAACATAAGTCATTGATTAATAAAAGCATTATAGTATCTAAAAGTAGAAGAGAAATCAAAATAAAGAAATATTGAACCTGGTATGAAGAAGAAATAGCCTAAAACTAATAAAAGTCATAAATTCTAATTCTAATCCTAAATCCTAAGAGAGAGGAGAGAACCTCTCTCTCTAAAAGCTATATCTAAAACCTAAAATTGTGAATTATCAGCTTATTTCATGAATGGATGCATTCTCCCACTTTATAGCCTCTAATCTGTATTTTCTGGGCCAAAAACTGGGTTAAAATAGCCCAGAAATTGCCCCCAGTGATTTCTATTTCATATAGGTCACTGCAAAGTCACGCGGAAGCGTCGTCCACGCGTTCGCACGGATTGCATTTTTTCCAGGTCACACGTTCGCGTGATTCATGTGTTCGCATCGCCTATCTTCAAGGCAGCTATGGCAAATTATATATCGTTACGAAGCCTCGTATGTTAGCTTTCTAATGCAACTGGAACCGTCTCATTTGGACCTTAGTAGCTCATGTTATGACCGTTTGAGTGCAAAGAGGTCAGGCTGGACAGCTTAGCAGTTTCTTCAATTTCTCGTATTCCTTCCACTTTTGCATGCTTCTTTTCCATCCTCTAAGCCATTCCTGCCCTGTAATCCCTGAAATCACTTAACACACATATCAAGGCATTGAATTGTAATAAGAGAGGATTAAACATAGCAAAATTAAAGCCCAAAGAAGCATGTTTTCAATCATAGCACAAAATCTGGAAGGAAAAAGTAAAACCATACAAATAGTATGAATAAGTGGGTAAAGAGTTGTTAAAAACCACTCAATTGAGTATAAGTTAAACCATAAAATAGTAGCTTATCAATCTCCCCACACTTAAACATTAGCATATCCTCATGCTTAGCTTAAGGAGATAAAATAAATGAGTAGGGAAATGCAAGACTCATGCAATGCAACCTATATATATAAATGCAACTATATGATTCTTATCCACTTGGTTAAAAGCAAATAAGTTCTTCAAGGCAAACATAAATCAAAATTCCACTAGTTCAAATTATACAGTAAAGACAAGTAAACTTGTAAGAAGATAGCTCATGAAAGCAGGGAACATAGAATCAAGCGTTGAACCCTCACTGGTAGTGTATATCACTCCGACTCTCTCAAGTGTCTAGGGTTAATCACTCTACTATTCTCTAGTCATACTTTCTAAACTTTATACTTCATCTAACCAATCAACAAGTATTTAATGTACCAATGCAAATATCATGAGGTATTTTCAAGGTTGTAATGGGGCCAAGGCAAGGGTGAGGATATTTGTATGGCTAAGTGAGCTATAAATTGAATCCTTGACTAGTCTAAGCTGTCACCTAACATACACATACTCTATATAACTCTAAAATCATGCCTAGCTACCCAAAATTCCCATTTTTTTTATCTCATACTCATGCATCAATCTTTCTTTTAATTTTTATCACATATGCATTGATGTTTTTCTTAACTTAACTTAGCATTGGGGTAATTTTGTCCCCTCTTTATATATATATTTTTTCTTTTTTTCTTTTTTTTTTATTTTCTTATTTTTTTTTTATTTATTTATTTATTTATTTTTTTAAATAGAAAAATAAACATAACTTCTCAATGCACATGGATTTTTAATTTTTTATGGTCTCACATGAGTAGGTACCCAAATTCTCAATATTTTATCAAAGTAAAAACATAACATATTCCCTTATTAATCCATGTTCCCACAGTTTTCCCATACTTAGTTGATACATAATCTCTATCTTAAGCTAACCAAAGATTCAATTGGGGTGATTACTTATTTTTCTGCTTAAGACTAGTGATGTGATAAAATATAGAACAAATGGGGATTAAAAGGCTTAAAGTGGCTAACAAGGGTGATTTGAAAGGGTAGGCTTATTTGGGATAAGTGAGCAAAAACAAGTAATGGCCTCAATCGTATGCAAGCATGTAAATACACTAAATATTGGACATATAGACTGGAACAAAATATAGATTACAATCATAGAGAAGGAAACACACAAGAATAAAATATTATGGTTAAATAATGTAACCACGTAATTAAGCTCAAATCTCACGGGTTGTGTGTTCTTAGCTATCATTTTATGTTCCAAACACAACTTCAAACAAGTTTTAACAAAAAATTTTCAATTTAAATTAGTGAAATACTATAAAAAGGGGTCTTGAAAAGGAACTCATTACTTTTACCAAGCAGTGGTAAAATAAGCACAAAATCAAGAAAATATGCAATCAAACATGTAAATGCAACAATGAACTAATAAAGAAAATAAGACATTGGTGTTGGGAAGAAAATAACTAACCCATGGAGATCAGTATCGACCTCCCCACACCTAAAGATTGTACCGTCCTCGGTGCATGCTGAGATGTGCAGGTGGACGGCCTGTTACAACTGATGCTTTTCTCTAGAGATTATGCAGATGGACTTGCCTGTTGCCCCATATAAAAGTTTTTTCTCTTTTTCCTTCTTCGGTGACTAGCCTGAAAGAAGAGAAAAAGAAGAAAGGTAACCCACAAATAAAATATGGTTGGATTAATGCCAAATAATGAAGGTCTCAATTACATGGTAGCTACAACATGCAAGTGAGAGAACAATAAAAGCACATGACATATCAATAATGCAAGAATTGCAACAATGAGGAGGAGTGTGGGTAATGAAAAATAGTATAAGTGCATATCAATGCAAATGGAATACAAGTATCATAAAAGAATAGCATTGACTTATGAATAATAATACCCAATCAGAATAAAACAAGTCATGAAGCACCAGAATAATTTAAGAAAAGATGCAACAGTTGAATAAGAAAATTTTAACACCAATGGAAAAAAAATAAATGTAGAAAAGAAAAGAAAAATATGCACAAAATTAAAATGCAATGAATGAAAGTATGCAAATAAATTAAGTAAAATAGAATGGAGGTGAAGAAGGATGAGAAGTTAAAGAGAGGAAGAAGAAGTAAGTAAGAAAAGAGGAAGGAAAAATTAGGATTGGGGAGGAAAAGATAAGATTTTTGGCGCTGATCTGGATAAGATGTGTGGCGCAAGCGACATAGACGCATGGAGCACGCGATTGCGTGGTGGTTGATAAGTTCAGGTGACGCGGACGCGTGGGTCATGTGCACGCGTGACCTGATTTGTGCTATCGGCGTGAGTGTAGCCTCGCGTACGCACAACTCTCTGTTCTAAACGCACATCGCCAAAAATGTGGGTGACGCGTGCGCGTGGGTGACGCGCACGCGTGCATGACCTTTCTTTTAAAATGATGCGGACACGTGGGGCAAGCATCCGCGTGGTAGGGCTTGTGCTTCTAGCATGGTTCCAGCCCCACTCCATCACAACTTGCTGCCATACTCCCATTTACGTCGATTTCGCGCGGTCACACATGCGCGTGGGTGATCTGCACGCGTGGATGGCTGGATTCGCAAATGATGCGGACGCGTCAGGGACGCGTTCATGTGGGCGTGTTAGTGCCTAAGGCATGCCTCCAACCACGCTCCCGCGTGACTTTCTGTTCAATTCCCTTTTATCGCTAATTCTCCTTTGACGCGGACGCGTCAGCGACGTTGGCGCGTCGCATGCTTTCTCTTTTTTTTATGTGCAGTATGCATAATGCAATGCTGATATGGATGTTATGAATAATTCCAGGTTCAATAAAATAGAATAAAATAAAATAAAACTTAAAAACAAATAAAACGAAATAAAAATTGAAATTAAAAAAGGAACAATCATACCATAGTGGGTTGTCTCCCACCTAGCACTTTTAGTTAAAGTCCTTAAGTTGGACATTTGGTGAGCTTGACGTTAGGATTTTTGCTAGTAAAGAATTTTATAAAAATATAGTAGCGTTGTAAGCATAGATTCTAAACCAATAGAAAATCCCTTCGTACAAACATTTGGTTGTCACAAGTAACAAACCCCTGATAAAATTGATAATCGAAGTATTTAAACCTCGGGTCGTCTTCTCAAGGAATTGCAGGGAGGTGTTCTTGTTATTGGTTATGCAAAGGTATATTTTGGGGTTTTAAAAAGGGTTGAACAAGTAATTTAATTGACAAGAAAAATAAATAAATAACTATAAAATAAACTCTTGGCAAGATATGAGAAATTGGAAGTCCTATCCTAGTTATCCTTATCAGGTGTGATGAGAATTGGGTTTTAATCCCACTTAGTTAACCTTTACTAAAGCAAAGGAAAGTCAAGTGGACTAATTAGTTTGATCCTCAAGTCCTAGTCAATCCCTGTGGGAGGATTAGCTTTAGAGCGATCTAGATCAATTAGAATTTGCCAATTTTAACCACTGCTGAGTTTGACAACTCAAGAGTTACCAATTAATCAACCAAGCCAGAAGGGAATAAAATTTACTTGAATGAAAATAATTTGGATAGAGCCCAAGCATCAATAACATAAATTAGAGAAAACAATCATAAGTCTGAAATACCTCAAATTATATTAATTAAGAAAATCCTAACATGAAAAGTTCATAAGCCAAATAGGCAACATAAGTAATACAAGCATCAAAGTATCTGAAAATAAAAGAGAAATATAAAGTAAAAGAAATATTGAACCTGATGAAAAGTTGAAATCCTAAATTCTTTAAGAGGAATCCTAATCCTAAATCCTAAGAGAGAGGAGGGAACCTCTCTCTATAAAAACTACATCTAAAACTATGAAAAGTGAAAATTATGAATGAATGATGATGAATTAATGGATTCTCCCACTTTATAGCTTCTAATATGTGTTTTCTGGGCTGAGAACTGGGTCAGAAATAGCCCAGAAATCGCTGATTGTGAAATCTGGTTCGTACAGGTCGCGGCAAAGTGACGCGGAGGCGTCATCCACGCGTTTGCGTGGGTTAAGATTTGCAGATGCGATGCGGGCGCATCATCCACGCATTCGCATTGCCTGAATTCGGGGCAGCTATATCAAATTATATATCATTGCGAAGCCCCGGATGTTAGCTTTCCAACGGAATTAGAACCGCATCATTTGGACCTCTGTAGCTCAAGTTATGACCGTTTGAGTGCAAAGAGGTCAGGTTGGACAGCTTAGCAGTTTCTTCAACTTCTTGTATTCCTTTTACTTTTGCATGCTTCCTTTCCATCCTCTGAGCCCTTCATGCTCTGTAATCCCTGAATTCACTTACAACACATATCAAGGCGTCGAATGATAACAAGAGAGGATTTAAATAAAAGAAAATAAACGGCAAAGAAGCATATTTTCAATCATAGCACAAAATCAGGAAGGAGAATGTAAAACCATGCAAATCATATGAATAAGTAGGCAAAGGCTTGATAAAAACCACTCAATTGAGCACAAGATAAACCATAAGATAGTGATTTATCAAAGCTCCCTGCTATGGTGGCTTGTGCTTGAATTCATCCAAAAATCTCCACCAATGTTTGGAATTCCAATAGCCTCCGGGATCCCAAACTAGGCGCAGAAAGCCTTCAAGCAAGTTAAAGCAAGTGACAAGGCCCCAAGAGTATTGATTGCTAGACTGAATTCTGGGGTCCCAAATCTTGCTTTTGCACCCGTCTTCTTTTTGAGCAATATTGTTCTATCCGGGTGGCAAGCAGTCTGAATTCTCACTGAAGTGGCCAAACAACATCGTAGACCCATTCAATTGAGCTCTACACCAATCTTTTCGTTTAAACTTTGAGCACACAACCATATTGAACCTTGCTTGACAACCCTAACCACTAACCATCTTCCTCTTACTCTTAATGCCACAAAGAGCTCTAAGTTGAGCATCCGTCTCCAGTAGCCCATATTCAAGTAGGAAAGTAAAGGATAAGGATAGGAATTTTACCCACTTGAACATTGTGTTGGATGGTAATGGCCTTGGGAGAGGTATTTCTAATGAATTTGCAAGCTCCACTCCCTTATGCTCTTCTCTGACAACTTCTACCTCTTTGCAAGCTTCTTCAATTTCAACATCTTCCTCTTGGTCGCTTTCTTCTGATTTAATTTCTTCTTCATTGTTCACCGAGGGCATGGGAGGTTGTGCTTCTTCTTTTTTAATCTCCATGTCAAGTCCAACGGGAGAGGAATCAAATGTAGATAAGAATTCATTAATGATTGAATCCATCTCTTGATCGTCCCCTTCAAAGTCTTCAACCATGATATGCCTTGGAGGTTGTACACCCTCCTCAACAATAAATTCAAACTCCTTAGAAGGGGGTTCTATGACCGAGCTTTCCCATGGAAGTTCCGCATCTCCTAAGTCTTTGACCACTTCTTCTTCTTTAACGATTACGGCTTCCTCCAATTGTTCCAATACAAAGTCATGCTACTCATTGTCCACCGAAGTTTCTAGCTTCTCCTTCATGTTGCGTTCTTCAGTAGATTATCCACATGAAGCCATGGGGGTTCCTTGAGTGTCTGAATGTCGGGAAGCTAATCGATTTACTACCTCGGTTAAAGCAGCCGCGAATTCTAGTGCCTCCATTTTCATCTTCGCTTCCCCTTGAAGAAGACCATGAAGGATGTCATCCATTGGAGATTGGGGTGGATATGAGGGTTCATTACTTGGGAGGAAGGGTTCATGATAAGAGGGTGGTTCCTCATATAAGGATGTGGTGGTTCATCACTCTCCATCTTTTCCACTTGTTGCACCACACACTTCAGTGCTTTATTCTCGAATTGAGATTCTTTAGCCATGAGAGCTTCGGGTGCCATTCAGCTTGCCGCTTGGTCCAATTGACAAAGGGTTGCTTGAAATTGATCGACTGTTTCCTTGAGACGATCCCTTGAATCTTGTTCTTCTTAGATATCATAAGTAGGACCATAAGGCTCTTAGATTGATGGATATGGATGTGGTGTATATAGAGGTGGTGGTCCTTGGGAGTAACTGGGTTAGAATTAGGGTCGGTCTATGTATGTTTCATATGGCTCATAGGGTGATTGATATGGTGGATAAGGGTTAGGATTAGATGAGGGTGTTTGGTAGTAGGGGGCTTGTGAGTATGGTGGTTCAAAGGTGTGTTAGGGAGGTGATTCATAAGCATATGGTGGGGCTTGCTGGTAATTACAAGGGGGTCCACCATATGCATCATCTTGGTACGCTCCCTGGAATGGCTCTTAACCATAGTAATTTGGTGGAGGTTGGTTGTCACGAAGAGTTCCACTATAACTATTGTCTTGGCATGCATTGTAGAATGGTCGTTGTCCATGGTATATTGGAAGGTGTTGTTGCCGAAAGGGTTGATCAGATCCTCGTGGCTCCGTCCATCTCTGATTATTTTGACCTTGATGCATGTTCCTGCTATAGCTTCCATTCCTTTCAACAATATTAGAACCAAACTCAAAGCGATTGGGGTGAGAACTCATAGTAGCTAATAAAAATTAAAAACAAAAATAAATAAACAATCAAAAGAAAATAAAATAAAATAGGATAAGAGAAAAGGTTTGAAAAAGATTTGATTTTAAGATTAGAAAAAATAAGATAAGTTAGGTAAGAGAAGATAAGTTTTTTAAATTAAAAGGTTTTGAAATTTAAATTTTGAATTTGAAAATTAAATTTTGAATTTTGAAAAAAAAGTCAACAATATAAGATAAAGATTTGAAAAAGATTTAAATTTTGAAAAGGTTTGATTTTTAAAATTTTAAATTTAAATTTTGAATTTTGAAATTTGAATTTTGGAATTTAATTGAAATTTGAAATTTGATTTTGAAATAAGATAAGATAAGATTTTGAAAAAGATTTGAATTTTGAAATTTAAAACTAAGATAAGATAAGATAAAAATTTTAAAATAAAAATCTGAATTTTTTTTGTAATTTTCGAAAAAATCAATTAAAATAAAGAGAAAAGATATTTTTGAAATTAATGAGGAAAGAGAAAAACAAACAAGAAAAAAAATTTACAATAACCAATAATAAGGCACACGTTTGCAATTCCCCGGCAACGGCGCCATTTTTGACGAACGGATTTTCTATCGGTAAAGAAATTTAAAAATATAATCGCGTTAAAAGTATAGTTTCTAAACCAACAAAAAATCCTTTCGTGCAAAAGTTTTTGTTGTCACACGTAACAAACCCAGTAAAATTTATAAACCGAAGTATTCAAACATCAGGTCATCTTCTCAAGGAATTGCAGGGAGGTGTGTTTTATTATTGGTTATGAAAAATAGTATTTTTGGGTTTTTGAAAGGTTTGAACAAGAGAAATAAATTGCTGGAATTAATAAATCAATAGCTAAGAAAACTCTTGGCAAGGTATAAAAATTAGAAGTCCTATCCTAGTTATCCTTATCAATTATGATGAGAATTGCTCATTGCTCCCACTTAGTCAACCTCTAACTATAAAGGTAAGTCAAGTGGATAAATCATATTGAATTCTCAAGTCCTAGTCAATTCCCAAAGAAAGACTAGAGTTAGTGGAATTCAAGCCAATTAGCAACTTCCAATTATCAATCAACAAAAGAGTTTGATAACTCAAGAGTCTCTAATTACTCAACCAAAGCCAAGAATATAGAAAGCTAAATAAAAATCATATATCTGAGATACCTCAAATGCATTAAAAAAAATCAAATCTAATATGGAAAAATTCATAAGCCAATTTGGCAACATAAGTCATTAATAAATAAAAGCATTATACTATCTAAAAGTAGAAGAGAAATCAAAATAAAGAAATATTGAACCTGGTATGAAGAAGAAATAGCCTAAAACTAATAGAAATCCTAAATCCTAATCCTAATCCTAAATCCTAAGAGAGAGGAGAGAACCTCTCTCACTAAAAGCTACATCTAAAACCTAAATTGTGAATTATCAGCTTATTTCATGAATAGATGCGTTCCCCCACTTTATAGCCTCTAATATGTGTTTTCTGGGTCAAAAACGGAGTCAAAAATAGTCTAGAAATCATCCCCAGCGATTTCTGGTTCGTACAGGTCACTGTAAAGTCATGCAGAAGCGTCGTCCACGCGTTCGCGCAGATTGCATTTTTTTCTGGTCACGTGTTCGAGTGATTTACGCGTTCGTGTCGCCTATCTTCAAGGAAGATATGACAAATTATATATCGTTGTGAAGCCGCGTATGTTAGCTTTCGAATGCAACCAGAACCGCCTCATTTGGACCTCTATAGCTCAAGTTATGACCATTTGAGTGCGAACAGGTCAGGTTGGATAGCTTAGCAGTTCCTTCAATTTCTTATATTCCTTCCACTTTTGCAAGCTTCCTTTCCATCCTCTAAGCCATTCCTGCCTTGTAATCCGTGAAATCACTTAACACACATATCAAGACATCGAATGGTAATAAGAGACGATTAAACATAAAAAAATTAAAAGCCCAAAGAAGCATGTTTTCAATCATAGCACAAAATCCGGAAGGAAAAAGTAAAACCATGCAAATAGTATGAATAAGTGGGTAAAGAGTTGATAAAAACCACTCAATTGAGTACAAGATAAACCATGAAATAGTAGTTTATTACTCAGCTTACCAACGGGGTATTGAGACAAGGCCTAGGGATTCCACACTACTTGAGCACATCTAACATCGTTAAATCACAAAATCTCAAAGCCCAAGAACGTAACATTATTGAATTTAAAGAGAGAGATACTGGGAGCGAAATAGCTATTTACTTACCAAATTGTTGGGTAGGTTTCGCAGAGGATTCCGAGACGAACGCATGGCCGCTGACGGCTCGTCAATCGAAGCTTTGGCTCGCCAGACCCCCATTGTTCTCTTCTTCTTCTCAGCAGCATGGATTCAATGGGAAGGAAGAAGAAAGGCTGAAGCTTGCCTTTATATAGGAGTTGGGTGTGTGGTTTTGGACCCATTTGGGCCCGGTTTTCCCGATTCAACCCAATCTTGGGCCAAATTCTTTAAAATTAGTGTCAAAATTCTTATTTTAATTTTTTCTAGCTCATTAAACTATAAAATTCCTTTTTCTAATTTGCTAGAAAATAATTAATTTATTTGCTAATTATTTACTAATTTCTCGGATTTTACATCCTTCCCCCCTAACAGAAATTTTCGTCTTTGAAAATTCACTATCAAATCTGCATATACGCCCTCTCGAATTTAACCGACCTCTTATCATTCATTTTGTCATTCCCAACATTAATTCAAACACTAATCCACATTCTTCACTCTCATGTACAAGATTATAAACTTAATGAAATTCAAGCCTAAACTATACCCGTTTGTATCATTGTTAGGTTCGTCTAGCCCTTTCTCAATGACTGCAACTTTCTTACCCTTCAAGAGTTTCGTCTAAATCAAATTAATCTCAAATCCTTCTTAGCTATCTCAAACACTAAACAATTGCTCAATTTCTTAGTCTGAGTCAAATCATTCTAACCTAAATCCATATACACGCACTCTCTGTTCTTCGATCCTATGTCAATCCTAAATTCATTTTCATATCCCAATACTCCTTTCTCACGTCACTACAATTCTAGAGCCACCAAATTCATAGTGCTTCCGTAGCGTTACTCTAATCATAAGCCACTAAGATCTTAACCATTCACATACCCTGCCAGAACACTCCTTGAATCTCTTTATCTCTTTAACTAAACGCTATCGATCACTTGTTCATCTACACGAGTTCTAGTCCTTGATTGTCTCTCCACCTAATCCAGCACCGCCTCCATCCTTTTTAGTAGTAGCTCACATAGCAGAAACCCTAAAATCAGCCGTATCATCTCGCTCACGTCCATGAAATGCCATTTGAGTTTTGTCCACACCGAACGATTGATATTGAGGTGATCAGTCTTAATATCTAAAGTCTAGTGCTTCGAGTCTCCAAAGGTAATGCTCATGAACATTTATGCTATATATGTCAAGTAGACATCCTAAATAGCATGTACACACAGCCAGAGTATGCTCAGAAGCATAGTCAGTCCATTCTTCAGGCTCTACGGGAATGAACTGTTCTGATACCATATTATAACACCCTACCACACAGAGTCTTATGCTTAAGTCATAAAACTGAGGTAGCAAAATATTATGACCTCTAATAGTAATAATAATAATAATAATAATAATAATAATAATAATAATAATAATAATAATAATAATAATAATAATAATAATAATAATAATAATAATAATAATAATAATAATAATAATAATAATAATAGTTGAAATAAATTTTAACTAGAAGCCTGTGAAGAAAAGATAAGCAAGGCGTTAAATAGAAAATGGCATCACTCACGTAAGAGATAAATATAAGAGAAGAATTCTAAAGATACGTATAGCAAAGCTTCTGACTCGGCTCGTGAAGCTAGAACTGGCCTATGCAAATATATACATATACATATATATATAACCCAAAAGAGTAACCCCAAATATATGACAAAACACTTATTTCTCCAAGTCGACCTCTAGGAAGGACAAAATACAAAATACAAGGGTGGAGAATCTATATACATATATACAAAGCATAAAACAAAATACAGAAATTCCAAGATAACCAACATCGCTTGCAAAGGGTACTCCAGACGCTCACCGACGTGCATATCGACTTGCATCTGAAAAATAACAACATTGTATGGGATGAGAACCGGGAGTTCTCAGTATGGTTAAGGTGCCCACATATATAATAAATAATGTCCCAAAAAAATCAGGGGCAATCCTAAAACACCGACACTGAGATATGACATAATCTCAAAGGAATAAACTAAACCATAAATTCGGTTATAACTTTCTAAGGTATCCAAGTCACAAAATAATCTCTAACTCTGCAGTTTACTTTCTATCTCATTTAACTTTAACCCTTGTTTCCACTTTCACATAACATAGTATTCAATACATTTTACCGCTTACTAGTAAATCATTGTTAACTAACACTCATCACTGATCCAATTAATTACGGCCTAATGCCCAAATTCAAACCAAATCGGCCTCTGGTCCAATTCAGAACAAATCACCATTATCCTCAATCCACCACCAAAGTACTCAAAACAGAAGAACAATTACAAACACAAGCAAATACAAGGTAAGCACAAGTAAAGAAAAGTTACAACAAGTATCACAGTTACCAATTAGACAGAGTTTATCAGATAGGCAAGCCAAAACAGTTAAGCACACCCAAGCAAAGAAATAAATGCAACATGATGCATACCTGTCCTACTGGCCATGAGCTCATGCGTCGGTTACTTTACCAGAACGCGACACATCTGGTAGCTAACCCAGACATATGTCTCTAGGTTGCGCATCTCCAGGGGGATCATAAATGAAGGAAAGTGCCTTTCCACATTGAAGGAGCGTGCCTTTCCACCTTCTCCTGGAGGATATACGAAAGAGAGTGCCTTTCCTCATCGAAGGAGCATGCCTTTCCACCTTGTATCCAAAGAAGAATGTAGGAAAAATAATACGAAGGAGAGTGCCTTTCCACCTTCCCTACATCCCCATCACGACAAGAGGAGGAACTTCCATCCTCAACTTGCCATCCGAATACATTTTCATGTTAACAATCAAGTAGGATCGCACCCAAACTTTACCCTCTCAACCGTTCTGGCCACACACACATTTCGACCGTTCCAGCCACACACACATCTCGACCATTTCGGCCTCACACAGTCATCCCTAATCTCATCATTAACATCTCAATTCTGTTTCTCTAGACCATCCTTCACTTCCAGGTTGCCTCAGCTTCCTAGCTCAAATCCTCTTAAATATCCTTACAACTCAGTTCAAGGGTCATAGGGTGTAAAATAGAGGTCTAGAGGTTCAAAAGCATGTTAAAATCACAAAAATCTCATTTATTGAAAACCGGGGCTACGCGTACGTGTGGGAGTACATTTCTGAAAGGTCACGCGTACACGTGGACAACGCATAAACGTGGGAGTACAATTTTCTATGCTCGTGTAGGCAAGCACCCCGCTTGCGTACGCGAGATATCCAACCCAAAAAGGTTGGTCGTGTCGTGTGCAGGTGGTCGCGTACACGAGTTATGCAGAACAACAAAAATGCTGAATGCTGTAGAATTTTCAGCTTTGCACTCCAAACTTCTGACGCACATATCTCTTTCATTTTAAAAATCCTTTTTCTTTCGTTCTTAGAACGGTGCAAACTTCTCGAGTTATGACTCGCAAAATTTCGGCCAAAAATCAAGTTTTTCACAAAGACTTCTAAACCTTTATTTCACCAATTTCCATTACCAAAATTAAGATTCTACATTTCAAAATGACTCCAAACATACGCAATACAGCTCCATATTCAATCACAACAAACCTTGCCTTAATTTGAACCACTTCACTCCACAAATCCCCAAATATACAACCACAATTGTCAATTTATCAACGTCCATATGTTGACAGTTTTAATCCTCATTCATTAGCATTAAAATCATCATTCATCAATTAATTTTACCAACACCAACCACATTCACATCAATAAATTATCAATCAAGCAATACCTCATCATTTTAACATATATAGACAACTAAAATCATTAAACATGCTCCAAGCACATATTCAACTTGTCCTAAGTTTCCACGAAACATTATATATTAAACACGAGAAACCCAAACCATACCTTGGCCGATTTCTCCCCTAAGCTTGGAACGCCACAAATGACCACCGTTCCATAAAACCTAAAACTCTAAATCTCTCCAAACAGAAAATTCAGCTTCCAACTCCACAAATTTTCCACCAATACATATAATTTCATCTAATATCATATAAACACCACTAAATCAATATAGGGTTTGGTATATACACAATTTCACAAGGTTTAAAGATTCTTCACCTTACCAATGGGGGATTGGGAAAAAGGTCCAGTGATTCCTCATTACTCGAGTACACCTAACATCATTAAATCACAAAATCTCAAAGCCCAAGAACCTAATATTTTCAAATTTAAGGAGAGAGATACTGGGAGAGAAATAGCTTATTCCTTTCCAAATTGTTGAGTGGGTTCGTAGAGGATTTCAAGATGAATTCATGGCCGCTAACGGCTCGTCAATTGGAGCTTAGGATCAAAAGTTATTGGTGATTTAATATTGTGGTGAATAGTGCCAAACCCCCATTCTTCTCTTCTTCTCAGCTACGTGAATTCAATGGGAAGGAAAATGAAAGGCTGATGCTTGCCTTTATATAGGAGTTGGGTGGTGGGCTTAGGCCTATTTGGGTCCAGTTCGCCCGGTTCGGCCCAATTTTGGGCCAAATTCTTTAAAATTAGTGTAAAAATTATTATTTTAATTTTCTCTATCTCATTAAACTATAAAATTCCATTTTCTAATTTCCTAGAAAATAATTAATTTATTTGCTAATTATTTACTAATTTCTTGGGTTTTACAATACGCATACATCCTGATTTACTGAAAAATGATTTTTCTTCGTTTTTAAGAGTTTTCTAACTTTCCAAACTTCCTCCAAATGCTGTTTAAGAGTACTATCTAATAGTTAGATTTCTGAAATTATGGTTGAACGGGTGGAGTATTATATTGGTAATTTTCTCTATGAGTTTAGAAGACAGAAACTTAGGTTCTGGAATGTTGTGAACAAAATTCTTGTTCTCTTGAGAGCTTAAATTGTGACTTTTGGGAACGTATCTAGACTAATATAACTTTTTTTTCTTTCTCTCTAATTTTCAAATTTTACATAGAAAGTGTTCATACACTGGGTCAAACTGACCGACCCGAAATGTTTAAACGACAAGTCAACCGACCTCTTCAGGTCGGGTTATCTGACCTCTTCTCAAAGAGCTCGGCCAAACCACCAGAAAAGCCCAAAAAGGGCCCAAGCAGAGGAACACGACCCAAGTTCAAAGGCAGTCCAAGCCTATAAAGATAAGGGCGGTTCCCTTGAAGATAAGAAGACCTCACTCAAAGATAAGATAAGATAACTATCTTATCTCCAGAAAGGTCACTCCACACTATTATAAATACACTAGAGCACCCAGGTATAACTCATACTCTGATTCTACTAAAAACCTGCTTAATACTCTTGCTAACTTAAGTATCGGAGTTCCTTGCATGTACCACCACCCTCCGGTGACGAAGGATCAGCACCACCGCCAAGTCTAACTAGTCGGACACGGTGGCTCCGGCCACCATCATTAAGTCGGACTCAACAGCACCGACCAGTACAAAAGATCTCGTCCGAGATCGACCTACAGTTTTAGGTAACCCTCGGAACATTGGCGCCATTGCCGGGGAACCTGGATGTCATCCCATAATCATGGCAGACAACCTTGACAATGACCACAACTCTGATTTAGAGAACCGAACGCCACACAAGAAAGCGGAGGTTACACTAGATGGCACTTCTCAACCTAACAAAGACAAGAACTCCCCAAGCACAGGAGCCATGGAGGCACTTTAGGATCGTCTAAAACAACTTGAAAAGGAGGTCGAGTACCAGCGGGAAGCCGAGAGAGACTTGCGAAGAGATGCTAGGCGAAGCCGCGAATTAGAGGACAAGCTCCTGAAGATCGAAGCCGATCTCAAAGCTAAAACTACCCGATCCAGCCTCGAGGATAGCTCCCGCAAAGACCAAGACCCATTCACCAACGAGATCATGAAGGCCAAAATCCCAAAAGACTCAAACCTCCCGACATGACCCTGTACGATGGCATGACAGATCCCATCCATTATCTCAGCAACTTCCGAAGTAGAATGTATCTCACTGACGCCTCAGATGTAACTCGATGCAAAGCCTTCCCAACCACTCTAATAAAAACAGTGATTAAATAGTTTGACAACTTGCCCCCCAGGTCCATCCCAACCTTTGACGACTTAGTCAAAAAGTTTCTAGCCATATTCTCCATCCAGAAGGAGAAAACTAAACACGCCCCAAGTCTACTAGGGATCAAGCTAGGAGATCGGGAAAGTCTTTGTAGCTACATGGAAAGATTCAACAAGACATGTTTGGACATACAAAATCTACCAACAGAAGTAGCCATTACAAGCCTCATCAATGGCCTACAAGAAGGACCTTTTAGTCACTCCATATCGAAAAACATCCCACATCTCTAAATGAAGTACAAGAACAAGTAGAAAAATATATCAATATGAAGGAAAACTCCAGATTAGGAGAGACCTCAAAATTCAGACTCTCCTATTCTTCCCATGATAAGGATAAAGAATCCAAGAAAAAAGAAGACCAGCATGGCGAAAAGATCAAGAAATATCACAATTACACCCCTCTTCGGGTGTCTCTCGTATGCCAAACAAAAAAGATACCTCCACCTCGCCCACTCAAAAGCAAGAAGGGATGGGGAGATCGGATAGAGTACTGTGAATACCATCAAATCTACGGACATCCCACCAACGAATGCTTCGATCTAAAGAATATCATAGAAAAATTGGTAAGAAAGGGAAGACTAGATCGGTACTTAGCCAACAAATCAGACGAGCCAAGAAAAAGAAGAAGAGAAGAAGAGGTTGGACGAACTGAACGACCACGTTGCACTCCGGAGAGACACTTCCACATGATAGATGGAGGATTTACAGGAGGAGGAGTCTCCAAATTATCTCGCAAAAGACATCTGAAGGAGATATATCATGTCAAAGAAGTAGAAGGAGAACCTGAACTCCCCACTATCACCTTCACTAAAGAAGACGCAGCTGGTGTCATCTCAGGACATGACGATCCCTTGGTCGCCACTATCATATTAGCCAACGCTAATCTCCACCGCACGTTGGTAGACCAGGGAAGCTCGGCGTACATTCTGTTCAAAACGACCTTTGACAAACTCGGCCTAGAGGAAAAAGAGCTCAAAGCATATCCAAACAACCTATTTGGGCTGGGAGACACTCCAATCCAACCACTTGGATATATCTCCTTGCACACCGCCTTTGGAAAAGGAAGTCGGTCAAGGACACTCAACATAGACTATATTGTGGTCGACGTAGGTTCAGCCTACAATGCCCTGATAGGTCGGACAACGCTAAATCAGCTTGGCACAGTCGTATCTACTCCACATCTATGCATGAAGTTCCTAACCACAGAAGAGCAGACTAGAAGACAGCGCGCCGCTGCTACAACGAAAGTCTGAACCTCAAAGGCAAAGGAGAAGAAATTCACGCCGTTGAGCTCGGGAGAGTTCGAGGACAGGAAGAACATCGTCCACAACCTGAAGGTATAACAGAAAAAGTTTAAATCGGAGATACTCTAGATAAAATGACCAATATTGGCACAATCCTAAAAGGGGACGAAAAAGAGTCCCTCATACAGTTCTTACGAAGTAATGTCGACCTCTTTACTTCGAAGGCCGCAAACATGCCGGGCATAGACCCCAAGTTAATGTGCCACAAGCTGGCAGTCTACCTAGGTTCTCGGCCAGTACAGCAGAGACGTAGAAAGCTCGAAGCAGAATGATCCCAAGCTGTGGAAGAGCAGGTGCAAGCTCTACTGGAGGCAGGATTCTTAAGAGAAGCAAGTACCCACTATGGCTAGCTAACGTCGTTGAAGGTTAGGATATTTGCTAGTAAAGAATTTTATAAAAATATAGTCGCGTTGTAAGTATAGATTCTAAACCAACAGAAAATCCCTTCGTACAAACGTTATGGTTGTCACAAGTAACAAACCCCTAAATAAATTGATAACCGAAGTATTCAAACCTCAGGTCGTCTTCTCAAGGAATTGTAGGGAGGTATGTTCTTATTATTGGTTATGTGTCTTGTAAATTGGGGGTTTTAAAAGTAAGAAAGAAGTATGTTAAATGATAAGAAAATTAAAATAGTAATAATAAAATAAACTTTTGGCAAGGTATTAGAACTGGAAGTCCTATCCTTATCAATTGTGATGAGAATTGGATTTTAATCCCACTTAGTCAACCTCTAACTATGAAGGTAAGTTAAGTGGATGAATTAATTTTTATTCCTCAAGTCCTAGTCTTTCCTTGGGAAAGGCAAGAGTTAGTGGAACTCGAATTAATTCTTGAAGAATTCCAATTTTCAGTCAACAATGAGTTTGATAACTCAAGAGTCACCAATTAATCAACCAGAGCCAAAAGGCAGAAAAATCTACTTGAATAAAAATGCCTTCAGATGGGAATCAACAGTAACATAAATAAAAGAAAGAAATCTTAAATCTGAAATACCTCATATAATATTAATTAAGAAAATCATAACATGAATGTCAATAAGCCAAATTGGCAACATATATAATTAAAAATAAGAGAAGTCAAAATAAAGGAATATTGAACCTGATATGAAGATGAGATAAATCCTAATCCTAACATAAATCCTAATCCTAATCCTAAGAGAGAGGAGGGAACCTCTCTCTCTAAAAACTACATCTCAAATTATGAAAAGTGTGTTATGAGTCTTCCCTTCATTCCTCCACTTTGCAGCCTTTAATCTGTGTTTTCTGGGCTTAAAACTTGGTCAAAAATAGCCCAGAAGTCACTCCTAGCGCTTTCTGGTCCGTACAGGTTGCGGCAAAGTGACGCGGAGGCGTCGTCCACGCGTTTGCGTGGATTAAAGTTCACAGATGCGACGTGGATGCATCATTCACGCATTTGTGTCGCTTAACTTTGTTGCAGTAATAGAAAATTATATATCATTACGAAGCCCCAAATGTTAGCTTTCCAACGCAACTAGAACTGCGTCATTTGGACTTCTGTAGCTCAGGTTATGACCGTTTGAGTGCGAAGAGGTTAGGCTGGACAGCTTTGCAGTTCCTTCAACTTCTTGTATTCCTTCCACTTTTGCATGCTTCCTTTCCATCCTCTAAGCCATTCCTGCCCTGTAATCTCTGAAAACACTTAACACACATATCACAGTATCGAATGGTAATAGGAGAGGATTAAATATAGCAAAATTAAGACCAAAGAAGCATCTTTTTAATCATAGCACAAAATCAGGAAGGAGAATGTAAACCATGCAAATCATATGAATAAGTGGGCAAAGGCTTGATAAAAACCACTCAATTGAGAATAAGATAAACCATAAAATAGTAGTTTATCAACCTCTCCACACTTAAACATTAGCATGTCCTCATGCTAAGCTCAAGAGAAGCTATAAAGAAGTGAAGAGGAATGATAGAGAGTATGCAATGCAACCTATCTATGTGAATGCAACTACATGTAAAATATTTCTACCTACTTGGTTAAAAGAAAATAAGTTCTCCAAGGCAAACATGAATCAAATTCTACTAATTCAAATTACACAATAAAAGACAAGTAAACTTGTAAGAAGACAGCTCATGAAAGTAGGGAACATAGAATCAAGCACTGAACCCTCATTGGTAGTGTATATCACTCTAGTTTCTCAAGTGTCTAGGGTCAATCACTCTATTCTTCTCTAATCATACTTTCTAAAACTTTGTTCTTCATCTAACCAATCAACATATATTAAATGTACCAATACAAACATCATGAGGTCTTTTCAAGGTTGTAATGGGGCTAAGGTAAAGGTGAGGATATATGTATAAGGCTAAGTGAGCTAACAAAGTGAATCCTTGATTTGTCTAAGATCTCACCTAACATACACACTTTATATAATTTAAAATGCTTTACCTAGCTACCCAAAATTTTCCCACTTTTGTATTATACGCTCATGTATCAAACTTGTTTTTGAGTTTCGTCCCATGTGCATTGATTCTTTTTATTTTGCATTTGGAGTAATATATATTATTTTTCATATCCCCTTATTTAATTACTTAATAATTATTTTTATTTTTATTTTTATTTATTTATTATTTTTTATTTTCTTATCAATGCACATGATAATTTAATTATTTTGATTTCACATGAGCATGCTTTCCAAATTTTCAAATAACTTATTCAATTCAATTCCCTATTTTTTTCTATCATCCCATGTTCCCATAAAATTCCCCACACTTAAATTATACACAATTTCTATCTTAAGCTAACCAAGAATTCAACTTGGGAATTTTTATTTTGTTTTTCTGCTTAAAGCTAGTAATGTGGTTATAAAACAAGAGGGGAGTAAAGAGCTCAAGGTGGCTATCAAGGGTGACATAAAAGGGTAGGCCTTATTTGGGATAAGTGAGTTAATAATCAAATATGGCCTCAATCATATGCAAGCATGTACATACACTAAATAATGGACATATAGAATGGAACAAAGCAACGATTGCAATTATAGAGAAGAAAACACACAAGAATAAAAATTTATGGTTAAATAATGTAACCATGTAAATAAGCTCAAATCTCACAGGTTGTGTGTTCTTTGGCTCAAAAACCATGTTCCAAATACAACTTCAAACAAATTTAACACAATAAAAATTTTAATTTTTAATTTAAATTAGTGAAATATTATAAAATAAAGTCTTGAAAAGAAATTTATTACTTCAACCAAGTGGTGGTAAAATATGCACAAAATCTAAATATAATGCAATCAAACATGCAAATGCAAGAACTAACTACAGAGAAGTTTAAACATTGGTGTTGAGTCAGAAAATAACTAACCCATAGAGATCGGTATCGACCTCCCCACACTTAAAGATTGCACCGTCCTCGGTGCATGCTAAGATGTATAAGTGGACGGGCTGCTCCAACTGATGCCTTTCGCTATAGATTGTGCAGATTGACTTGTTTGTCTCCCCATTTAGAAGCTTTCCCTTTCCCTTCCTCGGTGGCCATCCTGAAAGAAGAGGAAAAGAAGGAAAGTAACCCAGAAGTAAAGATAAGAACATAAATGAAATATGGGTGTTAATGCCAAATAATAAAGATTTCAATTACATGGTAGCTACAACATGCAAGTGAGAAAATAACAAAAGCACATGGCATATCAATAGTGTAAAAAGTTGCAACAATGGGAGAGAGTGTGGGTAATGCAAGATAGAGTAAGTGCATATCAATGCAAAAAGGAATATCAGTATTATAAAAATTAGCATTGACATATGAATAATACCCCAATCAGAATAAAACAAGTCATGAAGCACCAGAATAATTCAAGAAAAGATGCAATAGTTGAAAAAGAGAATTTTAGCACCAATGGAAAAGAAAAAGAAAGTAAGAAAGGAGGAAGAAAGAAGAAAAGATAGAAGAAATTAGGATTAGAAAAGAAAAGATAAGATAATTGGCGCTGGTCTGGATAAGCTGTGCGTCGCATATGACGCGGACGCGTGGTGCATACGATCGTGTGGGGTGTGATAAATTCAAGTGATGCAGACGCGTGGGGAACGCGGACGCGTGACTCGATTCGTGCTAGTAGCGCGAGAGTAGCCTCGCGTACGCACAACTCTCTGTTTAAATGCATTTTTGCCAAAAATCTGGGGTGACGCGGTCGCGTGGTTGACGCGATCGCGTGGATGGTCTAAATTTGAAAACGGCGCGGACGCGTGGGGCACGCGTACGCGTGGGGCACGCGTACGCGTGGGGCACGCGTACGCGTGGCAGGGCTGGTGCTTCTAGCACGAGTCCAGCCCAATTCTAGCTCAACTTTCGGTCATACACCCTTTTTACGTCGATTTCAGGGCACGCGTTCGCGTGGGTGATGCGGACGCGTGGGAGGCATTTTTCCCACATGACGCGGACGCGTCAGCGACGCGGTCGCGTGGATCAATTCGTGCCAAAGGCACGCCTCCAGCCACGCTTTCGCGTGACTCTCTGTTCACTTTTCTTTTCTTCCCAATGCACCTATGACGGGGACGCGTCGGCGACGCTGGCGCGTCGCGTGCGATTTCTTTTTTCTTTTTTATTGCACTATGCAGAATGCAATGAATGTTATGTAAAATTCCAGGTTTAATCAAAACTCAAAAACAGACTAAAATTTAAACTGAAAAAGGAACGGTCATACCATGGTGGGTTGTCTCCCACCCAGCACTTTTAGTTATATTCCTTAAATTGGACATTTGGCGAGCTCCTTGTCATGGTGGCTTGTGCTTGAACTCATCTTGAAACCTCCACCAATGCTTGGACTTCCAATAAGCTCTATCAATACCAAGTAAATGTACCAAGCATTGATGAAGTTCTCCACAAGCTATGAGCTCCCAAAGTTGATCCTCATATATTCCTGGATCCCAAATCTTGTTTTTACACCCATCTTCAAGTTGAGCAATATTGTTCCATCCGGGTGGCAAGCAGTCTGAATTCTCACTGAAGCAGCCAAACAACCTCGTAGACCCATTCAGTTGAGCTCTACACCAACCTTTGCATTTAAACTTTGAGCTTCCAACCATAGTGAACCTTACAGGACAATTCTTACCACTTACCATCTTCCTCTTACTCTTAATGCCAAAAAGAGCTTTAAGCAGATCATCCGTCTCTAGTAGCCCATATTCAAGTGGGAAAGTAAAGGATAAGGATAGGAATTTTACCCACTTGAATGTTGTGTTGGACGGTAATGGTCTTGGGAGAGATATTTCTAATGAATTTGCAAGCTCCACTCCCTTGTGCTCTTCTCTGACAACTTCCACCTCTTTGTAAGCTTCTTCAATTTCAACCTCTTCCTCTTGGTGGCTTTCTTCCAATTCAACCTCTTCTTCATTGTTTATCAAGGGCATGGGAGGTTGTGCTTCTTCTTCTTTAAACTCCATCTCTTGATCAACCTCTTCCAAGTCTTCAACCATGACATGCCTTGGAAGTTGTACACCCTCTTCAACATCAATTTCAAAAATCTTGGAAGGAGGCTTTATGAACAGACTTTCCAATGGAGGTTCAGCATCTCCTAAGTCTTCAACCAACTCTTCTTCTTCTACAATGACAGCATTCTCTACTTGTTCCCGTACGAATTTTTGCTCTATGCTGCCCACTGGAGTTTCTAGTATCTTCTTTGTGATGTGTTCTTTATTAGATTCTCCACATGAAGCCATGGGAGTCTGTTGAGTTTCTGAACGTTTGGAAAATAATCGATTTATTACTTGCTCCAGTTGATGAAGGGTTGCATTAAATTGGTCTATTGATTCTTCGAAGTAAACCTGTGATTCTTGGCTTGATGGATATGGACATGGTGCATATGGAGGTGGTGGTCCTTGGGAGTAACTAGGTTGGAATTGGGGTGGTTCTATATATGGTTCATATGGTGGTTGGAGTGGTGGATAAGGGTTAGGGTCATATGGGGGTGTTTGGTGGTAAGGGGCTTATGAGTCTGGTGGTTCAAATTTATGTTGAGGAGGAGGGGGTTCATGGGCATATGGTGGGTCTTGTTGGTAAACACAAGGAGGTCCACCATATCTATCATCTTGGTATGCATTGTAGAATGGTCTTTGTCCATGATATCCTGGAAGGTGTTGTTGCCTAAAGGGATGATCAGATCCTCTTGGCTCCGTCCATCTTCGATTGCTTTGACTTTGATGCATATTCCTGTTATAGCTTCCTCTTCCTGCAACATAGTTGTAACCAGACTCATAGCCAAAGGGGTGAGAGTTCACAGTAGTAGAAGAAAATAAAAACAAAAACTAACAAAAAGAAAATATTTTGAAAAAGATATAATTTTTGAAAAAAAAATTTGAACTTTGAAAAATAAGATAAGATAAGATAAAAAAATTTTTAAAATAAAAATCTGAAATTTTTTTTTGAAAAAATATTTACAATAACCAATAATAAGGCACACGTTTGCAATTCCCCGACAACGGCGCCATTTTGACATTAGGATTTTTGCTAGTAAAGAATTTTATAAAAATATAGTCGCGTTGTAAGTATAGATTCTAAACCAACAAAAAATTCCTTCGTACAAACGTTATGGTTGTCACAAGTAACAAACCCCTAAATAAATTGATAACCGAAGTATTCAAAACTCGGGTCGTCTTCTCAAGGAATTGCAGGGAGGTATGTTCTTATTATTAGTTATGAGTCTTGTAAATTGGAGGTTTTGAAAGTAAGAAAGAAGTATGTTAAATGATAAGAAAATTAAAATAGTAATAATAAAATAAACTTTTGGCAAGGTATTAGAACTGGAAGTCCCATCCTTATCAATTGTGATGAGAATTGAATTTTAATCCCACTTAGTCAACCTCTAACTATGAAGGTAAGTTAAGTGGATGAATTAAATTTTATTCCTCAAGTCCTAGTCTTTTCTTGGGAAAGGCTAGAGTTAGTGGAACTCGAATTAATTCTTGAAGAATTCCAATTTTCAGTCAACAATGAGTTTGATAACTCAAGAGTCACCAATTAATCAACCAGAGTAAAAAGGCAGAAAAATCTACTTGAATAAAAATTCCTTCAGATGGGAAGCAATAGTAACATAAATAAAAGAAAGAAATCTTAAATTTGAAATACCTCATATAATATTAATTAAGAAAATCATAACATGAATGTCATTAAGCCAAATTGGCAACATATATAATTAAACATAAGAGAAGTCAAAATAAAGGAATATTGAACCTGATATGAAGATGAGATAAATCCTAATCCTAAATAAATCCTAATCCTAATCCTAATCATAAGAGAGAGGAGAGAACCTCTCTCTCTAAAAACTACATCTAAAATTATGAAAAGTGTGTTATGAGTCCTCCCTTCATTCCTTCACTTTGTAGCCTTTAATCTGTGTTTTTTGGGCTTAAAAATGGGTCAAAACAGACCAAAAGTCACTCCCAGTGCTTTCTGGTCCGTACAGGTCGCGGCAAAGTGGCGTGGAGGCGTCGTCCACGCGTTTGCGTGGATTGAAGTTCGCAGATGCGACGCGGACGCGTCATTCACGCGTTCACGTAGCTTAACTTCGGAGCAGCTATGGCAAATTATATGTCGTTGCGAAGCCTCGAATGTTAGCTTTCCAACGCAACTAGAACCGTGTCATTTGGATCTCTATAGCTCATGTTATGACCGTTTTAGAGCGAAGAAGTCAGGCTGGACAGCTTTGTAGTTCCTTCAACTTCTTGTATTCCTTCCACTTTTGCATGCTTCCTTTCCATCCTCTAAGCCATTCCTGTCCTGTAATCCTTGAAAACACTTAACATACATATCACGGCATCGATGGTAATAAGAGAGGATTAAATATAGCAAAATTAAGACCAAAGAAGCATGTTTTCAATCATAGCACAAAATCAGGAAGGAGAATGTAAAACCATGCAAATCATATGAATAAGTGGGCAAAGGCTTGATAAAAACCACTCAATTGAGCACAAGATAAACTATATAATAGTGGTTTATCAGTCGTCTTGGTAAAAAAATCAAGCGAGAAGTAGCGCATGTGCACCAACTACACTGATCTCAACAAAGCCTGCCAAAAAGATCCTTATCCATTCCCAAGTATTGACGCTCTTGTGGATGCCTCCTCCGGATACAAATACCTCTCGTTTATGGATGCCTATTTGGGATACAATCAAATCCCGATGTACCCACCTGATCAAGAGAAAACCTCATTCTTAACCCCGAAAGCAAACTACTGTTACATCGTCATGCCATTCGGACTCAAAAATGCAAGAGCCACTTATCAAAGATTAATGAATAAGGTCTTCGCAGACCACATCGGAAAAGTCATGGAAGTCTACGTGGATGACATGTTAATAAAGACACAAAGTGAAGAGTCGTTATTGTCCAACCTCACCCAAGTATTCGACACTATAAGAAGGCATGACATGCGACTTAACCCTGCAAAATGCACCTTCGCAGTAGAAGCTGGAAAATTCTTGGATTTTATGCTCACACAAAGAGGAATCGAGGCAAATCCAGATAAATGCCAGGCCATACTCGACATGAAGAGCCCGACTTATGTCAAAGAGGTACAACAACCAATGGAAGATTGGCAGCCTTGCCTAGATTTTTAGCTGGATCGGCAATAAGATCTCTCCCCTTCTACTCCACCCTAAGGAAGGGAGAGATGCTTGAATGGACGATGGAGTACGAGTAGGTCTTCCAAGATTTCAAAAGATTCTTGGGACAACCACCTATTCTAACCCGGCCATGGGAAGGAGAACCACTTATATTGTACCTCTGATGCACGGAAACTTGTCTCTCAACAAATTTCCCTTCGGCAAGTATATCGAATTGTCGTCAAGTAAAAACTCACAATAGAATGAGGTCGAATCCACAGGGATTAACAGATTAAGCAATCAATGGTTAATTGATTATCCTAGTTAGACGAATCATATTTGAGTGATAAGTAACAAAAAAATGTAAATGGAATAAAAGTAAAGAAAGCAATAAAGTGCAGAAAAGTAAAATGGCAAGAAAAGTAAATGTAAGAACTAAAAATAAAATGAACATTGGGATCAATAGATATTGCAATCCTCTGGATAAAGTTCATTCTCTTCTCTTCCTCAATCAATGCATTCATTGATCTCCTTGGCAATCTTAAGTGATTGGATCCCAATTCCTTGGCAATGCAATCTCTCTAAGCTTGAACAATTTCCCAATTCGTTGATTTAATTGCTCATGGGAAGAGATGAAGTTTGGTCATTGATTATACCACACACATTCATAGATCAAAGTATTGGTAGGATTAAATGTCACAATATCCATCCAACCTCCAACCTAATCCTAATGTGAGAGAGCATTTCTAGCATGATTTCCTCATTCCTCTTCCAAGGTTCAGAGAAAATCAAAGTATGAGCAATTTCTCTTTCGAGACAATTACCAAATTAGATGAAGATCGAAAGCTCTCTAGTAAAATCAAGAGAAAAGAAAGAAGAATAAGAATAAAAACTACAATTGATCCATTAAATCAATATAGAGCTCTCTAACCCAATGAAAAGAGTTAGCTGTTCATTGCTCAACCAAAATAGAAAAGAAACAAAGTGCAGAAAAATAAAGATGAAGATTAAAACTGAAATTGAAACTTCAAAGTTCATAAATGAAAAGTACAAACTAAAATTTAACTACTACTAAGAAAAGGAAAAAGAGAAAAGGAAGAAGAGTGTAGGAGGGGAGGGAGTCCGAAGAGTCCTCTTCAATCCCCGGATTCCCGAATGAATTCAATGTCGAAAGTAAGGCCTTTTATAGGCTCTCCTAAATTTCAAAATAAAATGAAATTAAAAGCAAATTACAATGAAATGAAATTTAACTATTCTAGATGCTTCTTGTGGCCTTGATTGATTGATACTTGTGGGCTTGCTTCTTTGAGGTTGGGTGGTCCTTGTAAGTGAATCAAGTTGAGGTCTAGGTGCTAATGTTAGTGCTACCATTAGCCACACTAACGCTACAAGTGTGGCGTTAGTGCTGAAGTTAGTGTGGCTAATGTCATACTTGCTACCCAGTTGGTGCTTTTGGGGCTTAAAGGATGCCTCTTGTTTGTACTCCAATTTTATGCCCACTATAGACTATTATATATTAGCGTTCAAGGAATTAATATTGCCAGGTTCTGGAGCTCAAAATTAATGTCCACTTCATACTACTATATATTTTTGGAAAGCTCTGGATGTCTACTTTCCAACCCATTTGGAAGCACATCGTTTAAAGCTCTACAACTCGAGTTACACTTCTTGGAAGGTGAAGAGGTCAGCTGGCCTTACTACAGATTGATACCATGTTCATCTTTGCAATTTTAGGGCAGGTTTTCTCCCTCAAATTTAGTGTCCACCATGTAGTGCCATATATGCTTGGAAAGCTCTGGAATTCTACTTTCCAATGCGACTGGAATCACCTCATTTGGAGCTTTGTGGCTCAAGTTATTTCTGTTTGAAAAAGTCATGGTCAGGCTGCCGGGTGAGATTTTGCCCATGTTAATGTCCACCTTAGTGTCACTAACGTGGCCACTAACGTAGGCCTTCTTTGCTTCGGAAACGTTAGTGGCGTTCACTTTTTCCACTAACTTTCACAGCTGCCTCCTTTCTTCCACGTTAATGCCTACGTTAGTGGCACTAACGTGGCCACTAATGTGGGTGTTCTTGGCTTCGCAAACATTAGTGGCGTTCACTTTTTCCACTAACGTTGGAGTTTCCCTTTCCTTCCACGTTAGTTCCCACATTAATGTAACTAACGTGAAAACTAACGTGGGTCTTCTTGCCTTTCGCTAATGTTAGTGGTGTTTACTTTTACCACTAACATTCCAATCTTTTCTTCCTTCCACATTAATGCCATTAACCTTCTCACTAACGCTGGGGCTTCTCTTTTCTTCAACATTAATGGCCATGTTAGTGGTACTAACGTGGCTCTTCTCTACTTCTTGTTACCTGAAATCAATCAAACAAAATGCATCAAAGTCTTGCCCTTAATCATGGGATCATGCATCATCTATTTTATCATTCAATTCATGCATAATTCTTATGAATTCATTCAAAATTCACAATGTTTGCTTAAATCATGGTATGATTGCATTTTCAACCAAATACTTGCTTATTTCCTAAGAAAATGCATGAAACCAACCTAAAGCATACAAAAAATGGCTAGTAAAACTAGCCAAGATGCCATGCCATCACAACACCAAACTTAAATCTTGCTTGTCCCCAAGCATGAAAAGAACTATGCACAAAAAATTCTCTTAATTGGAATGTATTGAAGAATTGCTTATGATGCCTTAGTGGGTGAAGTGAATAAGTGACAGTGGGGTGAACTCTAATTTGTATGCTTATGCAAGGATTCCAGTGCTCATTAGTCCTTACATTTTGGAAGTCTTAGATCTTAGGACTTTCATTCAAATGATATTATGGAATCCTCTTTATAGATTGTCACCTTTGAAGCAGCACTTATTTTCTAGCATTTTTCTTTTCTTTTTGTATCTTGGCCTCGACTCTAGGTATCATGTCTCAAAGCGACTTTTTAAGATAAGCTTTCAATCAATACTCCAAACCAGTTGGTCTAAGGTATTAGGTGTTGAAGCACCCCTTAGGATATACTTGCTCAAGCCTCTCTCTTTGACACAAATCCACCACAAGCATTTAACTAGGACAATAACTCTTTGAGTTCTTGTTTCTTTCTTTTTCTTCCTAGTAATTGATGCTCAGAGCCTTGGGCTTGTTCTTTGTTTTTTTTTCTTTTGTTACTGCTTCTTGGATCAACAGATGTTTGAGAAATTTCATAATACTTCTCTAAACTTCATTTCCTATCTATGAGCTCCCATGCAAGTTTTCACAAACATGCAACCTCAATACACAATCATACAATCAGAACCTCCACTTCTCTTAATCTTTTGCTTGCCCCAAGATTTATAAAATTCTTCAATATTTTCCTTTCAAAAGAATGATTTCTTTGTTGAATTCTTAGAGATATTGGGTGCAAGTAAAATTCAAGATGATAATCATGATATCATAGCAACATGTTACAAATCAAATATCAAATTATGCTTCTTCACAAGGAGTAATCACACATGCATACAAAGAAAATAGAAGACAATTATGCAATTTAAAGTGCAGAAAATAAGTAAGAGGAAAAAGGAACTTTACCACCTTGTAGTTCATCTTCATTGTTGTTGCCCTTTTTCTCATATTCTTCCCCTTCCCACACCAAACTTAGCATGATTGCTTATACTCAAGCAATAATTAAAATAGTGGTGATGGGGTCTATGATGGATTATGAATGTCTTAGAATGAAGTGTGGGTATGCATGTCTTTCAGCAAGCAAGATTAAGGATACAATAAAGGCACAAGAGATACAAACAGAGACATTTTGATTGCATTAATAAGTGGTGTGCTTGGTACCTTGCATGAAAGATAAGTGGCAACACCAAACTTAGTGTGACACTCTCAATTTAGATTGTTGCAAGTACCCAGTGAAGATTGAAAATCAAATTGTTGTATGGCAACACCAAACTTAGAATGCAATCATATGCCAAATTATTTAAAGTAAACTAAGTAAAGCAAAGAAATGTTACCAACGGTTGGGTTGCCTCCCAACAAGCGATCTTTTAATGTCATTAGCTTGACATGTTGTTCATGACTTTCTTCCTCTTCTTCCAGTTTGTTAAGAGGAATGACCTCAAGAGGAAAGAGGAGCCAGTTAATGCCCCTTGTTTTGAGTGTCTCTCCCCAGCAAGCTTTCTTTTGTTGTTAGCTTGAGTAAACTTGCATGTTGGGGTAGAGGTGGGATGGCTTTTGGTTGACCTTTTCTTCTTTATGGATATTGTCCTTCTTTTCTTGGTCACCATCCTCTTTTTAGTGCTCATGTTGATTGCCTTCACCACCTTGATTTCAGAACTTGGGTGTTGTATGATGGTTGGAGTGTCTTCTTCATCAAGAGCTTCTTGAATTGGTGGTTCAATGAACTCACCCTTTATGCAACTCTCTATGTCATTAGAGTAATATGGACTCCCTTGATTGACTTCCTGCCTTTCTTCTGCATGGTGTTGCATTGAGCCTTTTGGGAGTGAGTTTGCATGTTCCTTTATCACCCTTAGTAGCCTCTGTGGGTGTGGAGCTTTGGGTTTATATACTCACATAACCTCCTCCTTCTTCATAGAAATCTTACTTGGTATGGATGCCTCCTTTTCTTGTTCTTCTGATTCCTCCCTTGGGTTTGCCATGGTACCACTAAGAGAATTGTGGGTAGTGATTTGCTTTGATAGATATCCAACTTGTACCTCAAGCTTCTTAAGGGCAGCCCCCCCGGTTCTGCATAATGGATTTTAATTTCTCTTTGAAAGTCCTCATGTCCTTAGATTCTTCCAAGAGAATTGCCAATAGGTTCTCTATCCTTGATAGCTTATCCTCGAGGGGAGGGTGTGCAACTGGGTTGGAATTTGGAGGTTGAGGGTGACTATTTTGCGAATGGAATTGGTTGTTTTGTGATTCTATGTTCTGAGAGTGGTATGACTCTTGTGGGTAATGATATGGGTTTTGTGGACTGTGAGAAGAATTTTGTGTATAATGTAATGAATTGTGTGAGTGGTGAGATGAATTATATGGATGTGGGAAGGAATTTTATGTTGAGGCATATCCAAGTGGTGAAAGGTTTTGATCTAGAAAGCTAGGAGGTGAGGCTGAATAATTAAAGGATGATGGCTCTTGATGAATGGGGTGTGAATAAGTGAAATTTCTTTGGTTTTGATCTTCCCAGGCACAGCTTGAGTAGTGATCAAAGTCATCAAAATATGGACCATTTTGTGACCCTGGGAAGCACCCTGTTTCATGTTTTTGATATTCTGAACCACCATTATTATAATACCATGAATTATTTTGTGGTGGTGAGAAGTATCCCAAGTAACTTGATTGATCAAAAGTTGATCTATACTCTATTTTTCTTCAAATTACTCTGTATCAAACAACAATTACCAAGATAAAAGAGATTGGAATTCCCCTTGTCACAGATGAGGAAATTCCCAGTGAGGCAATATCACAAACAGTTAGTTAGCAAAAGAAAATAAAGAAACAAAAGAAAACAAAGACAAAAGTATCTAATCTAGTAAATCAATCAATTGGTAGTTTCTTAATCAGAATTAATCCCCGGCAATGGCGCCATAAACTTGATACACGGAAACATGTCTCTTAACAAATTTCCCTTCGCCAAGTATACCGAATTGTTGTCAAGTAAAATCTCGCAATAGAGTGAGGTCGAATCCACAGGGATAACGGATTAAGCAATCAATGGTTAATTGATTATCCTAGTTAGACGAATCATATTTGAGTGATAAGTAACAAGGAAATGTAAATGGCATAAAAGTAAAGAAAGCAATAAAGTGCAGAAAAGTAAAATGGCAAGAAAAGTAAATGTAAGAACTAAAAATAAAATGGTCATTGGGATCAAGAGATATTGCAGTCCTCTGGATCAAGTTCATTCTCATCTCTTCCTCAATCAATGCATTCATTGATCTCCTAGGCAATCTTAAGTGATTGGATCCCAATTCCTTGGCAATGCAATCTCTCTAAGCTTGAACAATTTCCCAATTCCTTGATTTAATTGCTCATGAGAAGAGATGAAGTTTGGTCACTGATTATACCACACACATTCATAGATCAAAGTATTGGTAGGATTAAATGTCACAATATCCATCCAACCCCCAACCTAATCCTAATGTGAGAGAGCATTTCTAGCATGATTTCCTCATTCCTCTTCCAAGGTTCAGAGGAAATCAAAGTATGAGCAATTTCACTTCCGAGACAATTACCCAATTAGATGAAGATCGAAATCTCTCTAGTAAAATCAAGAGAAAAGAAAGAAGAAGAAGAATAAAAACTACAATTGATCCATTAAATCACAATAGAGCTCTCTAACCCAATATAAAGAGTTAGTTGTTCATTGCTCTATCAAAATAGAAAAGAAAGAAAGTGCAGAAAAATAAAGATGAAGATTAAAACTGAAATTGAAACTTCAAAGTTCATAAATGAAATGTACAAACTAAAATTTAACTACTACTAAGAAAAGGAAAAAGAGAAAAGGAAGAAGAGTGTAGGAGGAGAGGGAGTCCGAAGACCCCTTTTCAATCCCCGGATTCCTGAATGAGTTCATTGTAGAAACTAAGGCCTTTTTATAGGCTCTCCTAAATTGCAAAATGAAATGAAATTAAAAGCAAATTACAATGAAATGAAAATTAACTATTCTAGATGCTTCTTGTGGCCTTGATTGATTGATACTTGTGGGCTTGCTTCCTTGAGGTTGGGTGGGCCTTGTAAGTGAATCAAGTTGAGGTCTAGGTGCTAATGTTAATGCTACCATTAGCCATACTAACGCTACAAGTGTGGCGTTAGTGCTGAAGTTAGTGTGGCTAATGTCATACTTGCTACCCAGTTGGTGCTTTTGGGGCTTAAAGGATGCTTCTTGTTTGTACTCCAATTTTATGCCCACTATAGACTATTATATATCTTTGGAAAGATCTTAATGTCAGCTTTCTAACGCAACTAAAATCACCTCTATTGGACCTCTGTAACCCATGTTATGCTGCTTTGAAGGGGACAGGGTCGCTGGCATAGTCGCTGGCGTTATTGACAAAAGTGAGTGCCAATAACGTTAGCGTTCAAGGGATTAATATTGCCAGGTTCTAGAGCTCAAAATTAATGTCCACTTCATACTACTATATATTGTTGGAAAGCCCTGGATTTCTACTTTCCAACCCATTTTGAAGCGCATCGTTTAGAGCTCTACAACTCGAGTTACACTTCTTGGAAGGTGAAGAGGTCAGTTGGCCTTACTACAGGTTGATACCATGTTCATCTTTGCACTTTCGGGGCTGGTTTTTTCCCTCAAATTTAGTGTCCACCATGTAGTACCCTATATGCTTGGAAAGCTCTAGAATCCTTCTTTCCAATGCGACTAGAATCACCTCATTTGGAGCTTTGTGGCTCAAGTTATTCTTGTTTGAAGAAGGCATGGTTAGGTTGTTGGGTGAGATTTTGCCCACGTTAATGTCCATGTTAGTGGCACTAACGTGGCCACTAACGTAGGCCTTCTTTGCTTCGCAAACGTTAGTGGCGTTCACTTTTTCCACTAACTTTCACAGCTGCCTCCTTTCTTCCACGTTAATGCCTACGTTAGTGGCACAAACGTGGCTACTAATGTGGGTGTTCTTGGCTTCGCAAGTGTTAGTGGCATTCACTTTTTCCACTAACGTTGGAGTTTCCCTTTCCTTCCACGTGAGTTCCCACGTTAATGTAACTAACGTGGAAACTAACGTGGGTCTTCTTGCGCTTCGCTAATGTTAGTGGTGTTTACTTTTACCACTAACGTTCCAATCTTTTCTTCCTTCCACGTTAATGCCATTAACCTTCTCACTAACGTTGGGGCTTCTCTTTTCTTCAACATTAATAGCCATGTTAGTGGCACTAACATGGCTCTACTCTAATTCTTGTTACCTGAAATCAATCAAACAAAATGCATCAAAGTCTTGCCTTTAATCATGGGATCATGCATCATCTATTTTATCATTCAATTCATGCATAATTCTTATGAATTCATTCAAAATTCACAATGTTTGCTTAAATCATGGTATGATTGCATTTTCAACCAAATACTTGCTTATTTCCTAAGAAAATGGATGAAACCAACCTAAATCATACAAAAAATGGCTAGTAAAACTAGCCAAGATGCCATGGCATCACAACACCAAACTTAAATCTTGCTTGTCCCTAAGCATGAAAAGAACTATGCACACAGAATTCTCTTAATTGGAATGTATTGAAGAATTACTTATGATGCCTTAGTGGGTGAAGTGAATAAGTGACAGTGGGGTGAACTCTAATTTGTATGCTTATGCAAGGATTCCAGTGCTCATTAGTCCTTACATTTTGGAAGTCTTAGATCTTAGGATTTTCATTCAAATGATATTATGGAATCCTCTTTATAGATTGTCACCTTTGAAGCAGCACTTATTTTCTAGCATTTTTCTTTTCCTTTTGTATCTTGGCCTCGACTCTAGGTATCATGTCTCAAAGCGACTTTTTAAGATAAGCTTTCAATCAATACTCCAAACCAGTTGGTCTAAGGTATTAGGTGTTGAAGCACCCCTTAGGATATACTTGCTCAAGCCTCTCTCTTTGACACAAATCCACCACAAGCATTTAACTAGGACAATAACTCTTTGAGTTTTTGTTTCTTTCTTTTTCTTCCTAGTAATTGATGCTCAGAGCCTTGGGCTTGTTCTTTGTTTTTCTTTTTCTTTTGTTACTGCGTCTTGGATCAATAGATGTTTGAGAAATTTCTTAATACTTCTCTAAACTTCATTTCCTGTCTATGAGATCCAATGCAAGTTTTCACAAACATGCAACCTCAATACACAATCATACAATCAGAACCTCCACTCCTCTTAATATTTTTCTTGCCCCAAGATTTATAAAATTCTTCAACATTTTCCTTTCAAAAAAATGATTTCTTTGTTGAATTCTTAGAGATATTGGGTGCAAGTAAAATTCAAGATGATAATCATGATATCATAGCAACATGTTACAAATCAAATATCAAATTATGCTTATTCACAAGGAGTAATCACACATGCATACAAAGAAAATAGAAGACAATCATGCAATTTAAAGTGCTGAAAATAAGTAAGAGGAAAAAGGAACTTTACCACCTTGTAGTTCATCTTCATTGTTGTTGCCCTTTTCCTCATATTCTTCCCCTTTCCACACCAAACTTAGAATGATTGCTTATACTCAAGCAATAATTAAAACAGTGGTGATGGGGTCTATGATGGATTATGAATGTCTTAGAATGAAGTGTGGGTATGCATGTGTTTCAGCAAGCAAGATTAAGGATACAATAAAGACACAAGAGATACAAACAAAGACATCTTGATTGCATTAATAAGTGGTGTGCTTGGTACCTTGCATGAAAGATAAGTGGCAACACCAAACTTAGTGTGACACTCTCAATTTAGAATGTTGAAAGTACCCAGTGAAGATTGAAAATCAAATTGTTGCATGGCAACACCAAACTTAGAATGCAATCATATGCCAAATTATTGAAAGTAAACTAAGCAAAGCAAAGAAATGTTACCTACGGTTGGGTTGCCTCCCAACAAGCGATCTTTTAATATCATTAGCTTGACATGTTGTTCATGACTTTCTTCCTCTTCTTCCAGTTTGTTAAGAGGAATGACCTCAAGAGGAAAGAGGAGCCAGTTAATGCCCCTTGTTTTGAGTGTCTCTCCCCAGCAAGCTTTCTTTTGTTGTTAGCTTGAGTAAACTTGCCTGTTGGGGGTAGAGATGGGATGGCTTTTGGTTGACCTTTTCTTCTTCATGGATATTATCCTTCTTTTCTTGGTCACCATCCTCTTTTTAGTGCTCATGTTGATTGCCTTCACCACCTTGATTTCAGAACCTGGGTGTTGTATGATGGTTGGAGTGTCTTCTTTATCAAGAGCTTCTTGAATTGGTGGTTCAATGAACTCACCCTTTATGCAACTCTCTATGTCATTAGAGTAATGTGGACTCCCTTGATTGACTTCCTGCCTTTCTTCTGCATGGTGTTGCATTGAGCCTTTTGGGAGTGAGTTTGCATGTTCCTTTATCACCCTTAGTAGCCTCTGTGGGTATGGAGCTTTGGGTTTATATACTCACATAACCTCCTCCTTCTTCATAGAAATCTCACTTGGTATGGGTGCCTCCTTTGCTTGTTCTTCTGATTCCTCCCTTGGGTTTGCCATGGTACCACTGAGAGAATTGTGGGTAGTGATTTGCTTTGATAGATATCCAACTTGTGCCTCAAGCTTCTTAAGGGCAGCCCCCTAGTTCTGCATAATGGATTTTACTTCCTCTTTGAAAGTCCTCACGTCCTTAGATTCTTCCAAGAGAATTGCCAATAGGTTCTCTATCCTTGATAGCTTATCCTCGAGGGGAGGGTGTGCAAATGGGTTGGAATTTGGAGGTTGAGGGTGACTATTTTGCGAATGGAATTGGTTGTTTTGTGATTGTATGTTCTGAGAGTGGTATGACTCTTGTGGGTAATGATATGGGTTTTGTGGACTGTGAGAAGAATTTTGTGTGTAACGCAATGAATTGTGTGAGTGGTGAGATGAATTATATGGATGTGGGAAGGAATTTATGTTGAGGCATATCCAAGTGGTGAAAGGTTTTGATCTGAAAAGCTAGGAGGTGAGGTTGAATAATTAAAGGATGATGGCTCTTGATGAATGGGGTGTGAATAAGTGAAATTTCCTTGGTTTTGATCTTCCCAGGCACAGCTTGAGTAGTGATCAAAGTCATCAAAATATGGACCATTTTGTGACCCTGGGAAGCACCCCGTTTCATGTTTTTGATATTCTGAACCACCATTATTATAATACCATGAATTATTTTGTGGTGGTGAGAAGTATCCCAAGTAACTTGATTGATCAAAAGATGATATATACTCTATTTTTCTTCAAATTACTCTGTATCAAATAACAATTACCAAGATAAAAGAGATTGGAATTTCCCTTGTCACAGATTAGGAAATTCCTAGTGAGGCAATATCACAAATAGTTAGTTAGCAAAAGAAAATAAAGAAACAAAAGAAAACAAAGACAAAAGTGTCTAATCTAGTAAATCAATCAATTGGTAGTTTGTTAATCAGAATTAATACCCGGCAACAGCGCCATAAACTTGATACACGGAAACATGTCTCTCAACAAATTTTCCTTCGGCAAGTATACCGAATTATCGTCAAGTAAAATCTCGCAATAGAGTGAGGTCGAATCCACAGGGATAACGGATTAAGCAATCAATGGTTAATTGATTATCCTAGTTAGATGAATAATATTTGAGTGATAAGTAACAAGGAAATGTAAATGGCATAAAAGTAAAGAAAGCAATAAAGTGCAAAAAAGTAAAATGGCAAGAAAAGTAAATGTAAGAACTAAAAATAAAATGGTCATTGGGATCAAGAGATATTGCAGTCCTCTGGATCAAGTTCATTCTCATCTCTTCCTCAATCAATGCATTCATTGATCTCCTAGGCAATCTTAAGTGATTGGATCCCAATTCCATGGCAATGTAATCTCTCTAAGCTTGAACAATTTCCCAATTCCTTGATTTAATTGCTCAAAAGAAGAGATGAAGTTTGGTCACTGATTATACCACACACATTCATAGATCAAAGTATTGGTAGGATTAAATGTCACAATATCCATCAAAACTCCAACCTAATCTTAATGTGAGAGAGCATTTCTAGCATGATTTCCTCATTCCTTTTCCAAGATTCAGAGAAAATCAAAGTATGAGCAATTTCACTTCCGAGACAATTATCCAATTAGATGAAGATCGAAAGCTCTCTAGTAAAATCAAGAGAAAAGAAAGAAGAAGAAGAATAAAAACTACAATTGATCCATTAAATCACAATAGAGCTCTCTAACCCAATATAAAGAGTTAGTTGTTCATTGCTCTATCAAAATAGAAAAGAAAGAAAGTGCAGAAAAATAAAGATGAAGATTAAAACTGAAATTGAAACTTCAAAGTTCATAAATGAAATGTACAAACTAAAATTTAACTACTACTAAGAAAAGGAAAAAGAGAAAAGGAAGAAGAGTGTAGGAGGGGAGGGAGTCCGAAGACCCCTTTTCAATCCCCGGATTCCCGAATGAGTTTAATGTAGAAACTAAGGCCTTTTTATAGGCTCTCCTAAATTGCAAAATGAAATGAAATCAAAAGCAAATTACAATGAAATGAAAATTAACTATTCTAGATGCTTCTTGTGGCCTTGATTGATTGATACTTGTGGGCTTGCTTCCTTGAGGTTAGGTGTTCCTTGTAAGTGAATCAAGTTGAGGTCCAGGTGCTAATGTTAGTGCTACCGTTTGCCACACTAACGCTACAAGTGTGGTGTTAGTGCTGAAGTTAGTGTGGCTAACGTCACACTTGCTACCCAGTTGGTGCTTTTGGGGCTTAAAGGATGCCTCTTGTTTGTACTCCAATTTCATGCCCACTATAAACTATTATATATCATTGGAAAAATCTGATGTCAGCTTTCTAACGCAACTAGAATCACCACAATTGGACCTCTGTAACTCAAATTATGCTCCTTTGAAGGGGACAGGGTCGCTGGCATAGTCGCTGGCGTTATTGGCAAAAGTGAGTGCCAATAACGTTAGCATTCAGGGGATTAATATTGCCAGGTTCTGGAGCTCAAACTTAATGTCTACCCCATACTACTATATATTTTTGGAACTCCCTGGATGTCTACTTTCCAACGCTATTAGAAGTGCATCGTTTGAAGCTCTACAACTCAAGTTACACTTCTTGGAAGGTGAAGAGGTCAGCTGGCCTTACTACAGGTTGATACCATGTTCATCTTTGCACTTTCGGGGCAGGTTTTCTCCCTTAAATTTTGTGTCCACCATGTAGTGCCATATATTCTTGGAATACTCTAGAATCATACTTTCTAATGCGATTGGAATCACCTTATTTGGATCTTTGTGGCTCAATTTATTCTTGTTTGAAGAAGGCATGGTCAGGCTGCCGGGTGAGATTTTGCCCACGTTAGTGTCCACATTAGTGGCACTAACGTAGGCCTTCTTTGCTTCACAAACGTTAGTGGCATTCAGTTTTTCTACTAACTTTCACAACTGCCTCCTTTCTTCCACGTTAATGCCCACATTAGTGGCACTAATGTGGCCACTAACGTGGGTGTTCTTGGCTTTGCAAACGTTAGTGGCGTTCAATTTTTCCACCAATGTTGGAGTTTCCCTTTCCTTCCACGTTAGTTACCACGTTATTGTAACTAACGGGGAAACTAACGTGGAAACTAACGTGGGTCTTCTTGCCATTTGCTAACGTTAGTGGTGTTTACTTTTACCACTAACGTTCCAAACTTTCCTTCCTTCCACGTTAATGCCATTAACTTTCTCACTAACGTTGGGGCTTTTCTATTCTTCCACGTTAATAGCCACATTGGTGGCATTAACGTAGCCACTAACGTGGCTCTTCTCTGCTTCTTGTTACCTGAAATCAATCAAACAAAGTGCATCAAAGTCTTGCTCTTAATCATGGGATCATGCTTCATCCATTTTATCATTCAATTCATGCATAATTCTTATAAATTCATTCAAAATTCACAATGTTTTCTTGAATCATGGTATGATTGCATTTTCAACAAAATACTTGCTTATTTCCTAAGAAAATGCATGAAACCAACCTAAAGCATACAAAAAATGGCTAGTAAAACTAGCCAAGATGCCCTAGCATCAACCTCGCAGTAGGAAATCGGGCAGTAGCCTCATTACTGGTCCGAGAAGACGACAGCGGACAACAACTGATGCCAGGGCATCTAGGCCAGTTTCACTGACCTTTTCTTTACTGTTTTAGGTTAGTTTCATGCATTTTCTTAGTGAATAAGGCAAGTTTTGGATGAAAATACACTTACACCTTGATTCAGGAAACTATTGTGAATTTCACATGATTTCATGAGGATTTTTGCTAGAATTGAATGATAAATTGATGAGGCATAATATCATGACTTTGGCTAGAGCTTTGATGCACTTTATTTGCTTGATTTCAGGACAAAGGAAGCAAGGAAGAACCACGTTAGTACTCACGTTAATCTAGTTAACGTGACCACTAACGTGGAATGGTAAATAGCTTGCAACGTTAATGAGAAAAATGATCACCACTAATGCCTGCAAAGCCATCATAAGCCCACGTTAATTGCCACGTTAACTAGGTTAACGTGGTAGTTAACGTGGAGACAAAAGAAAGCTCCAACGTTAGTGGTAAACGTGAACATCACTAACTTTCCAAGATTTGGCAATAAGCCACATTAAGAGTCACGTTAACTTAGTTAACGTGAACTCTAACGTGGAAGAGAGGAACAATGCCAACGTTAGTGACACTCACCTTTATCACTAACGTTGGATCAAACTAGCATTGCCCACGTTAGTGGTCACGTTAAGACCACTAACATGAAAGGTGAGTCCCAATAACGCTTGCGAAGGTTTATAAGGCAACGTTATTGGGAAAGGTGAGTCCCAATAACGCTTGCGAAGGTTTACAAGGCTACGTTAGTAGTAACGTTGGTGCCACTAACGTTGGAGTTAACATGGACTATATGGGGTTGGAACGTTAGTGAAAAATGTGATTGCCACTAACGTTCTCGAACCCACAATGTCACTTAACGTTAACTTCACTAACGCCCATGCCTAATTCATACTTCTTTCGAAGCTGAGCCCACTAAAGATTGTAACTGCTTAGTGCACGAATTTGTAATCCGTACAACTAACCAGCAAGTGCACTGGGTCGTCCAAGTAATACCTTACGTGAGTAAGGGTCGATCCCACAGAGATTATTGGTTTGAAGCAATCTATGTTTATTTTATTATTCTTAGTCAGGATATTAATTAAAGTTATCAGTTGGAATTATTAGATTGGAAAAATAAAAGAGAATAATAGCGTTACTTGTTGTGCAGTAATGAGAAATATGTTGGAGTTTTGGAGATGCTTTGTCCTCTGACTTCAACTCTTCCTTGAAATCCTTCTCCACACACAAAGTCCCTTCCATGGCAAGCTCTATGTAGGGTGTCACCGTTGTCAATGGCTACTTCCCATCCTCTTAGTGAAAACGTTCCTATGCTCTGTCACAGCACGGCTAATCATCTGTCGGTTCTCAATCAGGTTGGAATAGAATCCATTGATTTTTTTGCGTCTGTCACTAACGCCCAGCCTTCAGGAGTTTGAAGCTTGTCACAGCCATTCAATCCCAGAATCCTACTCGGAATACCACAGACAAGGTTTAGACTTTCCGGATCCTCATGAATGCCGCCATCAATCCGGCTTATACCACGAAGATTCTGATTAAGGAATCTAAGAGATACTCATTCAATCTGATGTAGAACGGAGGTGGTTGTCAGGCACACGTTCATGGATTGAGGAAGGTGATGAGTGTCACGGATCATCACCCTCTCTATAATTAAGCGCGAATGAACATCTTAGATAAGAACAAGCGTGTTTGAATGGAAAACAAAGGAATTGTATTAAATCATCGAGACGCCGCAGAGCTCCTCACCCCCAACAATGGAGTTTAGAGACTCATGCCGTCAAAAAGTATGTAATTCAGATCTGAAAATGTCATGAGGTACAAGATAAGTCTCTAAAAGTTGTTTAAATAGTAAACTAGTAACCTAGGTTTACAGAAAATGAGTAGACTAAGACAATTGGTGCAGAAATCCACTTCTGGGGCCCACTTGGTGTGTGCTGGGGCTGGGACTAGAGCTATCCACGAGTTGAGGCCTTTCTTGGAGTTGAACTACAAGTTATAACGTGTTTTGGGCGTTCAACTCCGGATCATGACATTTTTCTGGCGTTTAACTCCAGACAGCAGCATGTACTTGGCGCTCAACGCCAAGTTACGTCATCTATCTTCGCGCAAAGTATGGACTAGTAGCTCTAGATGTCTACTTTTTAACGCCGTTGAGAGCGTGCCAATTGGACTCCTGTAGCTCGAAAAAATCCATTTCGAGTGCAGGGAGGTCAGAATCCAACAGCATCAGCAGTCCTTTTTCAGCCTAACTCAGATTTTTGCTCAGCTCCCTCAATTTCAGCCAGAAAATACCTGAAATCACAAAAAAACACACAAACTCATAGTAAAGTCCAGAAATATGATTTTTGCCTAAAAACTAATAATATTCTACTAAAAATTAATTAAAACATACTAAAATCTACATGAAATTACCCCCAAAAAGCGTATAAAATATCCGCTCATCACAACACCAAACTTAAACTGTTGCTTGTCCTCAAGCAACTAGATAAATAAAATAGGATGAAAAGAAATTAAGAAGCAATAATATCTCGGAGTTTTAAGTGAAGCTCAGATTCTTATTAGATGAGTGGGGCTTGTAGCTTTTTGCTTCTGAACAGTTTTGGCATCTCACTTTATCCTTTGAAATTCAGAATGGTTGGCATCCATAGGAACTCAGAATTCAGATAGTGTTATTGACTCTCCTAGTATAGTATGTTGATTCTTGAACACAGCTACTTATTGAGTCTTGGCCGTGGCCCTAAGCATTTTGTTTTCCAGTATTACCACCGGATACATAAATGCCACAGACACATAACTGGGTGAACCTTTTCAGATTGTGACTCAGCTTTGCTAAAGTCCCCAATTAGAGGTGTCCAGAGTTCTTAAGCGCACTCTTTTTGCTTTGGATCACGACTTTAACCACTCAGTCTCAAGCTTTTCACTTGGACCTGCATGCCACAAGCACATGGTTAGGGACAGCTTGATTTAGCCGCTTAGGCCTGGATTTATTTCCTTGGGCCCTCCTATCCATTGATGCTCAAAGCCTTGGATCCTTTTTACCCCTGCCTTTTGGTTTTAAGGGCTATTGGCTTTTTCTGCTTGCTTTTTCGTTTTCTTTCTATTTTATTCCTTTTTTTTTCGCACAAGCTTTTGCTTTTTCACTGCTTTTTCTTGCTTCAAGAATCACTTTCATGATTTTTCAGATCATCAATAACATTTCTCTTGTTCATCATTCTTTCAGGAGCCAACAATTTTAACATTCATAAAATTCAATATCAAAAATATGCACTGTTCAAGCATTCATTCAGAAGACAAAAAGTATTGCCACCACATATAATTAATTAGAATTTTTCTTATTAAGAACTCGAAAAAATATTGCCTCTTTATTCTAAAAATCTACTATTTTATTCATGTTTGATGATGATGAGAAAAATAAATTATAACTTAATTGGAATTAAAATCAAAGTAGAGATACTAATTACTACTACTAATATATAACTTCTAAGGTAAATTTCTAATAAGAACAGTTATCACAGAGTTAAGGCAAAGATTAGAACTCAAAGACCTGTGTTTTGGGAAGTGGATGTTCCTCTAGTCTGTGGGGTGCCTTCAAGAATTAATTTCTGACGCTTCAGCTCCCTTAAGTTCACATCCTTGCTCTTCCTGTTCCCTTAGGTGCCATGATCTTAATGAGTTTTAGCTCAGTGATCATGGCAAATCACACCAAACTTAGAGGTTTGCTTGTCCTCAAGCAAAAGAAAGGAAAGGAGAGGAATAGAAGGAGAGGCTATTTCGAAATTCAAAAGATATGATGAGTTTGAAAAAGATTTGTGTTTATGGATTAAGATATATTTGATATTTTTGAAAAAGGGATTTTAGAAATTAGTGTTTTTAGAAATTAGGATTAAAATTTTTGGAATTGAAGAATGATATTTTAAAACATGTTTATGCAAGAAATTATGAATTGAAACATAAAATTAGAAAATTGAAACATGATCTTCCAGCAAGCGCTTCTTTATTGTCTTTAGCTAGACTACCACTGAGCTCTAATCAAGTCTCAGTTTTGAGAATTCTTGCTCGAAGTTACTTTCAAGATAATGTTTAATTCTCTATCCATTAACAATGAACTTTTTGTTAGAGTCATTATCCTGAAGCTCTACGTATCCATATGGTGATACACTTGTAATTACATATGGACCTCTCCACCGGGATTTTAATCTCCCAGGGAATAATTTGAGCCTAGAATTAAATAGCAGAACTTTCTGCCCCGGCTCAAAGACTCTGGATGACAATTTCTTATCATGCCATCTTTTCGCTTTCTCTTTGTATATTTTTGCATTCTCGAAAGCATTGAGTCTAAATTCCTCTAGCTCATTTAACTGGAGCAATCGTTTTTCTCCAGCTAACTTGGCATCAAGGTTTAGGAATCTGGTTGCCCAGTAGGCCTTGTGTTCCAGTTCCACTGGCAAGTGACATGCCTTTCCATACACAAGCTGGTATGGAGAGGTCCCTATAGGGGTCTTGAATGCTGTTCTGTATGCCCACAGAGCATCATCCAGGCTTCTTGCCCAATCCCTTCTACGGTTAATTACAGTCCGTTCCAGGATTCTTGTGAGTTCTCTATTTGAGACTTCAGCTTGCCCATTAGTTTGTGGGTGATATGGAGTAGCTACCCTGTGGCTAACTCCATAACGTACCAGAGCAGAGTAAAGCTGTTTATTGCAGAAATGAGTGCCCCCATCACTGATTAATACTCTAGGGATACCAAATTTGCTGAAGATGTGTTTCTGGAGGAATTTTAACACTGTTTTAGTGTCATTAGTGGGTGTTGCAATAGCCTCCACCCATTTGGATACATAATCCACTGCCACCAGAATATAAGTGTTTGAGTATGATGGTGGGAAAGGTCCCATGAAGTCAATGCCCCATACATCAAACAACTCAATCTCCAAGATCCCTTGTTGAGGCATCGCATAACTGTGAGGTAGGTTGCTTGATCTTTGGCAACTGTCACAATTAAGCACAAATGCTCGGGAATCTTTATAAAGAGTGGGCCAGTAGAAGCCACTTTGGAGGACTCTTGTGGCTGTTCGCTCACTTCCAAAATGTCCTCCATACTGTGATCCATGGCAGTGCCATAGAATCTTTTGCGCTTCTTCCTTAGGCACACATCTACGGATTACTCCGTCTGCACATCTCTTGAAGAGATATGGTTCATCCCAAAGATAGTACTTTGCATCTGTGATCAATTTCTTTGATTGCAGCCTACTGTACTCTTTGGGTATGAATCTCACTACCTTGTAGTTTGCAATGTCTGCAAACCACGGCACTTCCTGGATGGCAAAGAGTTGCTCATCCGGAAAGGTTTCAGAGATCTCAGTGAGAGGGAGGGACGCCCCTTCTACTGGTTCTATTCGGGACAGGTGATCTGCTACTTGATTCTCTGTCCCTTTTCTGTCTCTTATTTCTATATCAAACTCTTGCAGAAGCAACACCCATCTTATAAGTCTGGGTTTTGAATCCTGCTTTGTGAGTAGATATTTAAGTGCAGCATGATCAGTATACACAATCACTTTTGATCCTACTAAATAGGATCTGAATTTGTCAATGGCGTAAACCACTGCAAGTAGCTCTTTTTCTGTGGTTGTATAATTCTTCTGTGCGTCATTTAAAACACGGCTAGCATAGTAAATGACGTGCAGAAGCTTGTCATGCCTTTGTCCCAACACTGCACCAATGGCATGGTCACTGGCATCACACATCAATTCAAATGGTAATGTCCAGTCTGGTGCAGAGATGATTGGTGCTGTGACCAATTTAGCTTTCAGAGTCTCAAATTCCTGCAGACACTCTTTATCAAATATAAATAGCGTGTCAGCAGCTAGCAGGTTGCTCAGAGGTTTGGCGATTTTTGAAAAATCCTTTATAAACCTCCTATAAAATCCTGCATGCCCCAGAAAGCTTCTGATTGCCTTAACATTGGCAGGTGGTGGTAATTTTTCAATTACTTCTACCTTAGCTTGATCTACCTCTATTCCCTTGTTCGAAATTTTGTGCCCAAGGACAATTCCTTCAGTCACCATAAAGTGACATTTTTCCCAGTTTAAAACCAGGTTAGTCTCTTGGCATCTTTTCAGAACAAGTGCTAAATGGTTAAGGCAGGAGCTGAATGAGTCTCCAAATACTGAAAAGTCATCCATGAAGACTTCCAGGAATTTTTCCACCATATCAGAGAAAATTGAGAGCATGCACCTCTGAAAGGTTGCAGGTGCATTGCACAGGCCAAATGGCATCCTTCTGTATGCAAATACTCCAGATGGACATGTGAATGCCATTTTCTCTTGATCATGGGGATCTACTGCAATTTGATTATAACCTGAATATCCATCCAGGAAGCAGTAGTATTCATGACCTGCTAGTCTTTCTAGCATTTGGTCTATGAATGGTAAAGGAAAATGATCCTTTCTGGTGGCTGTATTGAGCCTTCTATAATCAATACACATACGTCACCCTGTAACTGTTCTTGTAGGAACCAGTTCATTTTTTTCATTATGAACCACTGTCATGCCTTCCTTCTTAGGAATGACTTGGACAGGGCTTACCCAGGGGCTGTCAGAAATAGGATAAATAATCCCGGCCTCTAGTAATTTAGTGACCTCCTTCTGCACAACTTCCTTCATGGCTGGGTTCAGCCGCCTTTGTGGTTGAACCACTGGCTTGGCGTCACCTTCCAATAGGATCTTGTGCATGCATCTGGCTGGGCTAATGCCCTTGAGATCACTGATGGACCACCCAAGGGCTGTCTTGTGTGTCCTTAGCACTTGAATTAGTGCTTCCTCTTCCTATGGCTCTAAGGTAGAGCTTATAATTACAGGAAAGGTATCACCTTCTCCCAGGAATGCATATTTTAGGGATGGTGGTAATGGTTTGAGCTCGGGTTTAGGAGGTTTCTCCTCTTCTTGAGGGATTTTCAGAGGTTCTACTATTCTCTCTGATTCCTCCAGGTCAGGCTGAACATCTTTAAAGATGTCCTCTAGCTCTGATTCGAGACTCTCAGCCATATTGACCTCTCTTACCAGAGAGTCAATAATATCAACACTCATGCAGTCATTTGGGGTGTCTGGATGTTGCATGGCTTTGACAACATTCAACTTGAACTCCTCCTCATTGACTCTCAAAGTTACTTCCCCTTTTTGGACGTCAATGAGGGTTCGGCCAGTTGCTAGGAAAGGTCTTCCTAGAATGAGAGTTGCACTCTTGTGCTCCTCCATTTCCAGCACCACAAAGTCAGTAGGAAAGGCAAATGGCCCAACCTTGACAATCATGTCTTCAATCACGCCTGATGGGTATTTAATGGAGCCATCAGCAAGTTGAAGACATATCCTGGTTGGTTTGATTTCTTCAGTTAAACCAAGCTTTCTGATAGTAGATGCAGGTATTAGGTTGATACTTGCCCCAAGATCACATAAAGCTTGCTTGGTACAAGTACCCTCTAATGTGCATGGTATCATAAAGCTCCCAGGATCTTTAAGCTTCTCAGGTAAGCTTTTCAGAATGACTGCACTGCATTCTTCAGTGAGGTAAACTTTTTCAGTTTCCCTCCAATCCTTCTTATGACTTAAGATCTCTTTCATGAACTTAGCATAAGAGGGTATTTGCTCAAGTGCTTCTGCAAACGGAATCTTTATTTCAAGAGTCCTGAGATAGTCTGCAAAGCGGGCAAATTGCTTATCCTGTTCCGCTTGGCGGAGTTTTTGAGGATAAGGCATTTTGGCTTTGTATTCCTCAACCTTAGTTGCTGCAGGTTTATTCCCTACAGAAGTGGGTTGGGAAGCCTTTTTAGAAGGGTTGTCATCAGCACTTGTATGTGACTGATCCCCCACTGGCATTTGAATGCCAGGGGTGGAAGCTGGAGTGGCATTAGACGCCATCTCCCCATTTGTTACTGGCGTCTGAACGCCAGAACCATGTTCCCTTTGGGCGTTCAACGCCGGATTCATGCTTGTTTCTGGCGTTGAACGCCAGGAATGAGCATGGTCTGGGCTCTGATTGTCCTCAGAGGGATTTTGAGTAGACATCTGTTCATTTCTTGGCTTCCTGCTGCTTTGAAGTGAGGTATTTAATGTTTTCCCACTTCTTAATTGAACTGCTTGACATTCTTCTGCTATTTGTTTTGACAGTTGCTTTTCTGTCTGCTTTAGTTGCACTTCCATATTCCTGTTAGCCATTCTTGTTTCCTGTAATATTTCCTTGAATTCGGCTAGCTGCTGAGTCAAAAAGTCTAATTGCTGATTGAATTCATTAGCCTGATCTACAGGACTGAGTTCATCAGTTACTGTTTTAGCTTCTTCTTTCATGGAAGATTCACTACTTAGGTACAGATATTGATTTCTGGCAACTGTATCAATAAGATCTTGAGCGTCTTCAATTGTTTTTCTCATATGTATAGATCCACCAGCTGAGTGGTCTAGAGAAATCTGAGCTTTTTCTGTAAGCCCATAGTAGAAGATGTCTAATTGCACCCATTCTGAAAACATTTCAGAGGGGCATTTTCTTAGCATCTCTCTGTATCTCTCCCAGGCATCATAAAGGGATTCATTATCTCCTTGTTTGAAGCCTTGGATGCTTAGCCTTAGCTGTGTCATCCGTTTTGGAGGGAAATAGTGATTCAGGAATTTTTCTAACAGCTGTTTCCATGTTTTTATGCTGTTCTTAGGCTGGTTATTTAACCACCTCTTAGCTTGATCTTTTACAGCAAATGGAAACAGTAATAATCTGTAGACATCCTGATCCACTTCTTTATCATGTACTGTGTCAGCAAATTGTAAAAATTGTGCCAGAAACTCTGTAGGTTCTTCATGTGGAAGACCAGAATACTGGCAGTTTTGCTGCACCATGATAATGAGCTGAGGATTCAACTCAAAGCTACTAACTCCAATGGAGGGTATACAGATACTACCCCCATATGAAGCAGTAGTGGGGTTGGCATAAGACCCCAGAGTCCTCCTGGACTGATCATTCCCACTTAATTCCATGATGGAATAAAAGAGATGATATGTATGTTGCTATTATTTATTTTATAAAAAAAATTAATTTTTATAAAATAAAATAAAAACAAGACAAATAAAAGAAATTGAAAATATTTCGAAATTGAAATCTGAACTTTTATATAAAATTTTCGAAAAATGTAGTTCAAAATTAGTTAGAAAGTATATATTTTTTTTTGAATTTTGAATTTTATAATGAAAGAGAAAAGTATGCAAAAGACACAAGATTTAAAATTTTTAGATCCAATATTCCTTATTTTCGAAAATTTTGGAGGGAAAACACCAAGGAACACGAAACTTAAAAGTTTTAAGATCAAAGCACAAGAAAGGCTCAAGAACACTTTGAAAATTCACAAGAACACCAAGAACAAAAGAAAGAACACCAAACTTAAAATTTTTAGAAAACCAAGATAAATTTTCGAAAATTAAAGAAAACTTAACAAGAAAATACCAAACTTAAAGTTTGGCACAAGATTCAATAAAAGAAAAATTATTTTTGAAAAAGATTCCAAAGAAGATACCCAATTATGAAGAACAACTACTAAAGCTTCAGCAAAATGGGCAGCAACTTCAGAGTTGATTTGATTTTTTTTTTTTGAAAGTTACTGTTTTGAAAAAGCACAAGAAAAACAAGAAAAGACACAAAACAAGAAAAACTCAAGATCAAACAAGCAAAATAAACAAGAACAACTTGAAGATCAATGAAGAACACAGACACTAATACGAAAATATTAAATAGAAAATACAAAATATGAAATTGACACCAAACTTAAAATAAGACACTAGACTCAAAGAGAAATTAAAAATTAATAAAGAAAAATAATATTTTTGAAAAGAAAATAAAAGACTCTGACCCAATTACCAAAATCTTCCTAATCTAAGAAATAAAATAAACCTTTAGTTGTTCAAACTCGAACAATCCCCGGCAACGGCGCCAAAAACTTGGTGCACGAATTTGTAATCCGTCCAACTAACCAGCAAGTGCAATGGGTCGTCCAAGTAATACCTTACGTGAGTAAGGGTCGATCCCACGGAGATTATTGGTTTGAAGCAATCTATGTTTATTTTATTATTCTTAGTCAGGATATTAATTAAAGTTATCAGTTGGAATTATTAGATTGGAAAAATAAAAGAGAATAATAGCGTTACTTGTTGTGCAGTAATGAGAAATATGTTGGAGTTTTGGAGATGCTTTGTCCTCTGACTTCAACTCTTCCTTGAAATCCTTCTCCACACACAAAGTCCCTTCCATGGCAAGCTCTATGTAGGGTGTCACCGTTGTCAATGGCTACTTCCCATCCTCTCAGTGAAAACGTTCATATGCTCTATCACAGCACGGCTAATCATCTGTCGGTTCTCAATCAGGTTGGAATAGAATCCATTGATTCTTTTGCGTCTGTCACTAACGCCCAGCCTTCAGGAGTTTGAAGCTCGTCACAGCCATTCAATCCCAGAATCCTACTCGGAATACCACAGACAAGGTTTAGACTTTCCGGATCCTCATGAATGCCGCCATCAATCCGGCTTATACCACGAAGATTCTGATTAAGGAATCTAAGAGATACTCATTCAATCTGATGTAGAACGGAGGTGGTTGTCAGGCACACGTTCATGGATTGAGGAAGGTGATGAGTGTCACGGATCATCACCCTCTCTATAATTAAGCGCGAATGAACATCTTAGATAAGAACAAGCGTATTTGAATGGAAAACAAAGGAATTGTATTAAATCATCGAGACGCCGCAGAGCTCCTCACCCCCAACAATGGAGTTTAGAGACTCATGCCGTCGAAAAGTATGTAATTCAAATCTGAAAATGTCATGAGGTACAAGATAAGTCTCTAAAAGTTGTTTAAATAGTAAACTAGTAACCTAGGTTTACAGAAAATGAGTAGACTAAGACAATTGGTGCAGAAATCCACTTCTGGGGCCCACTTGGTGTGTGCTGGGGCTGGGACTAGAGCTATCCACGAGTTGAGGCCTTTCTTGGAGTTGAACTACAAGTTATAACGTGTTTTGGGCGTTCAACTCCGGATCATGACGTTTTTCTGGCGTTTAACTCCAGACAGCAGCATGTACTTGGCGTTCAACGCCAAGTTACGTCGTCTATCTTCGCGCAAAGTATGGACTATTATATATTGATGGAAAGCCCTGGATGTCTACTTTCCAACGCCATTGATAGCGCGCCAATTGGACTCCTGTAGCGCCAAAAAATCCATTTCGAGTGCAGGGAGGTCAGAATCCAACAGCATCAGCAGTCCTTTTTCAGCCTAACTCAGATTTTTGCTCAGCTCCCTCAATTTCAGCCAGAAAATACCTGAAATCACAGAAAAACACACAAACTCATAGTAAAGTCTAGAAATATGATTTTTGCCTAAAAACTAATAATATTCTACTAAAAATTAATTAAAACATACTAAAATCTACATGAAATTACCCCCAAAAAGCGTATAAAATATCCGCTCATCACTGCTTCAACTCAATATATAAGGCCCACATCCAAGACTTGAAGAACTCACTAGAAGATCAAGAGAAGTAGTATATATAGGAGTAGTTTTGAATTATAGAGGAGCTTGGCAATTGGGAGAACTACCCTCTATGTATTTACTATTCTGATCTTTTAGCTAAGCATGTATTCTTTTCTGCCATTTTTCATTTCTGGAGCTATGAACAACTAAACCCCTTTCATTGGGTTAGGGAGCTCTGTTGTAATTTGATTGATCAATTATAGTTTTCATTTCTTTTCTTCTTTCTTCTCTTGTGATTTACTGGAAAGCTTTCAATCTCAATTCAATTGGTTAGTTGTCTTGGAAAAGAAACTCTCCATAATTGGATCTCCTTTGAGCCTTGGAAAAGGGATGAGGAGATCATGCTAGAAATGCTTTCTCATGTTGGACCAAATTGGGGTCTGGGCGGATATAGTGACATGTAATCCTCCCAACACTTTGATTCGGAAATATGGTGGACAAAATTGTGATCATCAATGGCGCCATCAACATGGTACGCACAATTGTAATCTCAACTATTTATCACAACTTCGCACAACTAACCAGCAAGTGTACTGGGCGTTAAACGCCCATCTGCTAGCATTACTGGCGTTTAAACGCCAGCAAGATCTTCCTCCAGGGTGTGCTGTTTTTCTTTCTGTTTTTCATTCTGTTTTTGCTTTTTCAATTGATTTTGTGACTTCTCATGATCATCAACCTACAAAAAACATAAAATAACAAAGGAAAATAGATAAAATATAATATTGGGTTGCCTCCCAACAAGCGCTTATTTAATGTCAGTAGCTTGACAGTGGGCTCTCATGGAGCCTCAGAGATGCTTAGAGCAATGTTGGAACCTCCCAACACCAAACTTAGAGTTTGAATGTGGGGGTTCAACACCAAACTTAGAATTTGGTTGTGGCCTCCCAACACCAAACTTAGAGTTTGACTGTGGGAGCTCTGTTTGACTCTGTTTTGAGAGAAGCTCTTCATGCTTCCTCTCCATGGTGACAGAGGGATATCCTTGAGTCTTAAACACAAAGGATTCTTCATTCACTTGAATGATCAATTCTCCTCTATCAACATCAATCACAGCCTTTGCTGTGGCTAGGAAGGGTCTGCCAAGGATGATGGATTCATCCATGCACTTCCCAGTCTCTAGGACTATGAAATCAGCAGGGATGTAATGGTCTTCAACTTTTACCAGAACATCCTCTACAAGTCCATAAGCTTGTTTTCTTGAATTGTCTGCCATCTCAAGTGAGATTTTTGCAGCTTGCACCTCAAAGATCCCTACCCTCTCCATTACAGAGAGAGGCATGAGGTTTACACTTGACCCTAGGTCACACAAGGCCTTCTTGAAGGTCATGGTGCCTATGGCACAAGGTATTGAGAACTTCCCAGGATCTTGTCTCTTTTGAGGTAGTTTCTGCCTAGACAAGTCATCCAGTTCTTTGGTGAGCAAAGGGGGTTCATCCTTCCAAGTCTCATTGCCAAATAGCTTGTCATTTAGCTTCATGATTGCTCCAAGGTATTTAGCAACTCGCTCTTCAGTGACATATTCATCCTCTTCAGAGGAAGAATACTCATCAGAGCTCATGAATGGCAGAAGTAAATCCAATGGGATCTCTATGGTCTTAGTGGGAGCCTTAGATTCCCATGGTTCCTCATTGGGGAACTCATTGGAGGCCAGTGGATGTCCATTGAGGTCTTCCTCAGTGGCGTTCACTGCCTCTCCCTCCTCTCCAAATTCGGCCATGTTGATGGCCTTGCACTCTCCTTTTGGATTTTCTTCTGTATTGCTTGGAAGAGTACTAGGAGGGAGTTCAGTAATTTTCTTGCTCAGTTGACCCACTTGTGCCTCCAAATTTCTAATGGAGGACCTTGTTTTAGTCATGAAACTTTGAGTGGTTTTGATTAGATCAGAGACCATGGTTGCTAAGTCAGAGTGGTTCTGCTTAGAATTCTCTGTCTGTTGCTGAGAAGATGATGGAAAAGGCTTGCCATTGCTAAACCTATTTCTTCCACCATTATTATTGTTAAAACCTTGTTGAGGTCTCTGTTGATACTTCCATGAGAGATTTGGATGATTTCTCCATGAAGGATTATAGGTGTTTCCATAGGGTTCTCCCATGTAATTCACCTCTTCCATTGAAGGGTTCTCAGGATCATAAGCTTCTTCTTCAGATGAAGCTTTCTTAGTACTGCCTGGTGCATTTTGCATTCCAGACAGACTTTGAGAAATCAAATTGACTTGCTGAGTCAATATCTTGTTCTGAGCCAATATGGCATTTAGAGTATCAATTTCAAGAACTCCTTTCTTCTGATTAGTCCCATTGTTCACAGGATTCCTTTCAGAAGTGTACATGAATTGGTTATTTGCAACCATTTCAATTAGTTCTTGAACTTCTGTAGGCATCTTCTTCAGATGAAGAGATCCTTCAGCAGAGCTATCCAAAGACATCTTGGACAGTTCAGACAGACCATCATAGAAAATACCTATGATGCTCCATTCAGAAAGCATATTAGAGGGACACTTTCTGATTAATTGTTTGTATCTTTCCCAAGCTTCATAGAGGGATTCTCCTTCCTTCTGTCTGAAGGTTTGGACTTCCACTATAAGCTTACTCAATTTTTGAGGTCGAAAGAACTTTGCCAAGAAGGCATTGACTAGCTTTTCCCAAGAGTTCAGGCTTTCTTTAGGTTGTGAGTCCAACCATATCCTTGCTCTGTCTCTTACAGCAAAAGGGAATAGCATAAGTCTGTAGACCTCAGGGTCAACCCCATTGGTCTTGACAGTGTCACAGATTTGCAAGAATTCAGCTAAAAACTGATGAGGATCTTCCAATGGAAGTCCATGGAACTTGCAATTCTGTTGCATTAGAGAAACTAATTGAGGCTTAAGCTCAAAGTTGTTTGCTCCAATGGCAGGGATAGAGATGCTTCTCCCATAGAAGTCGGGAGTAGGTGCAGTAAAGTCACCCAGCACCTTCCTTGCATTGTTGGCATTGTTGTTGTTTTCGGCTACCATGGGTTCTTCTTCTTTGAAGATTTCTGTTAGGTCCTCTACAGAGAATTGTGCCTTAGCTTCTCTTAGATCCTCTATGTCACAGTATAGAGATTCCTTGAGGTGTCAGAGGAAAAGAAAAATGGAAGGAAGAGTTAGAAAATTCGAACTTATCAAGAAAGATGGAGTTCGAATTGTGCATTAAGGAATAATGTTAGTCCATAAATAGAAGGATGTGAGAAGAGGGGAAGAAATTTTCGAAAATAATTTAAAAAGATTTTAAAAACATTTTGAAAAACTTTAATTGATTTTCGAAAACCAAGATTGAGAAACAAGTAAAGTGATTTTTGAAAAAGATTTTGAAATTAGAAATAAAAAAGATTTGATTGAAAACTATTTTGAAAAAGATGTGGTTAAGAAGATATGATTGGTTTTAAAAAGATGTGATTGAGAAGATATGATTTGAAAAACATTTTAAAAAGATTTGATTTTAAAAAATTAATAACTTGGCTAACAAGAAAAGATATGATTCAAACATTAAACCTTTTTCAACAGAAAAGGCAACATACTTGAAATGTTGAATCAAATCATTAATTGATAGCAAGTATTTTTGAAAATGGAAAGAAATTGATTTTGAAATAGATTTGATTGAAAATATTTGATTTGAAAAAGATTTGATTTTGAAAAGATTTTGAAAACTAAAAAAAAATTTGATTTGAAAACAAAATCTTCCCTCTTGTGCCATCCTGGCGTTAAACGCCCAGAATGGTGCACATTCTGGCGTTTAACGCCCAAACCACTACCCTTTTGGGCGTTAAACGCCCAGCCAGGCACCCTGGCTGGCGTTTAAATGCCGGTTTGTCTTCCTTACTGGGCATTTTGAACGCCCAGCTTTTTCTATGTAATTCCTCTGCTTTATGTTCTGAATCTTCAATTCTCTGTGTTATTGACTTGAAAAGACACAAATCAAAATGCAACTAAAATCAAATAGACAATGCATGCAAGACACCAAACTTAGCAGTTTGTATACTACTGACACTAACAAAATGAGAATGCATATAACAAAACACTCAAGTCAAGATAATTTAAAGATCAGAGCAAGTAAATCATCAAGAACAACTTGAAGATTAATGAAGACACATGCATGAATGCGGAAAGAACAGAAACATGCAATTGACACCAAACTTAACATGAGACTCTAGACTCAACAAGAAACATACAATATTTTTGGTTTTTATGATTTTATAATTTTTTTTTGGTTTTTTCGAAAATTAAGTGGAAAAAGAAAATAAAGATATCAAAATTCTTAATGAGAAATCCAGGAATCATGCAATGTTAGTCTAAAGCTTCAATCTAAAGAAATTAGACATGGCTGAACAAGCTTCAGCAGGACATTGCATTCAAGAGCTAAATTGATGAAAATCAATCAGCTTTGGTGATGATAAGAACATCACCTTGAAACACTAGAATTCATTCTTAAGAACTCTGAAGAAAAATACCTAATCTAAGCAACAAGATGAACCGTCAGTTGTCCATACTCAAACAATCCCCGGCAACGGCGCCAAAAACTTGGTGGATGAAATTGTGATCATCAATGGCGCCATCAACGTGGTACGCACAATTGTAATCTCAACTATTTATCACAACTTCGCACAACTAACCAGCAAGTGTACTGGGTCGTCCAAGTAATAAACCTTACGCGAGTAAGGGTCGATCCCACAGAGATTGTTGGTATGAAGCAAGCTATGGTCACCTTGTAAATCTTAGTCAGGCAAACTCAAATGATTATGGATGATGTATGAATAAAACATAAAGATAAAGATAGAGATACTTATGTATTTCATTGGTAAGAACTTCAGACAAGCGTATGGAGATGCTTTGTCCCTTTCGTCTCTCTGCTTTCCTACTGTCTTCATCCAATCCTTCTTACTCCTTTCCATGGCAAGATGTATGTAGGGTTTCACCATTGTCAGTGGCTACCTCCCATCCTCTCAGTGAAAATGTTCAACGCACCCTGTCACGGCACGACTATTCAGCTGTCGGTTCTCGATCATGTCGGAATAGAATCCAGTGATTCTTTTGCGTCTGTCACTAACGCCCCACAATCGCGAGTTTGAAGCTCGTTACAGTCATTCAATCATTGAATCCTACTCAGAATACCACAGACAAGGTTTAGACCTTCCGGATTCTCTTGAATGCCGCCATCAATTCTAGCTTATACCACGAAGATTCCGATTAAGGGATCCAAGAGATATCCACTCAATCTAAGGTAGAACGGAGGTGGTTGTCAGGCACACGTTCATAGGTGAGAATGATGATGAGTGTCATGGATCATCACATTCATCAAGTTGAAGAACAAGTGATATCTTAGAACAAGAACAAGTTGAATTGAATAGAAGAACAATAGTAATTGCATTAATACTCGAGGTACAGCAGAGCTCCACACCTTAATCTATGGTGTGTAGAAACTCCACCGTTGAAAATACATAAGAACAAGGTCTAGGCATGGCCGAGAGGCCAGCCCCCAAACGTGATCAAAAGATCTAAAATGATCCAAGATAGCATAAGAACAAGGATAGCTACCAAGATGAAAATACAATAGCAAAAGGTCCTATTTATAAAGAACTAGTAGGGTTTACAGAGATGAGTAAATGACATAAAAATCCACTTCCGGGCCCACTTGGTGTGTGCTTGGGCTGAGCATTGAAGCATTTTTCGTGTAGAGACTTCTCTTGGAGTTAAACGCCAGCTTTTGTGCCAGTTTGGGCGTTTAACTCCCATTCTTGTGCCAGTTTCGGCGTTAAACGACGGGCATACTTGAGCTGATTTGGAACGCCGGTTTGGGCCATCAAATTTTGGGCAAAGTATGGACTATTATACATTTCTGGAAAGCCCAGGATGTCTACTTTCCAACGCCGTTGAGAGCGCACCAATTGGGCTTCTCTAGCTCCAGAAAATCCACTTCGAGTTCAGGGAGGTAAGAATCCAACAGCATCTGCAGTCCTTTTCAGCCTCTGAATCAGATTTTTGCTCAGGTCCCTCAATTTCAGCCAGAAAATACCTGAAATCACAAAAAACACACAAACTCATAGTAAAGTCCAGAAAAGTGAATTTTAACTAAAAACTAATAAAAATATACTAAAAACTAACTAGAACATACTAAAAACAATGCCAAAAAGCGTATAAATTATCCGCTCATCAAAATACATGTGGTATAATCAGTGACCACACTTCATCTCTTTCCATGAGTAATTAAATTAAGGAATTGGGCAATTGTTCAAGCTTAGAGAGATTGGGTTGCCAATGAATTGGAACCCAATCTCCTAAGATTGTCAAGGAGATCAATAGATGCTTTGATTGAGGAAGAGATGAAAATGAATTTGATTCAGAGAATACAACATCTCCTAAGCCCAATGAATTCTCCATTTCTGATCTTACCCATTCGATTTACTTTCTGCCATTTATTTTCATGCTCATTCCCCCAAATCCCCATTTAAGATTCTGCACTCTATTTTCTGCTATTTACTTTCCCGCCATTTAATTTTCTGCAATTCTCAAACTACATTCTGTTTAGTTCAACTAGCATACTCTTCCAACTAAAGTTGCTTGACCAATCAATCCTTGTGGGATTCGACCTCACTCTATTGTGAGTTTTTACTTGACGACAATTCGATATACTTGCCGAAGGAAAATTTGTTAAGAGACAAGTTTACATGCATCAAGTTTATAGCACTGTTGCCGGGGATTGATTTTGTATCAACAATGATTAAGTTGGAAGCTCACTAGATTGAGCATTTTTTCCTTTGTTGTTTACTCTATTCAGTCATTTATCTTCATTTTGTTTAGCTTCTTCTTCATCCCCTTTACCCTCTCTGTTTTTCTTTCTTTCTTTGTTATTATCTACAATCCTGCTCACTAACCCACTAAGTATTTGATAATTTGCATCACTCACACTAACAATCACTGTAACAAGAATAATCTCTTCATTTCATCTCTTGATGTGTGCTTTGTTAGTTGTATGACAGGGAGGAGAGGGGGGCTTCAACTTCCTTCGATTCAGAACCTGAAAGGACCCTCTAGAGACTAAAGAGGGAAGCAAGAGGGAAAGGAGTTGTTAGTGCTGAGGAAGAGGAAGAGTACTTTGAAATCAACATGGAAGAGAACCTGGAAAACAATCATGAATGAGAAGCTCACAACCATGCTAGAGAAGGCCCTGCAAATCATGCTGGGCAAGAAAGGAGAGTTCTAGGCTCCTACATCAATCCAGATCTAGGAAACTGTGGAAGTAGCATCCAGAAGCCCACCATGCATGCCAACAACTTTGAACTAAAACCCCAACTCATTACCCTTGTTCAAAACAACTGCTCATTTGGAGGAAGTGCTCAAGAAGACCCCAATCAACATCTAACCACCTTCCTGAGGATTTGTGACACTGTAAAGTCTAATGGAGTCCACCCGGATGTCTATAGGCTGCTTTTGTTCCCTTTTTCACTCAGGGACAAGGCATCCAAGTATCTTAAATCCTTTCTAAAGGAGAGCTTAACAAATTGGGAAGATATGGTGAACAAATTTTTGGCAAGATTCTACCCTCCTCAAAGAATTAATAGGCTGAGAGCTGAGGTGCAGACTTTCAGACAACAAGATGGTGAGACTCTCTATGAGGCATGGGAGAGGTTCAAGGACATAACAAGAAGATGCCCACCAGATATGTTCAACGAATGGGTTCAACTTCACATTTTCTATGAAGGTCTTTTCTATGAGTCAAAGAAGGCTGTAGATCATTCATCAGGGGGCTCTCTAAACAAGAAGAAAACCATTGAAGAAGCAATAGATGTCATTGAAACAGTAGCTGAGAATGACTACTTCTATGCCTCTGAAAGAAGTAACACTCGAGGAGTAATAGAGCTGAACCACATGGATGCATTACTAGCTCAAAATAAGATGATCACCAAGCAGCTAGCAGATCTCACCAAGAAGGTAGAGGAAAACTAAGTTGCAGTAGTCATCACTTCATCACCAGCTCAAGAAGGAGTGAATATAGGAGAAGAAGGTGACTGGGAACAAGCCAACTATGTTGGAAACTCAGCTAGACAAATGCATGACCCATACTCCAAAACTTACAACTCTGGATGGAGAAATCACCCCAACTTTGGTTGGGAAAATCAACAAGACCAAGGTCAAGACCAGAGACGCCACAACCTCAATTCCAACAACAATACAACTCACCAACATACCTCACAGAGATCCTATCAACACCCACCTAACCACCCTTCTCAATCACTTAACCCCAATCCACCATCACTAACGGATGATAGACTTTCAAAAATTGAGACTCTACTTGAAGATTTATGTAGAGAAGTCCAAGACAGTAAAGTTTTCCGGGAAGAAGTGCGATCCAACATGCAGAATCAAGATGCTGCCATCAAAAAACTTGAAACACAGATTGATTTCTTATTCAAGTAAGCCTCTGGACACAACAATTGCAGCAACACTAACTCAGCGCCAAGGGAGGAATGTCAAGCTATCACCCTCAGAAATGGGAAGGAATTGAAGGAGACCCATAAGAAACTACCAGAGAAGAATTTGGATGAAGAAGACAAGGGACAAGAGGAAGTTCGAATCTCCACCCCTAAGTTACATCAAGAAGGAGAAGCGTTCAAACCATGCCTTTCAAAAGCTCCATACCCCCAGCAGCTGCAAGTAAAGAAAAAAGGAGAGGATAACCAATTCTCAAGATTCTTGGAAATCTTCAAGAAACTACAAATCAACATACCCTTCGCTGAAGCAATAGAGCAAATGCCACTCTACGCCAAGTTCTTGAAGGAATTGATGACCAAGAAGAGAAGCTGGAAGAACAATGAGACTGTGGTACTCACCGAAGAGTGCAGTGCCATCATCCAACACAAATTGCCCCAGAAATTGAAGGATCATGGGAGCTTCCAAATCCCTTGAATCATAGGGGAAATCACAGTGGAAAACGCTTTATGCGATCTAGGAGCCAGCATAAATCTAATGTCTTTAGCAATGATGAAAAAAATGAAGATTGAGGAAGCCAAACCAACAAGAATGGCCCTGCAACTAGCAGACAGATCATTCAAGTTTCCCCACGGAATAGTAGAAGACTTATTGGTGAAGGTGGGAGATTTCATTTTTCCAGCAGATTTTATAATATTAGACATGGAGGAAGGAGCTAAGACTTCCATCATCCTGGGAAGGCCATTCTTGGCCACTGATGGAGCCATCATTGATGTCTAAAAAGGTGAACTTGTCCTTAGATTACATGAGGAGAAAATGACATTCAATGTGTTTAAAGCCATGAGTTACCCATACAACTCATTGGGAGAATGTATGAGGTTGGACTCGGTGGAGGCTTTGGTGCAAGAAACTCTTGAAGAAGAACTTGAGGAATTAACAGAAGGAGAATTAGCATCAAGCGAAGATGCTGCAGCCGCTGAAATGCATGATCAAGGCACACTAGAAAGGAAGGATGAAAGAAAAGAAGTACCCAAACTTGAGCTGAAGGCACTGCCACCCACTCTCAAGTATGCATACTTGGGAGAAAATAAAAGTTATCCAGTGATCATAAATTCAGCCCCCAGCCAAGAACAAGAGGAAAAGTTGCTTCAAGTCTTACAAAAACATAAGGATGCCATTGAATAGACACTTGCCGACTTGAAAGGAATCAGTTCATCCATATGCATGCATAAGATACTTTTGGAAGAGGATGCAAAACCTTCCATTTAGCCCTAAAGAAGGTTAAATCCAGCTATGAAGGAAGTAGTACAGAAAGAAGTCATGAAATTGTGGCAGGCAGGGGTAATCTATCCAATATCAGATAGCTCATGGGTCAGTCCAGTTCAAGTGGTCCCCAAGAAGGGAGGAATCACTGTGGTACCCAACGAAAGAAATGAGCTAATCCATACAAGAACTGTCACATGATGGAGGATGTTTATTGACTACAGAAAGCTCAATGAAGCCACAAGAAAGATCATTTTCCACTTATTTTCATGGATCAGATGCTAGAAAGACTTGCAGGACATGCATATTATTATTTTTTAGATGGTTATTCAGGATATAACCAAATAGTGGTTGACCCAAGAGACCAAGAGAAAACATCATTTACCTGCCCATATGGAGTGTTTGCCTACAGGCGCATGCCATTTGGACTATGTAATGCACCTACAACTTTTCAACACTGCATGCTTTCCATCTTCTCAGATATGATAGAGAAGTTCATTGAAGTTTTCATAGATGACTTCTCAGTATTCGGAGACTCCTTTCCTAATTGCCTAAACCATCTTGCCTTGGTATTAAAAAGATGTCAAGAGACCAACTTAGTCTTGAACTGGGAGAAATGTCACTTCATAGTGATAGAGGGAATAGTCCTTGGCCATAAAGTTTCTAACCAAGGCATTGAAGTAGACAGAGCTAAGGTGGAGCTAATTGAAAAATTACCTCCACCAAGTGATGTCAAGGCAATTAGGAGCTTTTTGTGACATGCTAGCTTCTATTGAAGGTTTATTAAAGATTTTTCAAAGATAGCCAAGCCCTTAAGCAACCTCCTAATGTCTGATACACCATTTATCTTTCATGAGAAATGCATGCTAGCATTTGAAAACTTGAAAAGGAGACTATCATCAGCTTCTATCATCACCCCACCTGATTGGAATTTACCATTTGAATTGATGTGTGATGCATCTGATTTTGTAGTTGGGGCAGTGTTAGGACAGAGAAAAGAAAATTTGGTGCATGTCATATACTATGTGATGAGCGGATAATTTATACGCTTTTTGGCATTGTTTTTAGTATGTTTTTAGTATGTTTTAGTTAGTTTTTATTATATTTTTATTAGTTTTTAGTTAAAATTTACTTTTCTGGACTTTACTATGAGTTTGTGTGTTTTTCTGTGATTTCAGGTATTTTCTAGCTGAAATTGAGGGACCTGAGCAAAAATCTGATTCAGAGGCTGAAAAGGACTGCAGATGCTGTTGGATTCTGACCTCCCTGCACTCGAAGTGAATTTTTTGGAGCTACAGAAGCCCAATTGGTGCGCTCTCAATTGCGTTGGAAAGTGGATATCCTGGGCTTTCCAGCATAGTATAATAGTCCATACTTTTCCGAGATTTGTTGGCCCAAATAGGCGTTCCAATTCAGCTCAAGAATTCTGGCGTAAAACACCGGAACTGGCACAAGAATGGGAGTTAAATGCCCAAACTAGCACAAAAGCTAGCGTTTAACTCCAAGAAAAGTCTCTACACGAAAATGCTTCAATGCTTAGCCCAAGCACACACCAAGTGGGCCCGGAAGTGGATTTTTATGTCATTTACTCATTTATGTAAACCCTAAGCTACTAGTTCTCTACAAATATGACCTTCTGCTATTGTATTTGAAATCTTTTGATCACTTTAGATCTTTTGATCACTTTAGATCTTTTGATCACTTTAGATCTTAGGATCAATCTTTTGATTATGTTTTTATGATTGAACCCTCTTTGGGATGCTGGCCATTCGGCCATGCCTAGACCTTGTTCTTATGTATTTTTAACGGTGGAGTTTCTACACACCATAGATTAAGGTGTGGAGCTCTGCTGTACCTCGAGTACTAATGCAATTACTATTGTTCTTCTATTCAATTCGGCTTATTCTTGTTCTAAAATATCACTTGTTCCTCAACTTGATGAATGTGATGATCCGTGACACTCATCATCATTCTCACCTATGAACGTGTGCCTGACAACCACCTCCGTTCTACCTTAGATTGAGTGAATATCTCTTGGATCCCTTAATCAGAATCTTGGTGGTATAAGCTAGAATTGATGGTGGCATTCAAGAGAATCCCGAAGGTCTAAACCTTGTCTGTGGTATTCTGAGTAGGATTCAAGGATTGAATGACTGTGACGAGCTTCAAACTCCTAAAGGTTGGGCGTTAGTGACAGACGCAAAAGAATCACTGGATTCTATTCCAACCTGATTGAGAACCGACAGATGATTAGCCGTGCTGTGACAGAGCGCGTTGAACATTTTCACTGAGAGGACGGGATTGTAGCCATTGACAACGGTGATGCCCAACATACAGCTTGCCATGGAAAGGAGTAAGAAGGATTGGATGAAGATAGTAGGAAAGTAGAGAGACGGAAGGGATAAAGCATCTCCATATGCTTATCTGAAATTATCACCAATGAATTACATAAGTATCTCTATCTTTATTTTATGCTTTATTCATAAATCATTCATAACCATTTGAATCTGCCTGACTGAGATTTACAAGATGACCATAGCTTGCTTCATATCAACAATCTCCGTGGGATCGACCCTTACTCGCGTAAGGTCTATTACTTGGACGACCCAGTGCACTTGCTGGTTAGTTGTGCGAAGTTGTGATAAAGAGTTGAGATTGTAATTGAGCGTACCATGTTGATGGCGCCATTGATGATCACAATTTCGTGCACCAAGTTTTTGGCACCATTGTCGGGGATTGTTCGAGTTTGGACAATAGATGGTTAATCTTGTTGCTTGGTTTAAGTGTGGGGAGGTTGATAAACCCCAATTGTAGGGTTTATCTTGTATTGATTTTAGGAGATTTTATGACCTTTTACCCACATTTATTCAATGAATTAGCATGATTTTGTGATTATCTCCTTATTTGAGGTTAAGTGTGAAAACATGCTTTTTAGGCCTTTAACTTGATGATTTTAATCTTCCTTTGATTCCACTAGATGCCTTGATGTGTTTGTTAGTGATTTCATTTTGAAAACCTGGCGCTTACGCACACCTTGCAAATTACCCCATGGACGCGTACGCGTGCTGTGCGCGTACGCGTCGGGGCTGGTTTGTGATTTTTTAATGAAAACGTGGCCAGCAAATTCAGAAGGGTGGTGGGGCCCAATCCCGACCAACTTTGGCGCCAAAGATGCTATTTAAAGCCAAGGATTGAAGAGCAAAGGGGATTCCATTCATTTTTTTACTCATTAGGATTAGTTAGAAGTAGTTTCTAGAGAGAGAAGCTCTCACTTCTCTCTAGGATTAGGATTAGGATAAGGTTTAGTTCTTAGATCTAGGTTTTAATTTATCTTCTTCTACTTCTATCTTCTCAATTCCTTGTAGTTACATTCATGCTTCTTCCATTCTTTTGTTGTAATCTCTTTTATGTTGTTCTTGTATTTTGTTGTAGATCTACTTTTGTTTCTTCTACTCTCTTTCAATTCAATCAAGGTAGTTCATAATAAATGTGTTTCTTTTGATTGTTGTTGTTAATTCCTTTCAATAATTGTTGTTAGATTCTATTCTTGTTATCAATTTACTATGCTATTCTTTTGTACCTTCCAAGTGTTTGATGAAATGCTTGGTTGGGTTTTAGTGTAGGTTTTGTTCCTCTTGGCCTAGGTAGAGTAATTAGTGACTCTTGAGTTATCTAATTCCCTTGTTGATTGATAATTAGAAGTTGCTAATTGATTTAAATGCCTCTAAAGCTAGTCTTTCCTTTAGAAGTTGATTAGGACTTGAGGAATCAAATTGATCCATCTACTTGACTTTCCTCCATGGTTAGAGGTTAACTAAGTGGGAGTAATGGACAATTTTTTATCACAATTGAGGAGGATAACTAGGATAGGACTTCTATTTCTTATATCTTGTCAAGAGCTTTGTTAGCTGTTAGTTTATTTTCTTTGCCATTTATATTTCTTGTCTAAAATCTCAAAAACCCCAAAATAACTCACAACCAACAACAAGACACTTATTGTAATTCCTAGGGAGAACGCCCCGAGGTTCAATACTTTGGTTTATAAATTTAGGCGTTTGTTACTTGTGACAAACAATCTTTTGTATGAAAGGATTATTGCTTGGTTTAGAAACTATACTTTACAACGAGATTTCATTGTTGAATTTCTAAGCCATCAAAAATCCAATCATCAATGCATCACCATGGAAGTCATGTTGGAATGAAGTTGGGGTGTTGTTCATGTATTGCACCTGCTCAGGCCTTTGTTGCTCATAGTTGAATGCCTCAAAGCCTTTTTTAGATTGATTCCTCCATGTGAGACTTGAGATTGGCCTTGTGTGTTTACTACAACAAATTACAATCCATCAGTTCTCTTGGCCATCATCTCTATTTGTTCCTGAATTTGTTGGTGCATCTACTTGTCTCGAGCTAGGATTGCATTTACTCCTTCATGTTCCATCACTCCCCTATTTGGAGTTGTGTTATGGTGCCTCTCAGAAGAGTAGAAATATTGATTGTGGCCACCATATCAATGAGTGCCTCTAAGAAGAGTAGAAATATTGATTGTGGCCACCATATCAATGAGGTCTTGTGCTTCTTGAGGGGTCTTCATGATCTGGAGTGAACCTCCTGAGGAGTAATCTAGTTCTTTTCTTGCCTTTAGAGAAAGACCTTCATAGAAGTTTTGAAGTTTCACCCATTAATGAGGGAAAAAAGGTTTCCACTCAAACTAACCGGCAAGAGTACCGGGTTGCATCAAGTAATAATAACTCACAAGAGTGAGGTCGATCCCATAGGGATTGATGGATCAAGCAACTTTAGTATGGTGATAAATTTAGTTAAGCTAATATTGATGAATTGAGTGATTTGTGATTCACATCAAGTAAATAGCAAGAAATTGAAATGGTGGAAGCAAAATAGCAGAAACTTAAATGGCAAGAAAGGTAAATTGCTGGAACTTAAGGTGTAGGAAATTAAAAAGAACTAAATCTTAAGTTGCAAGAAAAGTAAATGACTGAATCTTAAAGTGCATAAATATTAAATAGCAAGGAAACTTAAATTGCATGAATAATAAAGGGATTTGGATTTTGGGAATCAAAATAGAACTAGACAATATAAATTGCAGCAAGTGCAAAGAGATCAAAGTGAAAGAAATTCAAAGAAAGTGATTCATCAGGGATTGAAGATATTGTAATCCTTTATGAATCAATTGAGTCTCAACTCCTTTCTCAATCATATGCAAAGATCTATGACGGATTGAAATTGATTGGATCCCAATTCCTTGGCAATCCAATCTCTCTAATCACAATCAATCTTGCCAATTCCTTGATCTAATTATCATGAGAAGAGTTATAGCACATTTCTCTCATCCATAAGCCACACTAACTCTCAAGATCTCAATTCCTCCCGAATGGTGTTGATCAAGAGAGTAGTAAAGGATCGAGCTTCAGTTCTAATGAAGGTGATTCCCCTTCCGAGGCTCACACCCATATTCAATTGAATTAAACCCCCTTCCGGAGTGAATAATTCACAATCAAAGTAGAAGATACCCAATAGCTATACAATTGAATTGAGAAGAAGAAAAATTTCATTGATTTATTGGAATTACAATAGGGCTCCTCCCCCTAATGAAATTGAGGTTTAGTTCATTATTGCTCTAGTACCAAAACAGGGAAGAAAAATTGCAGAAGATGAAGAACAGAAAAGAAATTAAAAACCAGATCTAAAATTGGAAAGGAAACTAAAAGAAGTGAAAAAGAAGATCCCCCAGAAGAAGTGGTAGAAAAATAAAAAAAAAGTTCCTAATGAAATCAAATTTTCCTCTATTTATACACTTTCTAATTCAATCATTCAGTCCTTGGAGTGGGCTTTTTGGCCTTTTAATGAAGTAGGTCATTCAGTCATTCAGTCCTTTGCGCGTGCGCGTGGATGACACGTTACCACTTTCACGCTCCAGCATCATCTACATGTCTACGCCAATCACCAATAGTGTCACATCGACACGTGCGCGTCGATGACCAAATTCAAATTCCAACTCTAAAAGTATCGTAGGCATTCATTCAAAGTGAACGTAGCGTTCTTGGCTGGTGAGCGCTGATCCTCCATCCACGCGTGCGCGCCATGCATGCGTACGCGTGGATCTCCAAAAATGCTTCTCCATGCGTAAGTGTCTTGTACGCGTGTGCGTCACGTGTGAACGGAGCATTCTTTAACTGAACGTAGCGTTCATCTGCACCTTGTATTTCTCTACTTTTCTTTCTTCATCTTTTCACCTGCCATCAATCAAACATGCCATCAAAGTCTCACCAAAATCATAGTGTTTTACATCATTCATAATAATCACTAAATTGTGCATAAATCTCATGATTTTGTATAAAATTAACAATGTTTGATTGAATCAAGATAAACATGAAATTCTACTCCAATCACTTACTTATTGTGCAAGAAAGTGCATAAAACCTAATAAAAGCAAGGAAAAATGCTAGTAAAACTTGCATAAGATGACTTGTCATCACCCATTCACTGAATATGTCCGGTGGGCACCTCTTTATCAAGGCTTTCTATCTTTTCCATGCCTCATAGAGTGACTCTCCTTCCATTTGTGTGAAGGTTTGCACCTCTGTCTTCAGCTTGATGATTCTCTGAGGTGGGTAAAACTTGGGTAATAATTTTCTCACCAGGTCGTGCCAATTGTTAATGCTCTCCTTGGGAAAGGTTTCTAGCCATTGAGATGCTCTGTCCCTCAAGGAGAAAGGAAATAGAAGTAACTTGTAGATGTCAGGATGCACCCCATTTGTCTTGACTGTTTCACAAATCCTCAAGAAAACTTACAAGTGTTGATTGGGGTCTTCAAGAAGGCCTCATCCATAAGAGCAATTGTTTAGCACCAAAGTGATGAGTTGAGGCTTCAACTCGAAGTCATTTGCATGAACATTTAGGGTGAGGATGCTACTTCCATAGTGTCTAGGATAAGGGATAGTGTGATTGGGTTTTCCTCGATCACTTGGTCTTCTTCTAATTCCTTTTCATTTCCCCTGGCATACACAACATAAAATAAACTGCAATGACAGATGAACACTCTATTTCTAGAGTTAGTGTTAGAGGGTTAGGTGACACAAAGTGTCAAACAGTTAGTATTCTTAAAAGAAAATAAAAGAAAAATGCTTAATCGAGACTTATCACCCACTTAATCATTGTCAATCTAAATCAATCCCCGATAATGGCGCCAAAAACTTGATGCACGGGTAATTACACCCGCATTAACTACCGGCAAGTATACCGGGTCGCATCAAGTAGTAAAACTCACGAGAGTGAGGTTGATCTGACAGGGATTGATGGATCAAGCAATTTTAGTGAGGTGGTTAGTCTAGTCAAGCGAATATTGAAAGGTTTTGGTGAAATTGAACTAGCAGAATGTAAATTGCAAAAAAATTGAATGCTGAAAGTAAAGTGCAGAATGTAAATTGTGGATGGCAAGAAACTTAAATGAGCTTGAAACATAAATAGCATGAAAGTAAAGGCTAAAATATAAATGACAATAGAAAGTAAATAGCATGAAATGTAAAGGGCTTTGGGTGCTGGGTGATGACAAGTCATCTTAGCTAAATTAGTTAATTAGTTTAGTTACTTTTAGCTTAATTTCATTCACTTTGTTTGAACTAAACAAGCACTTTGATGAGTTTTATCCCCATGCATACAATCTCCCAAGATCTTAATTCCTCCTGATTGATGTTGATAAAGAGAATTGTGAAGGATAGAGCTTCAATTCTAATGTCTATGATTCCCTTTCCGAGGCTTACATAAGCATTCAATAGATTTAAACCCCCTTCCGGAGTGAGTAAATCACAATAAACAAAGAAGATATCCTTTAGCTACAACAAGCAGATTGAGATAAGAAGAATTTCATTCGACCATGTAATTACAATAGAACTCCTCCCCTGTGATTTGGGGTTTAGTGAATTAGAGCTCTAAGAACACTTGCAGGAAATTTAAATTGCATGAAAGTAAATCAAATTGAATGCAAGAGTATCCAAACTAGGAATCCTATACTAGTTCTCTGGAGTCTCTAATCCTCCAGCTTTCAGAGCCTCCTTTTCAACTTCAAAAGCTCCTCTATTTATACATCTCTTCTCATCTTTAAATGGGTCTTCAAGTACTTGGATGTGGGCTTTGGCCGTAGTTGAAGTAAGCTTGGAGTGGCTCTTGAAGTTAACGTTGAAGTTATTAACGTTGCATGGGTGCCCCTGGAAATGAACATTGGCACTAACGTTGAGACACCAACGTGCCCAATAACGCTCTGTCTAGTGTGCGTACGTACACTGCATTGTGCGCGCTCACACTGGCTAATTTTCCTCCTGTGCATAAACACACTCCCCTGTGCGTACGCATACTAGCCAAAATTTATAATTCTAGCGTTTGTACTGGCGTTGATGGACAACATTGGTGGGTTAACGTTCCACTTGTTCGTACGCACACTACCTTGTGCGTGCGCACACAAACAAATTTTCTTCTTGTTCGTATGCACAGAGCTGTGTTCGTACACACACAAAGCAATTCTTCCAGCTTCCAATTTGAGAGTTTGTCGAAGACGTTGGTGTGCCAACTTTAGGTAACGTTGGCACACCAACGTTGGCACCTTTTTCTTGTGTAGTAACGTTGGTGAGCCAACTTTGGGGCCCCCAATGTTGCTTGTTAACTTTGAAAACAATAGTGGGCAATGTCAGTGAGCCAACTTAGGGCACTAACGTTGCTCACTCTTCCTTGGCAATGTTGATGGGCAACATTGGTGGGCCAACTTTGGCCACCAACGTTGCTTCTCCCCTTCCTTGTTAATGTTGGAAGGCAACGTTGGTGAGCCAACTTTGGCCACCAACGTTGCTTCCCTTTCTTGAGCAACGTTTATAGGCAACGTTGGTGAGCCAACTTTGGCCACCAACGTTGCTTCCTTTCCTCTTTGGCACGTTAATAGCAATGTTAGTGAGCTAACTTTAACCACCAACATTGCTTTCTCTTCTTCTTCTTTGCCCTTCCTCTGCTTCTTCTTACCAATCATCAACCAAACAAATGCATCAAAGCCTTGTCATAATCACCAGATAATGCATCATTTCATTTCATCATGTAATTCTTGCATTAATCTCATGAAAATACTCATAATTAACAATGTTTCATTGAATCAAGACATACATACATTACTCATCCAAATACTTGCTTATTTCCTAAGAAATGCATGAAAACCAAGTAAAAACTAATGAAAAAGGCATGTGAAACTAGCCTAAGATGCCTAGGCATCATAACACCAAACATAAATCTTGTTTGTCCCCAAGCAAGCAGTAAAATAATAAGAGAAATGAATGAACACACATTATCCTAGTGATTCTTATTTTTGGCTAAAGTGGTGATATTCCTTTGGATCATCACTTTGTTTGCACCCTATAAGACTTGTTATTTTTTGGTCCTTGGTTTGAGCTTTTCTTGCTCTCTTTCTTTTGAGACTTATTGCTTGGCTGAGGCTGAATGTTTTGTGTTAAGGTAGCTCTTTAAAGTAAGCTTTCAGCCAGCATTTCTGCCCCAGTTGGTTAAAGATGCTAGGTGTTGAGACACCCCTAAGCACTTACTTGCTCAAGCCTCTCCGTAGCACAAACACATCACAGGAATTTAGCATGTTTTATTCTTTGGACATTGGTGCCCAGCACCTCTTTGGGTTATGCTTTGTCTCAAAGTAGCTCTTGATGGTGGACTTTCGGTTGGCAATCCCGGGTTAGTTAACCCAACTTTCCAGGTGATGAAGCACCCCTTAGAGCCTAGTTGTCCAAGCTTATCCTTGTACAAGAGCATCACAAGCATATTTTCAAAATCTCAAGCCATTGGTGCCTAGCCCTGTTTATTTCTTTTTGTTTCTTTCTCTTGTATTTTCTTTCTTTTATTATGAAACTCTTTCATTTGTCAAGTCTCATAGAATGTAACTCAAGTTCATATCTCAAAGTCATGCTGACCTTTAGCTTTATTTATGAATCAACTAATGAACAAGCACATACCACCACATAACCTTAGGATTTTTTATTCTACCTTCTAACAAAATGGACCTTTTACTCTTTCTCTGTTTCGTAATCATTCTCTTTTATTCATGCATAAAGGAACAAAGTATACAGCTCAAGCAAGATGACATGCCATAAGTACTTAGAGTAGCAAGCTAAATCAGCATAAGAATCAACCTAAATACAAATGAATAATGATTAAGAAGACACTGATCAACAAGGGTGCAATTGCACTTTCAATTAACACATTTAAACCAAAGACAGTTAAGAAGCAATACAACCTCTTGGTGTCCATTTGTTTCCTCCTTGTCTTCACCATCTTTAGCTTTTGTATCCTTCTTTATCTTTTTGGATGATGGTGCATATTTCTTCCAAGAGATTGAATGACTTCTTGCAAAGATATTGAAAGTTGCTTGCTCCCTAAGCACTTGAGAGATGGTTAGCATGTATGTATGCTTGTGATTTTCCGAACTTAAGTTGGTGTGTGAACATCAAACTTAGTTCCTTGCCTATTTCTACATGCAGCAACTGAATACATGTATGAAAACATCAAGTGATTTTATTAAGAAAACAAACTATGAATTAGAAAGTAAACAATTGTTAAGTAGTTTCTCTAATTGTTTGGAGTTAGTGACTAATCATGCTGAGGTTGCAATGTGTTCTTAATGAAATTTGTGGTGGAACACAAAACTTATAATTACACATTCACCCTTGAGATACTTTGGTGTGCAACACCAAACTTTGCTCCATGTAAGTTTTAATATAGAGAAATCTTCTCCATGTCTAAGATGACAAAGTCAGCTGGGAGAAAAATTTTTCCTACTCTTACCATCACATTCTCCATAACTCCAAATTCTTGTTTAATGGTTTTGTCAGCCATTTTGAGAGCTATCCGAGTGAATTTTAGTTCAAGAATTTGGAGTTTCTTCATGAGAGATAGAGGCATCAAGTTTATGCTTGCACTAGTGTCACGGAATGATTTCTCAATTGTTATGTTCTCTTTGGTGCAAGGGATATGAAAACTTCCAAGATCATTTTTCTTCACTGGTAATTCTCTTTGGATCATAGCACTATACTCCATTGTCATCTCAATAATTTGTCCTTCTTTAAAGGATCTTTTCTTTGTCAACACTTCCTTCATAAAGTTGGCATATAATGGAATATGTTCAAGTGCTTCTATGAATGGAATATTGATGTGGAGTGTCTTGAATATCTCCAAGAATTTGGAGTAGTGCTTCTCCTTATTTTCTTCCTCAAACCTTTGAGGATATGGAAGCTTTGGGACATATGGCTTCACCTATTCCTTCTTCTCTTGTGGTTCTGGTCCAAGGATGTTCTTGTCTTTCTTCGAGATTTGTGAGTCTTCAATCTTGTGATCCTCCTCACTCCTCTCTATCTTTTCTTTTGAAACTTCTCTGTCGTAATCTTCCTAAATGGTGGCTTCTTTTTCTATAATCTTCCCACTTCTCAATGTCATTGCTTTGCACTCTTCCCATCTTGAAGCTTTTCCTTTGTCCCTTGGGTTGTCTTCTATGTCACCAGGGATAGCATTTGCTCACTTTTCACCCATCTCTGTAATTTGTTTACCATTTGTCCTATGTGCCTTTCATGATTTTTTATTGATGCCTCTTGGTTTTTACTAGTCATGGCTTGATCTTTTCTTGCTGTTTCCCGATCATTCTTGCCATCTCTTGAGTTTTGATGAGTTTCTCCATCAATATCTCTAAGTTAGAGATCCTTTGAGTGTCTGGATGTGGCTGTGAATGCATGGGATGTGATGGTTGCTGATGAAAGTAATTTGAGACATTGGGAGAGGTATTTTGTGGGTTAAATGGTGGTGTCGAGAAGTTGTTCTGGGGAAATTGTTAAGTGTTATAGGGTTGGAGGTATGTGTTTTATGGTTTTGTGTATTGGTTATTGTTAGTATGGTGTTGGTTGTGCTTGTTTGTGTTGCAGAAGCTATTAGAATTGAAGTTCCTTTGTCCTTGATTCTATATCTCACCCTACCTCAAGTTGGAGTGATTCCTCCAAGATGGATTGTATGCATCACCATGAAAGTCATGTTGGAACGAACTTGGGGTGTTGTTCATGTATTGCACCTGCTCAGGCCTTTGTTGCTCATAGTTGAATGCCTCAAAGCATTCTTCAGATTGATTCCATCCATGTGAGACTTGAGATTGGCCTTCTGTGCTCACTGCAGCAAGTTGCAATCCATCAATTCTCTTGGCTATCATCTCTATTTGTTGCTGAATTTATTGGTGCATCTACTTGTCTTGAGCTAGGATTGCATTTACTCCTTCACGTTCCATCACTCCCCTTTTTGGAGTTGTGTTGTGGTCTAATAAGTCCATATTTGACGATATATTTTGGTTTGATCAGAGTGGATTAAACCCATATTTATTCACCAATATAGCATACTTTTGTGTTTTCTCTCTAAATTGAGCTTAATTGGGAAATCATGCTATTTTGTGCTTAATTTGGTCAATTTTATTCCACTTTCATTCTATTCAATGCCTTGATGGTTTTGATGAGTGATTTCAGGTGTAATAGGTTGGAATGACTTGATGAGAGTGGAGGAAAAGCATGCAATTGGGAGAAAATATGAAGAAAATAAAAGAGAAGCACACAGCCATGTGTGCGTACGCACAAGTAGAAATTTCAGCATGTGTGCGTACGCAAACACCTGTGCATACACACAGGTACCAGCACGTGACCTCATTAAAAAGTCACGTGGCTCACGATTTTGGGGCTCTTTTGGCCCATTTCTAAAGGCTTGGATGCTGAAATCAAAGGCTCTATGAAGGGAGCAACATCTCATATGAAGGCATTAGGTTTTTAGTAGGGTAGAATACACTTTTAGGAGTAGTTTTAGGGTAGTTTAGTTTAGGTTTTCTCTCAAAAATTTCTTAGGTTTAATTAGGGTTTGTAGCATTTTATAGTTCAATTTTGTTCTTGGACTTTGCTATCTCATTGTAAGTATTTTCTTCATTTTCCCTTTATTATATTACTTGTTCTACACTTTCTTCTACTTTAATTTCCTTTGTCAATATAGACATAGTTTTGCAATTTTGAATTTCTAGTTGGTTAATTTGATGTTTGATGGTTGTTTTATGTTTATTGAGTTATCTTTGTTGATTGTGATCATTTGTGGTTCATATCTTTCATCATTTTTCCAATTTTGCCATGTTTTATGTTTATACCCACTATGTGTTTGATGAAATGCCAATTTTGATTATGGGGTAGATTTTCACCCCTTGGCTTGGGGAAAATGAGTTTATGGATTATTGTAGCCATAATGTCCAACATTTAGTGATAATTCTTGGGTTGTTAGTTGTTATTGTTTCCACTAACACTATCTTCTTACTAAGATAATTAGTAAGTTAGCTAGGATTTGTGGATTAATGACAATTATGTTCACTTGACCTATCTTTCGATGTTAAGGGTTCACTTAGTGAGATTAATCCATCATAATTATCTTAGTTGGGGTTAAGGCAAGGAAGGGATTTCAAACTCATCCCAAGTCAAGGTTTCATTTATGTTTTAAACTACTTTTCCACCAATTTTGAGTCTTACTTGTTTATATTACACACATAGTTCTTTTGTTCCTTCATTGGTTTATTAATTGCAGTTATGTCTCGTTCTTTTATCTCTTTATTGCTTACTTTCAATCATTGAAAACCCCTCTGTTCTTGCAACTGATGCCAGGGCATTTTGGCCAGTTTCACTGACCTTTTATTTACTGTTTTTAGGTAATTTCATGCACTTTCTTAGGAAATAAGTTAGTTTTGGGCAGATATTCACTCAGACCTTGATTCAAGCATACATTGTGCATTTTACATTATTTCATGAGGTTTTTGCATGATTTTAATGACAAAATTGTATATTGCATTACCCATGACTTGGACTAGAACTTTGATGCACTTTATTGCTTGATTTCAGGACCAAAAGGAAGCAAGGAATGGGAGGTAACTTGCAAAGTTAAGGAGAAAAGTAATTGCCAAAAACACTCTCAAAAGCCATCAATGCCCACGTTAAAGAGTCACGTTAACAAAGTTAACGTGAACTCTAACGTGGAGAAGAGAAGTTGAGCCAACGTTAGTGACACTTAACATTGTCACTAACGTTGGCAATTGCTCACAAATGGCCACGTTAGAAGCCACGTTAACCTAGTTAACGTGGCCTCTAACGTTAAAGGGGGAAGAGAAGCCAACGTTAGTGACACTCAACATTGTCACTAACGTTGGTCTAAGGTGCAAAGAGCCACGTTAACTCCCACGTTAACTTGGTTAACGTGGGAGCTAACGTAAGAGATGGAGAGTTGTTGACAACGTTAGTGACACTCAACATTGTCACTAACGTTGGAGCAACTACTCAAACCCCAAGAGCCACGTTAACCTCCACGTTAACTTGGTTAACGTGGAAGCTAACGATGAGGAATGAAGAATGAGCCAACATTAGTGACACTCAACATTGTCACTAACGTTGGGATGGCTAAGAATGGCCACGTTAGAAGCCACGTTAACCCAGTTAACGTAGACTCTAACGTGAGACCTAGGGGCACACTTGAACGTTAGTGACAATGTTGAGTGTCACTAACGTTCTCGAAGGTTGGCAAAAGCCACGTTAGAAGCCACGTTAACCTAGTTAACGTGAGCTTTAACGTGAAGCAAGAAGGGGCACACTTGAACGTTAGTGACAATGTTGAGTGTCACTAACGTTCTCGAAGGCTAACAAGGCAACGTTAAAAGCCACGTTAACCCAGTTAACGTGGGCTTTAACGTGAGGCAAAGGGGTGCATGGCAACGTTAGTGACAATGTTAAGTGTCACTAACGTTCTCGAACTTGTATTTTCACTAAATGTTAAACACCCCTAACGTCTTGAGCTAAAGTCTCTACCCACTTCACACTTTCTCTCTGCAAGTAAGCCAAGCCCAAATGAAGAAAGGAACTACTTCAAACTAAAAGATCTAGAGGCCCAAGACTTGAAGAACTAACTAGAAGCTGAGAAGAGTAGTATATATAGGAGTAGTTTTGAAATAGAGAGGAGCTTTTTGGGGGAGGAAGAGAGATAACTACTCTCTGTATTTTTACTTTCTATGCACTTCTAGTTTTATCATGTATTCTCCATCTTTGATTTTGATTTCTAGAGCTATGAACAACTAAACCCCTTTCATTGGGTTAGGGAGCTCTGTTGTAATTTGATGGATCAATACTAATTTTCTTGTTCTTCTTCTATCTTTCCTTTTGATTTTACTTGAAAGCTTTCGATCTTCATCCAATTGGATAGTGATCTTGGAAAAGAAGCTATTCAAACATGGATCTCTTCGGATCCTTGAAAGAGGAATGAAGAGATTAGCTAGAAATGCTTTCTCATGCTGGACCAAATTGAGTGTGGATGGGTATGTGGCTATTGTGAGTTTTTACTTGACGACAATTCGGTACACTTGCCGAATGGGAATTTGTTGAGAGACAAGTTTTACCCCGATCAGCAACCAAAATTGTATGCACTTGTTGTCACTAGTTCCTAGGGAGAACGACCCGAAAGTTTAAATATTCTCTATTATCGTGTTTTGATTTTGACATCTTCTGAATTTAAATTCGATTCTTGGCCAATAGTTGGGTTGTGAACTATACTGCAACGCCAATCTTATTTTGAGAAAATTTCCTAACCCACCTTCAATCCATCATCAAATTTTGGCGCCATTGCCAGGGAGCAAGCGCCATGAGTGCCATAATTTTGGTTGTTGTTAATATGTGTATAGTGTGAATAGATACTTTTTGGTTGTTTGTTTGCTTTTGTCGGTAATTAGGATTTTTGCTCCTTCTGTTAATTGATGTCTTTAGTTTTTATTTTCAATTTTCTCTATAAGTTATCACCCTCTTGGTTTGGAGTTTGGTTGTGATCATTTTGTAGGGTTTGATAACTTTAATTTTGGATTGCATCATGGGATTGGAGCATAAATTTTGGAAAGAGCAACCTCTTCTATACTACAATGAGCCATACCCTCACAAATATGCATACCCAAACCAAGGATATGGTGGATTTCACAATGATATCACACCTCCTTCACCATATACCTATGACCCATACCCCCAACATAACCCTCAATCACCATATTTTCAAACACCACACCAATACCAACAACCACATCCGTACATACCATCTCAAAACACTCACCAACATGAGTCACCTCCCACATATACAACCTTTTTCCCAAATTATGAACTTTCTTTTCACCACAATGTGATGTTTTCCTAACCTTGACCTAAGACCATTAAGACCTTCCAGCCTTTCTCCAAGAGAAAGAAGGATTCTGAAGAACACAAGGACAATTCATGGCTACCATAGGCGAAGAGGTAAACCGCTTAATCCTCCAATGCTCAACCGATTAAGGCATTCCTCTTGAAGGATGTGAAGGATCAACTAAAGAATGTAGTGAAAAGGAGAACATGGAGCTACAAGGGAAAGCTGAAGGGTCAGAGCTTGAAGTGCAACATGAGGAAGAAAGTGAAGTATTTGAACCGGAGGGGAGAAAGGAGGAGTTGAGGGAGGTTGATCAAGATGAAAATTCCATCATTGACGATTTTTTGTCCTCGTTGGTTGATGAGAGAGAATTTATGCCAATTCGGAAAACTAGATAAAATAATTCCGTTGTGAGTATAGTCCAAACCGGCAATGGATCCTCTCAATAAAAAATTCAATTCAAGATAATGTCACAATTCAAACCAAATTTAACCGGGAGTATTTAGACTCCCGGGTCGTCTTCCCTGGGAACTAGCGACAATGAGCGCGCAAATTTTGGTTGTAAGGAAACAAGGAGGTTCTCAACAATTGAAATAAACAAATAAAGAGATAAAAGAACAAGACAAAATTGCAGTTAATAAACTAATAAAGGAACAAAAGAACTATGTATGTAATATAAACAAGTAACGCTATAAAGTAATTGAAATGTGGTTTAAAACATAAATGAAACCTTGACTAGGGATGAGTTATGGAATTCATTCCTTGCCATAGCCACAACTATTATAATTGTGATGGATTAATCTCACTAAGTCAACCCTCAACATCGAAGAATAAGTCAAGTGAGCATAATTGTTATTAATCCACAAATCCTAGTTAACTTACCAAATTAATTGGCAAAAAGCTAGTGTTAGTAGAAACAATAACAATTAACAACCCAAGAATTATCCCTAAATGTTGGACATTATGGCTCTAGTAATCCATAAACTCATTTTCCCAAGTCAAGGTGTGGAAATCTACCACATAAATAAGATTGGAATTCTATCGAACACATAGTGGGCATAAACATAAAACATAGCAAAATTGGGAAAATGATGAAAACTATGAACTACAAATGATCAAAATTCATAAAAGCAACTTAAACAAACATAAAATAAGCATCAATCATCAAATTCAACAACTATAATTCCAAAATTGCAAGACTATGTAAATTAACAAAGGAAGCTAAAACATAGGAAAGTGTAGGCAAAGTAATATAATAAAAAGAGACAATTAAAGAAATACTTACAATGTAAATTGCAAAATTCAAAAGTAAGACTTGAAGTATAAAACCTTACAAAACCCTAATTAAGAACCCTAAGTGAGAATTTCCTAATCTACACTACTCCTACTCCTACTATGTGTTTTTTACCCTACAAGTGATCTCTCTTGTTAAGTGTTAAATTCCCCTTGACATAGTACTCTAATTCAGCCTTCAAGCCTTCCATAATGGGCCAAGAGGCCTCAGAAATCCAAAGCACATGTTTCATTAATAAAATCACGTGCAGGGACCTGTGCGGATGCACAGATGTGTGCGTCCATACACTTGGCTGAAAATCTTCCTGTGCGTACGCACAGGTACTTGTGCGCATGCACACGTCGCTGTGTGTGTTTTTCCTTGTTTTCTTCATGTGTTCTCCCTTTTACATGCTTTCTTCAACTTTTGGCCATCCATTCTTGCCTCTAAGGCCTGAAATCACTCAACAAACATATCACGGCATCGAATGGAATAAAATTAGAATTAAATTGCTCATTTCAAGCACGAAATTGCATGTTTTCACGTTTAGGCAAATTTTAGGGATCTAACACAAAAGTATGCTATTTTGGTGCTTAAATGTGAGTTTATGTGATGAAATCCATCCAAATCAAGTCAAAATATCTCATCAAATATGGACTCATCAATTCTTCCACACTTAAATAATAGCATGTTCTCATGCTAAACCAAACAAGGAGAATGATCAAAGGGAAATAACTTATTGAATGCAACTATCTATATGCATGCAAGTATGTATATATTCTAAATAACTATATATACTATAGTATCCTATTGAATTGGTGAAAATAAACAATCAAATTCCCAAGCAAGTATATAGACACATAGGGCTAAGCAAGGAAATAATCCAATGCACTCAAAATCTAAAGAATTGATTTACTTTTCAAAATGAAGCAACTTGCAAGAATACATGATAAGAAGTATGGAAACATAGAGTTGAGTGATTGAACCCTCACTAGGTGTGTATACACTCTCAACACTTGGTGTTTAAGGTTTAATCACTCAAGTCTCCTCCTAATCATGCTTTCAAGGATTTGCTTTTCATCTAACAATCAACAAACATATGTTGAATGAATGCAATTATCATGAGGACTTATTAGGGTTGTAATGGGGATAGGGTTAAGGTGGGATAGATATGGCTAAGTGGACTAAAGAATTGGATCTTTGATTAGCCCAAGTACCTCACTCAACCTATATCAACCAAATCACAAAAATGAATTCTAACCCCCTATTACTTCTTTTCGCCCACATTCATGCCTTAGTTTCTATTCAAAACACATATGCATTTTTTATTCATTTTTTTCTTTTTCTTTGGGATAACTTTTGTCCCATCTTATTATTATATTATTATTATTATTTTATTTTTTTCATTTCATTTTTTTCTACTTCTCTTTTTTTCTATGACAAATGTATATGGTTAAAGCAAATTGTAATATGAATGTGCACCCATTTTTCCCAAATTTTCAATAATTACCCAAAACAAAATGTTTCTTCTACCAAGTCTTCCCAAAATTTCCCCCTACTTAAATGACATACACTTCTCAACCTAAGGTAATCAAAGAAGGAATTCAAGATTATTCATAGTTTTTTCGCTTAAGGTTGTGATGTGCTAACAACTAGAACAAAGGGGATTAAAAAGCTCAAAAGGGATTAACAAAGGTAGATGCAAGGGTAGGTCCATATGGGTGAGTGAGTTTAATTCACAATGGCCTCAATCATGCTAAATTCATTCAAAACATCAAACATCGGAAATAAAGAGTCAAGCAAAACCAAGATTACAATCATAGAAGGAGCATAGCTCACAATAAACAAAATTCAGGCTCAACAACTCACAAGGTTGCTTTGTTCTATCTCTTTTCTATGTTCCATAAAAATCATTCAAGCAAGTTTTAAAAACAATTTTCCAAATCAATTCAATAGAATGCCCTTGAAACAAAATTCTTGAAAATTTTTTTCACCAAAGTTTTTTCTTATATATGTATGTATGTACGATGTGATGGATGCAACTTCAAAATCTTTCCTAGTTCTATTCCTAATTTTCAACAAGAAAAAATTAACATGAACAATTAGGACAAAATTGAACTAGGCACGTGCTATTCACAACATCCAATCACAACCAATATCTATACTATATATACCATGAAAATGCAATATATATATATATATATATATATATATATATATATTAACTAGAGTCAAGATGCAATAATAAAAAATACTAACAAATATCTACAAGAAACATAATAAAAGAAAACAAAAAATGAAAGTGCAAAGTGTTTGAGAAAAGAAAGTTTACTCCCCAAAATGGCGAATCCTCCCCCACATTTAAGCTTTACACGGTCCTCCGTGCACAGACAGAATCCGGGGAGAATGGCTCTAGGGTCCTCCACCTTCAGCTGGTGGATGCGGGGACTCAGGTTGTGGCAAAATCCCCAAGTCCAATGCGGGCTTGGCATCTCCATCCTTGGTGTCCTCCTTCTCTCCCGGCTCCTTGTCGTTATGTCTCATCCTGAAAAAGAGTGAATAAGGTATAATTAGGAATCATAGGGCAAGTAGCACAAAAGGGTAAAGGGCTAAGTAAATAAGCATCTAATTGAGGAAGCTTTCATAGTGGTGTGGTATGATAAAAAAAATGAGCCATGTGTGCATTCCAATTATACGCGCGGTTGGAACACACACACAATGGCCAGTTAAAATGCCATCCACACGATCAAAGAGGTAAACATGAGTTCCTCAATTAAATGGCCTAAGTTACAAGCAATAGATGAACATCAATTAAGGACAAGCATACTTAGGCAATTACCACAAGAGTGAATTGAGTTTAGGAATTATTGGATATTGAAGTTGTGCATGTGAAAGTGCAAAATTGATAGAAGATAGCACAATTAATAATAACCAATTTAATAATAAACCAAAAACTCCTTATTCATCATGAAACATAAAGAAAGGGTCACATGGTAAGATACTTGTTACAAAAGGTGGCACACTTGATAAGGATCAAGTTGAGTCACTCAAACAAATGCAAAGCATTAACAAGGAACAAGTATTGGTCATGTGATGAATTTAATATGAAAAATCATGATAAACAAGTAATTTCAACTCAATTCACTAATTCAGTGCACTTACATAATTTGTCCTAGTGGTACAATCAAAGCATGGGCATTCAAACCCACTAGGCACTCATAACTTAAAGCATAGTAAAAGTGCATTAGTGTAATTCAATCAAGAAACAACCCAATCAATCATCAAACACTTGCAATTTATTCAATTACTAATATAAAAAATGAAATGCAAAGAAACTAGAAAAACATGAAAAAAGCAAGGTAGGGGAGGGGTGGAGGGGATGGAAGTGTGTTAGGGCTCAAAGAAAAATGTAATAAAAATTTTGCCAAAAATAGCACTTGTGCGTACGCACACCAGGAAAAAATGGGAGGTATGCGCGCGCACAAGTCGTGCGAATGCTCTGGACAGAAGGTGGGGTAAGAGGTGTGTGTACAAACAGATATGTGCGTACGCACATGTTACTTTTTTTAGGATCATGTGTGCGTGTGCACAGGCTAAGCCAGCGCTCCCACCAGAGGGTACTACAAAGAGTGTGCGAGCGCACGCACAGGTCACAGAACTCACAGTTGTGTGCGCACGCACAGCAGCGTGCGTACGCACAGATGCTCTGTTTTGCAAAAAAATTTTCTTTTATTTCAAAGGTGTTATGCCTTAGCTCAATCAACATTTCAACCCCAAAACATTCAAAACATCACAAAATCATGATCCATATTAAAATTAACCTACTATCTGCAAAATTAACTAATCCTAAACCAACTAAGACAAGAAAACATGCAAGAAACTAGGACTACAAGCAAAGAGAATGGGTAAGAAAGATGTTACCATGGTGGGGTGTTTCCCACCTAGCACTTTGGTTTATAGTCCTTAAGTTGGACTTATTGAGGAGACTCTAGCTAGGGTGGCTTGTGTTTCCACTCCTCCTTGAACCTCCATCCATACTTGGTCTTTGACTCTCCTCCGAGATCCCATATTCTCATTTCCCGTTCTCCTTCATGTTGTTTTCTATGCTCCAAACCGGATAGACAAGCTCTAATTCTACCGTTGAAGTACCCCAACATTCTCCGGAAATCACCCAGTTGTGCTCTACACACCACTTGAACCCTAAGTATTAAATTGATTTTCTTGAAGAACCTTGGACTTTTTTGACAACCAATACACCTTTCTCCTCCATTTACCAACCCAAGAAGGACCTTAAGTTGGTAATCCGTCTCCAACATAGCATATTGATGGGGGCCAATGAAGCTCAAAGGTGAAATTTCCACCCACTCAATATGTTCTTGGAACGGAATTGCTTCATCACCAACTTCCTCTTTCCCATCACTCAAATCATAACAAGGAGGTTGTGAGAAGTCTACCTCCATGTCTCTCTCCAACTCAAGGGGAAGAGGTTCATCAGGCTCATTGAGGGGATTGACCAAAGAGGACAAAAAATCATTAACGATGGAATCCTCATCTTGATCAATCTCCCTTAATTCTCCCTTTCTCTCCTCCGGTTCGCATACTTCCCTCTATCCCTCCTGTTGCATGTCATGATCTAACTCTTCTTTCCTTCCCTTGTAGCTCCATGCTCTCCTCTACACCTCATTCTTTAGTTGATCCTTCACATTCTTCAAGAGAAGTGTCTTTATCAGATGAGCGTAAGAGGACTAAGCGGTTCACCGCTTTGGCTATGGTTGCCACAAATTGCCCTTGTATCCTGCGGAATCCTTCTTGCTCTTGGAGAAAGGCTTGAAGGTCTTGTGGTTCTTGGGGCAAGAGTGGAAAAGTTTCACCATGGGGTGGAAATTGAGGTTCATTGGTCGGGAAGAAGGTTGTATATGTAGGAGGTGGTCCATGTTGGCAAGTGTTTAGAGGTGGTATGTAAGAAGGTGGATGTTGGTATTGGTGTGGTGTTTGAAAATAAGGTGATTGAGGGTTGTGTTGAGGGTAGGGGTCATAGGTATATGGTGGTGGAGGTGTATAGTCATAGTGGAATCCACCATTTCCTTGGTTTGGGTATGCATATTGGGGAGGGTACGGTTCATTATCATATGGAGGAGGTTGCTCCTCCCAAAATTGGTGCTCCAAACCCATGATGCAATCCAAAATTGAGGTTATCAATCTCTACAAAATGATCACAATCAAACTCCAAACCAAGAGGGTGATAACTCATAGAGAAAATTCAAAATAAAAGCTAAAGACATCAATTAACAAAAGAACCGAAAATCCTAACTAATAGTAAAAACAAGCAAACAACCCAAAAAGTATCTATTCACACTATGGACATATTTACAACAACAAAAAATATAGCACTCATGATAAGAGAGAATTTATGCCAATTTGAAAAACTAGATAAAATAATTCCATTGTGAGTATAGTCCAAACCGGCAATGAATCCTCCCAATCATAAATTCAATTCAAGATAATGTCACAATTCAAACCAAATTTAACCGAGAGTATTTAGACTCCCGGGTCGTGTTCCCTAGGAACTAGCGACAATGAGCGTGCAAATTTTGGTTGTGAGGAAGCAAAGGGGTTCTCAATGATTGAAATAAACAAGTAAAGAGATAAAAGAACAAGACAAAATCGCAATTAATAAACTAATAAAAGAACAAAAGAACTATGTATGTAATATAAATAAGTAATGCTATAAATTAATTGTAATATGGTTTAAAACATAAATGAAACCTTGACTTGGGATGAGTTATAGAATCCCTTCCTTGCCATAACCACAACTATGATAATTATGATGGATTAATCTCACTAAGTCAACCCTTAACAACCGAAGAATTATCACTAAATGTTTGACATTATGGCTCTAGTAATCCATAAACATTTTCCCCAAGCCAAAGGGTGGAAATCTACCCCATAACTAAGATTGGCATTTTATCGAACACATAGTGGACATAAACATAAAACATAGCAAAATTGGGAAAATGATGAAAACTATGAACCACAAATGATCAAAATCCATAAAAGCAACTCAAACAAACATAAAATAAGCATCAATCGTCAAATTCAACAACTAGAATTCCAAAATTGCAAGACTGTGTAAATTAACAAAGGAAGCTAAAATATAAGAAAGTGTAGGCAAAGTAATATAATAAAAGGAGACAATTAAAGAAATACTTACAATGTAAATTTCAAATTCCAAAAGCAAGACTTGAGATATTAAACCTTAGAAAACCCTAATTAAGAACCCTAAGAGAGAATTTCTTAATCTACACTACTCCTACTCCTACTATATGTTTTTTACCCTACAAGTGAGCTCTCTTGTTAAGTGTTGAATTCCCCTTGATATAGCACTCCAATTCAGCCTTCAAGCCTTCCAAAAATGGGCCAAGAGGCCTCAGAAATTGCGAAGCACATGTTTCATTAATAAAATCACGTGCAGGTCTGTGCGTCTGCACACTTGGCTGAAAATCCTCCTGTGCGTACGCATAGGTACTTGTGCGCACACAAACGTCGCTGTGTGTTCTTTTCCTTGTTTTCTTCATGTGTTCTCCCTTGTACATGCTTTCTTCCACTTTTGGCCATCCATCCTTGCCTCTAAGGCCTGAAATCATTCAACAAACATATCACGACATCGAATGGAATAAAAGTGGAATTAAATTGCTCATTTCAAGCAAAATTGAATGTTTTCACATTTAGGCACAATTTAGGGATCTAACGCAAACGTATGCTATTTTGGTGCTTAAATGTGTGTTTATGTGATGAAATCCATCCAAATCAAGTCAAAATATCTCATCAAATATGGACTCATCATTGGTCAATCCCCTTAATGAACCGAATGAGCCTCTTCCAATTGAGTTTGAGAGAGACACAGAGGTAGACTTCTCACAACCTGCTTGTTTTGATTTGAGTGATGGGGAAGAGGAAGTTGGTGAGGAAGCAATTTTGTACCAAGAACATATTGAGTGGGTGGCAATCTCACCTATAAGCTTCAATGGCCCCTGATTAGCGGATATTTTATACGCTTTTTGGTAGTGTTTTCATTTATTTTTAGCATGTTTAGTTCATTTTTTATAATATTTTTATTAATTTTATTCAAAAATCACAATTCTAGACTTTACTATGAGTTTGTGTGTTTTTCTATAACTTCAGGTATTTTCTGGCTGAGATTGAGGGACCTGAGCAAATATCTAATCCAGAGGCTGTGAAAGGACTACAGATGCTGTTGGATTCTGACCTCCCTACACGCAAACGTGTTTTTCTGGAGCTACAAAAATCCATTTGGCATGCTCTCAATTGGGCTGGAAAGCTAACATCTTGGGCGGATAATAGTCCATACTTTGCCCGAGATTTGATGGCCCAAATTGGTGTTTAAATGCCAGCCAGAGACTCTTTTCTGGCGTAAAACACCGGAACTGACACCAAAGCTGGAGTTAAATGCCCAAACTGGCACCCAAGCTGGCGTTTAACTCTAAGAATGGCCTATGCACATGAAAACTTCAAAGCTCAGCCCAAACACTCACCAAGTGGGCCCCAAAAGTGGATTTCTGCACTATCTGCACTTAGTTACTCATTTTCTGTAAGCCTAGGTTACTAGTTTAGTATAAAAACTACTTTTAGAGATTCATTTTGAAACTTATGACATTTTACATCTCATATTGTATCTTCTACGGCATGAGTCTCTAAACCCAATAAGAGGGGGTAAGGAGCTCTGCTGTGTTTTAATGGATTAATGCAATTACTATTATTTTCTATTCAATCACGCTTGCTTCTGTTCTTAGATATTCACTCGTACTTCAATATGAAGAATGTGATGATCCGTGACACTCATCATCATTCTCAAATTTATGAACGCATGCTTGACAACCACTTCCGTTCTATCTGAGCTCAACGTAGTCATTGGGTGACAGCTTGAGTGCGTATCTCATGAGTTTCTAGTCCATGAGCTTGACTTGCATCTCCTGACAACAGAGCATTCAAACTCGTGAGATCAAAACCTTCGTGGTAGAGGCTAGAACCAATTGGCAGCATTTCTGATATCCGGAAAGTCTAAACCTTGTATGTGATATTCCGAGTAGGATCTAGGACGGGATGACTGTGACGAGCTTCAAATTCATGAATGTTGGGCGCAGTGACAGTGTGAAAAAGGATAGAGAGATCCTATTCTGACACAAGTGAGAACCGACAGATGATTAGCCATGCGGTAGCCGTGCTTGGTATTTTTCATCTGAAACGAGAGATCCGACAGTTGATTAGCCGTACAGAAACCGTACCTGGACCATTTTCACTGAGAGGACGGATGGTAGCCATTAACAACGGTGATCCACCAACATACAGCTTGCCATGGATGGAAGCCATGCGTGTTTGGAGAAGAAGACAATAGGAAAGTAGAGATTCAGAAGATAGAACATCTCTGAAACCCCAACCTGTTCTCCATTACTAAATAACAAGTATCATTCATTTCATGCTCTTTTACTTTTTATAAACAAAATCATTTTTATCACTAATCTCCTGACTAAGAGTTACAGGATAACCATAGCTTGCTTCAAGTCGGCAATCTCCGTGGGATCGACCCTTACTCGTGTAAGGAATTATTACTTGGACGACCCAGTGCACTTGCTGCTTAGTTGTGCGGAGTTGCAAAGGTGTGAATTATAAAAATAAAATTTTTCTTCTTTTTTGTTTTTTTCTAAAAATAATTTTCGAAAAATTCAAAAAAATATAAAATAAAAAATATCAAAAAATATTTTGTGTTTCTTGTTTGAGTCTTGAGTCAATTTTGTTAGTTTGTTGTCAATTGCATATTTTTAAAATTGGTGCATTTTTCGAAAAATTCATGCATTGCATTCTTCATGATCTTCAAGTTGTTCTTGATAAGTCTTCTTGTTTGATCTTCATATTTTATTGTTTTGTGTCTTTTCTTGTTTTTCATATGCATTCTTTAATTCTTAGAGTCTAAGCATTAAAAATCTCTAAGTTTGGTGTCTTGTATGTTTCTCTTTTCTTGAAACTTTTTAAAAAATAAGTCTTGATGTTTATCTTGATCTTCAAAGTGTTCTTGGTGTTCATCTTGTCATTCATAGTGTTCTTGCATGCATCGTTTGTTTTAATCCAAAATTTTTATGTGTTGAGTCATTTTGTAGTTTTTCTCTCTCCTCATTAAAAAATCAAAAAATCAAAAAAATATATTTTCCTTACTTTACTCATAAATTTCGAAATCTTTGGGTTGACTTAGGCAAAAAATTTTAAAATTAGTTGTTTCTTGTTAGTCAAGTCAAGATTTCAATTTTAAAAATTTATCTTTTCAAAATCTTTTTCAAAATCAAATCTTTTCTTTTTCCTTTTTATGTTCGAAAACTCTTTAAAATTAATTTTCAAAAATCTTTTTCTTAATTTTATCTCTTGTTTCCGAAATTATTACTAACATTTAAGGATTTGATTCAAAAATTTCAAGTTTGTTACTTGCCTATTAAGAAAGGTTCTATCTTTAAATTTAAAATCATATCTTTTAGTTTCTTGTTAGTCAAGTAATCAAATTTAATTTTAAAAATCAAATCTTTTTAATTTCCTTTTCAAATCTTTTTCAAAATATCTTGCCAATCATATCTTTTTAATCATATCTTTTTCAAATCATATCTTTTTCAAACTTTAATTTCAAAATCTTTTCTAACTTATTATCTTTTTAAAATTGATTTTCAAATCTTTTTCAACTAACTAATTGACTTTTTGTTTGTTTCTTATCTTTTTCAAAACTACTTAACTACTTTTCTCTCTCTAATTTTCGAAAATCACCTTCCTCTTTTTCAAAATTATTTTAATTAACTAATTGTTTTAAATTTTAATTTTAATTTTATTTCTTCACTTAATTTTCTAAAATCACTAACCATTTTTTAAAAACAATTTTCGAAATTCTCTTTCTCTCATATCCTTCTATTTATTTCTTTATCTACTAACACTTCTCTTCTACCCATAATTCAAACCCTCTTATCTTCTCTCTCTATGTTTGAATTTTTCTTCTTCTATTCTTTTCTTCTTCTACTCACATAAAGGAATCTCTATACTGTGACATAGAGGATTCCTCTTCTTTTTTGTTCTCTTCTTTTTTCATATGAGCAGGAGCAAGGACAAAGACATTCTTGTTGAAGCAGATCCTGAACCAGAAAGGACTCTGAAGAAGAAGCTAAGAGAAGCTAAAGCACAACAATCCAAAGAAAACCTTATAGAGAATCTTGAAAAAGAAAGAGACATGGCCGAACCTAACAATAATGCAAGGAAGATGCTTGGTGACTTTACTGCACCAAATTCCAACTTACATGGAAGAAGCATCTCAATCCCTACCATAAGAGCAAACAATTTTGAGCTAAAGCCTCAACTAGTTTCTCTGATGCAACAGAATTGCATGTTTTATGGACTTCCATCAGAAGATCCTTTTCAGTTCTTAACTGAATTCTTGCAGATATGTGATACTGTTAAGACCAATAGGGTTGATCCCGAGGTCTACAGTTTTATGATTTTCCCTTTTGCTGTAAGAGACAGAGCTAGAGTATGGTTGAACTCTCAACCTAAAGATAACCTGAACTATTGGGATAAGCTGGTCACGACTTTCTTAGCCAAGTTCTTTCCTCCTTAAAAGCTGAGTAAGCTTAGAGTGGATATTCAAACCTTCAGACAAAAAGAAGGTGAATCCCTCTATGAAGCTTGGGAGAGATACAAGCAACTGACCAAAAAGTGTCCTTCTGACATGCTTTCAGAATGGACCATCCTGGATATATTATATGATGGTTTGTCTGAATTGTCTAAGATGTCATTGGACCATTCTGCAGGTGGATCTATTAACCTGAAGAAAACGCATGCAGAAGCTCAGGAACTCATTGACATGGTTACAAATAACTAGTTCATGTACACTTCTGAAAGGAATCCTATGAATAATGGGATGCCTCAGAGGAAGGGAGTTCTTGAAATTGATGCTCTGAATGCCATATTGGCTCAGAACAAAATGTTGACTCAACAAGTTAATATGATTTCTCAGAGTCTGAATGGTTTGCAAAATGCATCCAACAGTACTAAAGAAGCATCATCTGAAGAAGAAGCTTATGATCCTGAGAACCCTGCAATGGCAGAGGTAAATTACATGGTTGAAGCCTATGGAAACACCTATAATCCCTCATGGAGAAATCATCCAAATTTCTCATGGAAGGATCAACAAAAGCCTCAACAAGGCTTTAATAATGGTGGAAGAAATAGGTTTAGTAATAGCAAGCCTTTTCTATCATCCTCTCAACAACAGACATAGAATTCTGAGCAGAGTCCTTCTAGCTTAGCAAACATAGTCTCTGATCTATCTAGGTCTACTCTAAGTTTCATGAATGAAACAAGGTCCTCCATTTGAAATTTAGGGGCACAAGTGGGCCAGCTGAGTAAAAGAAGAGAATCCAAAAATAGAGTGCAATGCCATAACCTTGCTTGGTGTGGCCAAATGCACAGAGGAGGAGAAGGACATGAATCCCAGTGAGGAAGACCTCTTGGGACGTCCTCTGGACAAAAAGGAATTCCCAATTGAGGAACCTAAGGAATATGAGGCTCACCTAGAGACCATAGAGATTCCATTCAACCTCTTTTTACCATTCATGAGCTCTGATGACTATTCATCTTCTAAAGAAGATGAAGACTGGTGCACAAAATTGTGATCTTAATGCCACCAATAACTTGGTATGCACAATTATAATATCACTCTTATTCACAACTTCGCACAACTAACCAGCAAGTGCACTGGGTCGCCCAAGTAATAAACCTTACGTGAGTAAGGGTCGATCCCACGGAGATTGTCGGCTTGAAGCAAGCTATGGTCACCTTGTAAATCTCAGTCAGGAGGATTCAAATGGTTATAGAGTTTTAATAATTCAAAGATAAAGAGAACGTAAAATAAAGATAGAGGTACTTATGTAAATCATTGGTGGGAATTTCAGATAATTGTATGGAGATGCTTTATTCCTCTTGAATCTCTGCTTTCCTACTGCCTTCATCCAATCCTTCATACTCCTTTCTATGGCAAGCTGTATGTAGGGCGTCACCGTTGTCAATGGCTACTTTCCATTCTCTCAGTGAAAAAGGTCCTCTATAGTTTCCCGCATGGCTAATCAGCTGTTGGTTCTCGATCATGTAGGAATAGGATTTACTATCTTTTTGCGTCTGTCACCACGCCCTACAGTCGCGAGTTTGAAGCTCGTCATAGGCATCCCATTCCAAATCCTACTCGGAATACCACAGACAAGGTTTAGACTTTTCGGATCTCAAGAATGCTGCCAATGGATTCTAGCTTATACCACGAAGACTCTGATCTCACAGAATGGAAGACTCTGTTGTCAGGAGAGGTAACCCTGCATCGTGGACCAGGAATCCAAGAGATAAACACTCTAGCTTTCGCAGGTAGAACAGAAGTGTTTGTCAGGTACGCGTTCATAAGTAAGAATAGTGATGAGTGTCATGGATCATCACATTCATCAATTTGAAGTGTGAATGATTATCTTTAGAATAAGAATAAGCATGAATTAAATAGAAGAACAATAGTACTTTGCATTAATACTCGAGGAACAGCAGAGTTCCACACCTTAATCTAGGCATGGCCGAATAGCCAGCCTCTCCAAATGGCATATGAATTTGAAAATAGGGAAAAAGACCCCAAGTACAATAGTAAAAATTTCTATTTATACTAAACTAGTTACTAGGGTTACAGAATTAAGTAAATGATGCAGAAATCCACTTTCGGGCCTACTTGGTGTGTACTTGGGCTGAGCATTGAAGCTTTCATGTGTAGAGGTCTTCCTTGGAGTTAAACGCTAGTTTGTAACTTATTTCTGGCGTTTAACTCTGCTTTGCAACTTGTTTTTGGCGTTTGACGCCAGAATAGGGCAGAAACCTGGCGTTAAACGCCAGTTTTCGTCATCTAAACTTGGGCAAATTATGAACTATTATACATTACTGGAAAGTCCTAGATGTCTACTTTCCAACGCCATTTAGACTTCTGTAGCTCCAAAAATTTCATTTCAAGTGCAGGGAGGTCAGAATCCAAAAGCATCTGCAGTCCTTTATCAGCCTCTAAATCAGATTTTTGCTCAGGTCCCTCAATTTCAGCCAGAATATACATGAAATCACAAAAAAACACACAAACTCATATTAAAGTCCATAAATGTGAATTTTGCTTAAAAACTAACAAAAATATCCTAAAAACTCAATAAATCATACTAAAAACCTTGTAAAAACAATGCCAAAAAGCGTATAAGTTATCCACTCATCACAACACCAAACTTAAATTGTTGCCTGTCCCCAAGCAACTGAAAACAAAATAGGATAAAAAGAAGAGAATATACAATGAATCCCACAGTATCAATGAAACTTAGTTCTAATTAGATGAGCAGGGCTTGTAGCTTTTTACTTCTGAACAGTTTTGGCATCTCACTTTATAAGAACTTTGAATGATTGGCATCTATAGGAACTTCGAATTTTAGATAGTGTTATTTATTCTCCTAGTTCAGTATGTTGATTCTTGAACACAGCTATTTATTGAGTCTTGGTCGTGGCCTTAAGCACTTTGTTTTCCAGTATTACCACTGGATACATAAATGCCACAGACACATAACTGGGTGAACCTTTTCAGATTGAGACTCAACTTTGCTAAAGTCCCCAATTAGAGGTGTTTAGGGTTCTTAAGCACACTCTTTTGCTTTGGATCATGACTTTAACCACTCAGTCTCAAGCTTTTCACTTGGACCTTCATGACACAAGCACATGGTTAGGGACAGCTTGATTTAGCCGCTTAGGCCTGGATTTTATTTCCTTGGGCCCTCCTATCCATTAATGCTCAAAGCCTTGGATCCTTTTTACCCTAGCCTCTTGGTTTTAAGGGCTATTGGCTTTTTCTGCTTGCTTTTTCTTTTTTTTCTTTCTCTTTCTTTTTTTTCGCCACTTTCTTTTTTTTCACTGCTTTTTCTTGCTTCAATAATCAATTTCATGGTTTTTCAGATTATCAATAACATTTCTCTTTGTTTATCATTCTTTCAAGAGCCAACAATTTTAACATTCATAAACTTCACTATAAAAAATATGCACTGTTCAAGCATTCATTCAGGAAAAAAAAGTATTGCCACCACATCAAAATAATTAAACTAATTTCAAGATAAAATTTGAAATCCAAGTACTTCTTGTTCTTTTGTAATTAAGCACCTTTTTCATTTAAGAGAGGTGAAGGATTCATGGAATTATTCATAGCTTTAAGACATAGACACTAGTGATCATGTAGTGAAGACACAAAACATAGCCAAACATAAAGCTCATAACCGAAAATAGAAAAATAAATAGACAAGGAGATTAAGGAATGAGTCCACCTTAGTGTGGGTGGCGTTATCCTCTTGAAGATCCAATGGAATACCTGAGCTCCTCTATGTCTCTTCCTTGCCTTTGTTGCTCCATCCCTAGTGATTTTGGTGCTCCTATCCTTAGTTGCTCCCAATAGTTGTGTGGAGGAAAACGTATCCCTTGAGGCATCTCAGGGATTTCTTAACTTGTTGAGGTCCATAAGTTGGTTCTCTTGTTTGCTCCATCCTTTTCTTAATGATGGGATTGTCCTCTTCAATTAGGATGTTGATGAATGGATTTTTGACGGTCTAGAATTCCATAAATGAAGTCTCGTTGTAAAGTATAGTTTCTAAACCAACAATAATCCTTCCATGCAAAAATTTGGTTGTCACAAAGAACAAACCCCAAATAAGAATTAACCGGAGTATTTGGACTCTGGGTCGTCTCACGAGGATTGCAATGAAGTGGTCAATTATTGGCTATAAAGTATATTTTGGGGTTTTTTTTTTGGAATAAGAGACATGAAAAGTAAATGATAAGGAAATTCAAATAACAACAAGGCCTTGGCAAGGGTTGGTGGTCAAGGATCTCTATCCTTATCACTAAACACAACATGAGAATTGGCAAGGATCATCCCCATTAAGTCATCCTCTAAATCATAAAGGAAAGTCAAATGAGCTATGTCAATCCAAGTCCATAAGTCCTAGTTCTCCACCAATTCAATTAGTGAGATCTAAGGTCAATGGCTCCCAATCATCAATCACTTGGACATTAGCAACTCAAGAGTTTCTAAGTTACCTTCCCAAGCCAAGAGCATAAAATTCTACTCTAAAGCCCAACCAAGAATTTTGTCGAATACTTGGTGGGTACAAATGGAAAGCATAGTAAAAGTGCAAGAAGCATCCGCACGGAAGCATCATGTACGTGTGCGCGTCCTTAGGCGAACTCACTTTTGCGCGCGCGTGCCCTGTACGCGTGCGCGCCCATCGATGCATTTCCAATCTTGGTTTCTTCATACATTCTCCACTTTGTATGCTTTTCTTCTCATTTCTTCCATCCAATACTTGCTCTATGAACCTGAAATCACTCAACAAACATATCAAGGCATCGGATGGAATTAAAGTGAGTTAAAATCACTAATTTAAGGGCCTAAAAAGCATGTTTTTACACTTAAGCACAATTCAAGGGAGAATTACAAAACCATACTATTTCATTGAATAAATGTGGGAAAAGGTGATAAAATCCCCCAAATTAAGCACAAGATAAACCACGAAATTGGGGTTTATCAAATCTCCCCACACTTAAACTAAGCATGTCCTCATGCTAAAATTAAGAAAGAAGCAAAGGGGTATCAACATTTATTCAATGCAAACTAACTAAATGCAACCTATCTATATGCAAAATCTATTTATATGAATGCATCCACTTGGTCAAAACAAGTCAATTTCCAAGAATACATATATAAGTACAAGGGCTAAGGCAATAGCAACCAAATCAACCCACAATTGAATTGAATCATTGAAAGATTTTACAAACTTGCAAGAAAAGATCGATCGAACCCTCACCGGCCGCTATAGGCACTAACGTGTATGGGGTTGATTCACTCGATTATCCCCTAATCAAGCTTTCCAAGATTTATTTTTCATCTAACAATCAACAATTACTTTATGCATGCATACAAACATCATGAGGGCTTTTCCATAGGTAGTAATGGGGCTAGGGTCAAGGTAGGATGCATATGGTCAAGTGAGCTTGAAATTTGAATCTTCGATTAACCTAAGCTTCCCACCTAACCTATATAACAACCTATACAATTCAAAGCTAACCTAACTACCCATTCTTCACTTTTTCACACACTCATGCATTCCATTTTTGGTCACTACACATACGCATTGATTTTTTTATTGAGCTTTACTTGGGGCATTTTGTCCCTTTTTTATTGCTTATATTTTTCTTTCTTTTTCTATTTTTTTTCTTTTGATATATACATATATATATATATATTTTCTTTATTTTGTATTATTTATTATTTTTCTTTTTGCAATAAAGTATATACAAAAGTATCAATGCATATGGTTTACACATGATTAATACACGAGTATGTACCCAATTTCCAAGATTTTCAACACAAATACAAAATATACTTTTATCTCTACCCAATGTTCCCAACTTTCCCAAAATCAAATGATAAACACTCTCACTAGTCTAAGCTAATCAAATATCCAAATTAAGGACATTTATTGTTTTTCACTTAGGCTTGTAATGTGCTACAATTAATAATAAGTGGGTTAAGCATAGGCTCAAAATTGGTTAACAATGGAAGATAAAAGGTAGGCTATTTGGGTAAGTAAGATGTTTGAACAATGGCCTCGATCATATAAATGCATGTATACACAAAATAATGGACATAAAGAATCAAACGACCCAAAGATTAAAATCATAAGAAGAGAATAATGCACACATGAAAATAAGTGGTCATGTATGATGTAACCACACAATTAGGATCAAATCTCACATGCTTGTGTTCTTAGCTCAAAAACATGATCCACAAAATATATAATTCAAGCAAGTTATAAAAAAAAATTTCAATCAATTGTGGTGCCCTCTAGATAAAATCCTTGAAAATTTTCATTATTTTGACTAAGTTTATTATATACATATGCGGAATAAAAAATGCAACTAAAAATCCTAAAATGAAATACAAAAGTGTTGGGATTAGAAACATATTACCCAAAAATGCCGAGTGGTCGGATGACCTCCCCACACTTAAAAATTTACACCGTCCTCGGTACACTCAAAGATGAGCAAAGGGTGTATGGTGACCTTCCTAGTTGCCACCTTGATGCCAGGGGATCTAAGCCAGTTTCACTGACCTTTTCTTTACTATTTTAGGGTAGTTTCATGCATTTTCTTGGAGAATAAGGCAAGTTTTAGATGAAAATACACTCACACCTTGATTCAAGAAACTATTATGAATTTTACATAATTTCATGAGGATTTTGCAAGAATTGAGTGACAAACTGATGATGCATAATCTCATGACTTTGGCTAGAGATTTGATGCACTTTATTTGCTTGATTTCAAGACAAAGGAAGCAAGAAAGAGCCACGTTAGTAGCCACATTAACCTAGTTAACGCGACCACTAACGTGGAATGGGAATGAGCTTGCAACGTTAATGAGAAAAGTGTTCACCAATAGTGCCTGCGAAGCCATCATAAGCCCATGTTAATTGCCACGTTAACTAGGCTAACGTGGTAGTTAACGTGGAGACAAAGAAAGCTCCAACGTTAGTGGTAAATGTGAACACCACTAACGCTCCAAAAATTGGCAATGAGCCACGTTAAGAGTTACGTTAACTTAGTTAACGTGAACTCTAACGTGGAAGAGAGGAACAATGCCAACGTTAGTGACACTCACCTTTGTCACTAACGTTGGATCAAACTAGCATTGCCCATGTTAGTGGTCACGTTAAGACCACTAATGTGAAAGTTAACGTGGAGCTAAGATAGATGAGCCAACGTTAGTGACACTCACCTTTGTCACTAACGTTGGAGATGGCATTCACTACCACGTTAGTGGCCACGTTAACTTAGTTAACGTGGGCTCTAACGTGTAGAGTAGGGGCACTTGGAGCGTTAGTGACAAAGGTAAGTGTCACTAACACTCTCGAAGATCAGGCATACCCACGTTAAGAGCCACGTTAGTTACACTAACGTGAACTTTAACGTAGGGACAAGGGGCACAAGGCAACGTTATTGGGAAAGGTGATTCCCAATAACGCTTGTGAAGGTTCATAAAGCAACGTTAGTGGTCACGTTAGTGCCACTAACATTGGAGTTAACGTGGGCTATATGGGGTTGGAATGTTAGTAAAAAAGGTGATTGCCACTAATGTTCTCGAACCCACAATCTCACTTAACGTTAACATCACTAACGCCCATGCCTAACTCACACTTTTCTGCAAGTTGAGCCCACTAAAGATTGTAACTGCTTCAACTCAAGATCTAAGGCCCACATCCAGGACTTGGAAAACTCACTAGAAGATCAAGAATAGTAGTATATATAGGAGTAGTTTTGAACTATAGAGAAGCTTGGCACTTTGGAGAACTACCCTCTGTATATTTACTTTCTGCACTTTTAGCTAAGCATGTATTTTTTTCTGCCATTTTTCATTTCTAGAGCTTTGAATAACTAAACCCCTTTCATTGGGTTAGGGAGCTCTGTTGTAATTTGATGGATCAACTATAGTCTTCATTCTTCTTCTTCTTTCTTCTCTTTTGATTTACTAGAAAGCTTTCGATCTTAAATCAATTGGTTAGTTGTCTTGGAAAAGAAACTCTCCATAATTGGATCTCCTTTGAGCCTTGGAAAAGGGATGAGGAGATCATGCTAGAAATACTTTCTCATATTGGACCAAATTGGGGTCTGGGCGGATATAGTGACATGTAATCCTCCCAACACTTTGATTCGGAAATACATGTGGTATAATCAGTGACCACACTTCATCTCTTCCCATGAGCAATTAAATCAAGGAATTGGGAAATTGTTCAAGCTTAGAGAGATTGGATTACCAAGGAATTGGAACCCAATCACCTAAGATTGTCAAGGAGATCAATAGATGCTTTGGTTGAGGAAGAGATGAAAATGAATTTGATCCGGAGAATACAACATCGCCTGAGCCCAATGAATTTCCCATTTTTTATCTTACCCATTCTCTTTACTTTCTGCCATTTATTTCGATGCTCATTTCCCCAAATCCCCATTTAAGATTCTGCACTTTAATTTCTGCTATTTACTTTCCCGCCATTTAATTTTCTGCAATTCTCCAACTACATTCTGTTTAGCTCAACTAGCATACTCTTCCAACTAAAGTTGCTTGACCAATCAATCCCTGTGATATTTGACCTCACTCTATTGTGAGTTTTTACTTGACGATAATTCGGTATACTTGCTGAAGGAAATTTGTTGAGAGACAAGTTTTCGTGCATCACACCTCCAGCTGGTGGGTCAACTGGTTGCTACATGTCCTTTTTCTGCTTCCATTGTTGCTTATGATGACTTATCCTAAAAATAGAAAATAGGAGGTAATAAGACAAGTAAATGCACAAGCAAGGAAGCATGGATTGTTGGAATGAGGTAATTCACTAGAATTAAGTGAGTGAGTTAATGTGACATTGATGAAAAATAGACGTGTGGGTCCTAACTTGCATGAGGTTTAGAACTTACACCCTAGTATTTGAAAGCCATGTCACAATTATACAAAAGAAAACATGCACTTCACTCATTCTAGTGTGCTTGAGATACTTTAAAAGACTTGTAGGCTAAAACAACCCAACAAGTAGTGAAGAAGCATAAAAGCATTCAAGCAAAAATAAAGCAATTGTTAAATTGGATAATGCATGGGCATTGATTGATGTGTAAGTAAATTTGATGAACAAAATAGTATAGAGAGCTCACACATCAAACAATGACACATATTAAAGTTGTTGCAAGACCTAAGTGACATAGAGGTGAAACACATGGATGCTATGGAACTTAGGGAAAAGAATATAGAAGTTAAAATCAATCACATAGCAAACATGGTTCACAAAGCTTAGAAAGCTCAAAAATATGTCGCTAGGCAAGCTTTCGATCTAATTTCATAATTCCACAATCTCAATACATGAAATAGGTGGTATGAACAAAGGGTAGATCACAAACAAGCATCACCTAAAAAAATGCAATGATAATATACAATTGCCTAGCAATGGATGATGAATGCATGGTGGTCAAAACATGCAATTCAAAGAGGTAAGATGCTTAAAGACAATGTAGCATTCACTTGGTGTTCACAATCATGAAGCATTAAGAACCCAAAACCAAGTGACAAAATATAACCTCAACAATTGAATCCAACAATGACAATCAAAGAGAATTATGCGAAAATAGCATCAGTTAATACTAAGCAGCAATAAACGGCAAACAAAATTAATAATCCAACACTTATAATGAAAAAGAGAAAATGAAATGAAAAATTAAACTAATTAAATAAGTAACTAACTAACTACAAGAAATGGTTATGGATGATGACTGAGGGGTTGAAAGAGAAGAGAAGAGGGAAAGAAATGGAAAGAGGAGAAGAAAAGAATGTAGGTGAAACAGGGCAATCCATGCGTGCGCGTCATGTATGCGTAAGCGTGGATTGATGCAATGGTAGCGACGCGTACGCGCAAGGTACGCGTGCGCGTGCCCTGGGGCATAAAGTTGGCACACTTCAGGCACAACTCTCGGGTGAATGTATGGAGGGGTGAAACTTTCAATCCACGCGTATGCGTACGTGACGCGTGCGCGTGGATGGTCGGAATTGCTTGGGTCACGTGTACGCGTGGAGTGCGCGTGCGCGTGGATGGTGCACTGTTTTTCAAAATTTTTCTATGTTTTTGCACCAAACCAAGCATTCCAAACCTCCAAACAACTACCAAAACATCATAAAACCTTATTTAACATACTAAATTCCCAAATAAACATATCTAACTGGTGGACGAAATTGTGATCACATCAATGTAGTATTCTTTGTTGTTGTATGGAATCATTATTGTGGCTCTTGGCTATGTGTGGACACAACTCCGTTCAACTTAACCAGCAAGTGTACTGGGTCATCCAAGTAATACCTTACGTGAGTAAAGGTCGATCCCACAGAGATTGTTGGTATGAAGCAAGCTATGGTCACCTTGTAAATCTCAGTTAGGTAGATTAAATGGTTATGGGTTTCGAAAATTAATAATAAATAGAAAATAAAATAAGATAGAAATACTTATGTAAATCAATAGTGGGAATTTCAGATAGGCGTTTGGAAATGCTGTGCTCCTTTCGAATCTCTACTTTCTTATTGCTTTCATCCAATTCTTCTTACTCCTTTCCATGGCAAGCTGTATGTAGGGCATCATCATCATCAATGGCTACTTTTAATCCTCTCGGGAAAATGGTCCTATGCGCTGTCACTGCACGGCTAATCGTCTGGAGGCATCACTCTTGACAATGGCTACATCCCATCCTCTCAGTGAAAATGGTCCAAATGCTCTGTCACAGCACGGCTAATCATCTGTCGGTTCTCAATCAGGTTGGAGTAGAATCCATTGATTCTTTTGCGTTTGTCATCACGCCCAGCCTTCAGGAGTTTGAAGCTCGTCACAGTCATTCAATACCGGAATCCTACTCGGAATACCACAGACAAGGTTAAACTTTCCAGATTCCCGGGATCCTACTCGGAATACCACAGACAAGGTTAGACTTTCAAGATCCCCATGAATGCCACCATCTATCTAGCTTATACCACGAAGATTCTGTTGGGGAATCTAAGAGATATGCGCCCGGCCTAGAGTAGAACGGAAGTGGTTGTCAGTCACACACGTTCATAGGTGAGAATGATGATGAGTGTCACGGATCATCACATTCATCAAAGTGTTGTGCAACGTATATCTTGGAATAAGAATAAAAGAGAATTGAATAGAAAGTAATAGTAATTGTATTGAAACTTGAGGTACAGCAGAGCTCCACACCCTTAATCTATGGTGTGTAGAAACTCCACCATTGAAAATACATAAGTGAAAGGTTCAGGCATGGCTGAATGGCCAGCCCCCATGGTCTAAGGACTAGGCGTCCAGAGGTCTCTAATACACTAGTAAAAAGTCCTATTTATAACCAAGTTGGGTTGGTCTAGTGGTTAGCTCACTAGTCCGCTTAAGCAAGTGTCGGGGTTTGAATCCCGCCTTGTGCATGCAGCAACCCATTGGCCAGTGGCAAACCCTTAAATGGAGCTCAGTACCGCGGCGGATTAGTCCTTGGCCTGCCAGGCTGGGGGATACCGTGGGAAACCAAAAAAAAAAAGTCCTATTTATAATAAACTAGCTACTAGGGTTTACATGAGTAAGTAATTGATGCATAAATCCACTTCTGGGGCCCACTTGGTGTATGTTTGGGCTAAGCTTGATCTATCCACGAGCTGAGGCTTCTCTTGGAGTTGAACTCCAAGTTATGACGTGTTTTGGGCGTTCAACTCCGGATCATGACGTGTTTCTGGCGTTTAACTCCAGACAGCAGCATGTACTTGGCGTTCAACGCCAAGTTGCGTCATCAATTTCCGAATAAAGTATGGACTATTATATATTGCTTGAAAGCTCTGGATGTCTACCTTCCAACGCCGTTGAGAGCGCGCCATTTGAAGTTCTGTAGCTCCAGAAAATCCATTTCGAGTGCAGGGAGGTTAGATTCCAACAGCATCAGCAGTCCTTTTGTTAGCCTTTTTTAGAGTTTTGCTCAAATCCCTCAATTTCAAACAGAAATTACCTGAAATCACAGAAAAACACACAAACTCATAGTAAAGTCCAGAAATGTGAATTTAACATAAAAACTAATAAAAACATCCCTAAAAGTAGCTTGAACTTACTAAAAACTACCTAAAAACAATGCGAAAAAGCGTATAAATTATCCGCTCATCACAACACCAAACTTAAATTGTTGCTTGTCCCCAAGCAACTGAAATTCAATTAGGATAAAAAGAAGAGAATATACTATAAATTCCAAAATATCAATGAATATTAATTATAATTAGATGAGCGGGACTTGTAGCTTTTTGCTTCTGAACAGTTTTGGCATCTCACTTTTTCCTTTGAAGTTTAGAATGATTGGCTTCCCTAGGAACTTAGAATTTCAGATAGTGTTATTGACTTTCCTAGTTAAGCATGTTGATTCTTGAACACAGCTACTTCTGAGTCTTGGCCGTGGCCCTAAGCACTTTGTTTTCCAGTATTACCACCGGATACATAAATGCCACAGACACATGACTGGGTGAACCTTTTCAGATTGTGACTCAGCTTTGCTAGAGTCCCCAGTTAGAGGTGTCCAGAGCTCTTAAGCACACTCTTTTGCTTTGGATCACGACTTTAACCACTCAGTCTCAAGCTTTTCACCTGGACCTTCATGACACAAGCACATGGTTAGGGACAGCTTGATTTAGCCGCTTAGGCCTGGATTTGGGCCCTCCTATCCATTGATGCTCAAAGCCTTGGATCCTTTTTACCCTTGCCTTTTGGTTTTAAGGGCTATTGGCTTTTTCTGCTTGTTTTTTTTCTTTTTCTTTCTATATATCTTTTTCGCCATTATTTTTTTTTCACAAGCTTTTGCTTTTTCACTACTTTTTCTTGCTTCAAGAATCAATTTCATGATTTTTCAGATTGTCAATAACACTTCTCTTTGTTCATCATTCTTTCAAGAGCCAACAGTTTTAACATTCATAAACAACAATATCAAAAGACATATGCACTATTCAATCATTCATTCAGAAAACAAAAAGTATTGTCACCACATCAATATAATTAAATTAATTTCAAGGATAAATTCGAAATTCATGTACTTCTTGTTCTTTTGAATTAAAACATTTTTCATTTAAGAGAGGTGAAGGATTAATGGAATTTATTCATAACTTTAAGACATAGTTACTAATTAATAATGATCATTAAGTAGAGACACAAAACATAGATAAACACAACATAAAAATAAAAAAAAACAGAGAACTAAGAACAAGGAATAAGTCCACCTTAGTGAGGGTGGCGCCTTCTTGAAGAACCAATGGTGCTCTTTGAGCTCCTCTATGTCTCTTCCTTGCTTCTGTTGAATGATTCCTAGTAATTTTGGTGCTCCTATCCTTAGTTGCTCCCAATAATTGTGTGGAGGACAATTTATCCCCTGGGGTATCTCAGGGATCTCTTGATTTGCAGTCAAATGTTCTACCACTGAGCTATAAACCCTTTACATGAGTCTTTCCATCTCCCATGACTTAGAGGTGGAAACTTTTGTCTTCCCCCTTTTTTTTTGGATGTCTCTGGCCTTAGGTGCCATTAATGGTTATGGAAAAGCAAAAAGCTATGCTTTTACCACACCAAACTTAGAAAATTGCTCGCCCTCGAGCAAGAGAAGAAAGAAAAGATGAAGAATAAGAAGAAGAGATGGAGGAGATGGAGGGATGTGTGTATGGGGAAGAGTGGATGGATGTGAATGGTGAAGAGGGTAATTGGGAAGAGAGATTCATAGATTGAAGTTGTTGGGAAGTGTGACATGGGGAAGAGTAAAATAGGATTAGGAGGTAAGGTGGGAATGTGTTAGGTGGGGATCCTGTGGGGTCCACAGATCCTGAGGTGATCCTGTGGGGTCCACAGATCCTGAGGTGTCAAGAAATTCCATCCCTGCACCAAATAGGCATGTAAAATGCCTTTGCATACCATTCTGGCGTTTAAACGCCGGGTGGTGCACATTCTGGGCGTTCAACGCCCAGATGTAACATGTTTCTGGCTTTGAACGCCAGTTTCATGCTTGTTACTAGCGTTGAACGCCAGCCTGTGCTTCCTCCAGGGTGTGATTTTTTTCTGCTGTTTTTGATCCTGTTTTTAATTTTTTTATTTTTTTCGTGACTCCTCATGATCATGTACCTAATAAAACACAAAATAACAATAAAATAAGAATTAGATAAATAAAATTGGGTTGCCTCCCAACAAGCGCTTCTTTAATGTCAATAGCTTGACAGTGGCTCTCATGGAGCCACAAAGGTGATCAGGTCAATGTTGTATAGTCCCAACACCAAACTTAGAGTTTGGATATGGGGTCTTAACACCAAACTTAGAGTTTGGTTGTGGCCTCACAACACCAAACTTAGAGTTTGACTGTGGGGGCTCTTCCTTACTCTGAACTGAGAGAAGCTCTTCATGCTTACTCTCTTTTGTCACAGAGGGATGGCCATGTGCCTTAAACACACGGTAGTCCCCATTCAATTGAAGGACTAGTTCACCTCTGTTGACATCTGTCACAACTCCTGCTGTGGCTAGGAAAAGTCTTCCAAGAATGATGCAATCATCCTCTTCCTTCCTAGTGTCTACGATTATGAAATCAGCAGGGATGTAAAGGCCTTCAACTTTTACTAACACGTCCTCCACTATTCCATAAGCTTGTCTCAATGACTTGTCTGCCAATTGTAATGAGAACAAGGCAGGTTGTACCTCAATGATCCCCAGCTTCTCCATTACAGAGAGTGGCATAAGATTTATCCCTGACCCCAGATCACATAGAGCCTTTTCAAAGGTCATGGTGCCTATGGTACAAGGTATTATGAACTTGCCAGGATCTTGTCTCTTTTAAGGTAAATTTTTCTGAATCCAAGTATCTAGTTCACTAATGAGCAAGGGAGGTTCACTTTCCCAAGTCTCATTACCAAACAGCTTGGCATTCAGCTTCATGATAGCTCCTAACTATTGAGCAACTTGCTCTCCAGTCACATCTTCATCCTCTTCAGAGGAAGAATAGTCTTCAGAGCTCATGAATGGCAGAAGGAGATTTAATGGAATCTCTATGGTCTCTATATGAGCCTCATATTCCTTTGGATCCTTAATAGGAAACTCCTTCTTGCTTGAAAGACGTCCCAGGAGGTCTTCCTCACTAGGATTTTCGTCCTCCTCCTCCCTTGTGCATTCGGCCACATTGATCACATCAATGGCCTTGCACTCTCCTTTTGGATTCTATTCTGTATTTCTTGGGAGAATACTGGGAGGAGTTTCACTGACTTTCTTACTCAGCTGGCCCACTTGTGCCTCCAGATTTCTAATGGAAGACCTTGTTTCACTCATGAAACTGAAAGTGGCCTTTGACAGATCAGAGACTAGATTGGCTAAATTAGAAGTGTTTTGTTCAGAATTCTCTGTCTGTTGCTGAGAAGATGATGGAAAAGGCTTGCTATTGCTCAGCCTATTACGTCCACCATTGTTAAAGCCTTGCTGAGGCTTTTGTTGATCCTTCCATGAGAAATTTGGATGATTTCTCCATGATGAATTATAGGTGTTTCCATAAGGTTCACCCATGTAATTGACCTCTGCCATTGCAGGGTTCTCAGGATCATAAGCTTCTTCAGAAGCTGCCTCTTTAGTACTGTTGGATGCATTTTGCCATCCATTCAGACTTTGAGAAATCATGTTGACTTGCTGAGTCAACACTTTGTTTTGAGCCAATATGGCATTCAGAGCATCAATTTCAAGAACTCCCTTCCTCTGATGCGTCCTATTATTCATGGAAGTCCTCTCAGAAGTGTACATGAATTGGTTGTTTGCAACCATGTCAATGAGTTCTTGAGCTTCTGCAGGTGTTTTCTTTAGGTGAATAGATCCACCTGTAGAATGGTCCAATGACATTTTCGAAAATTCAGATAGACCATAATAGAATATATCTAATATGGTCCCTTCTGAAAACATGTCAGATGGACATCTTTTGGTCAGCTGCTTGTATCTTTCCCAAGCTTCATAGAGGGATTCACCATCTTTTTGTTTGAAGGTTTGAACATCCACTCTCAGCTTGCTCAGCTTTTGAGGAGGAAAGAATTTATCCAAGAAGGCAGCGACTAGCTTATCCCAGGAGTCCAGGCTATCCTTGGGTTGTGAATCCAACCATATTCTAGCTCTGTCTCTTACAGCAAAAGGGAAAAGCATGAGTCTGTAGACTTCAGAATCAACTCCATTCGTCTTTACAGACTCACAGATCTGCAAGAACTCAGTTAAAAACTGGTAAGGATCTTCAGATGGAAGTCCATAAAACTTGCAGTTTTGTTGCATTAAGGCAACTAGCTGAGGTTTCAGCTCAAAGTTGTTGGCTCCAATGGCAGGAATGGAGATGCTTCTTCCATCAAATTTGGATGTTGGCTTTGTGAAGTCACCAAGCATTCTCCTTGCATTATTATTATTTTCGGCTGCCATCTCCTTCTCTTGTTCGAAAATTTCTGAAAGGTTACCTTTAGATTGTTGTAATTTAGCTTCTCTTACTTTCCTCTTCAGAGTCCTTTCAGGTTCAGGATCAATTTCAACAAGAGTGCCTTTTTCCTTGTTCCTGCTCATATGAAAGAGAAGAAAACAAGAAAAGAAGAGGAATCCTTTATGTCACAGTATAGAGATTCCTTTATGTTAGTAGAAAAAGAAGGGGAGAAGAATGAAGAAGAGGGGATTCGGATATTTAGGTGAAGAGAGGTGAAGAGAAGTGTTAGTAATTAAATAATTAAATAGAATAAGAGAGAAGAGATAGAAAATTCGAAAATAATTTAAAAAAAAGGGTTAGTAATTTTTGAAAATTAGAGATAGGATAAGATTAAAATTAAAATTTAAAACAAAAAGAATTTTTGAAAAAGATATGAGATATTTTCAAAAATTAGAGAGGGAAAAGTAGTTAGGTGATTTTGAAAAAGATAAGAAACAAACAAAAAGTCAAAGAGTTAGTTGAAAAAGATATTAAAATCAAATTTGAAAAGATAAGAAGATAAGAAGTTAGATAAGATATTTTGAAATCAAATTTTGGAAAAAGATAAAATTTTTGAAAAAGATAAGATAAAAGATAAAAAGATTTAATTTTTAAATTTAAAATTACTTACTTCACTAACAAGAAACTTCAAGATAAGATTCTAGAACTTAAAGATTGAACCTTTCTTAACAAGAAAGTAACAAACTTCAAATTTTTGAATCAATCACATTAATTGTTAGTGTAATTTTGAAAATATGATATAAAGATAAGAAAAAGATTTTAAAAATATTTTGAAAAAGATTTTTTGAAAATTTTCGAAAAACAAAGATAAAATTGAAAAGATATGATTTTTGAAAAAGATTTTGAAAAGATAAGATTTTTAAAATTGAAAATTTGACTTGACTTGTGAGAAACAACTAATTTTAAAAATTTTTGACCAAGTCAAACCAAAATTTAAAAAATTTGGAGGGAAATAAGGAAAAGATATTTTTTTGATTTTTGAAATTTTAAAGATGAGAGAGAAAAATATAAAAATGACCCAAAACATGAAAATTTTGGATCAAAACACTTAATGCATGCAAGAACACTATGAATGTCAAGATGAACACCAAGAACACTTTGAAGATCATGATGAACATCAAGAACATAATTTTGAAAAATTTTTGATGCAAAGAAAACATGCAAGACACCAAACTTAGAAATTTTTAATGCTTGGAAAATATGAATGCAAAAATGCACATGAAAAACAACAAAAGACACAAAACAAGAAAACATCAAGATCAAACAAGAAGACTTACCAAGAACAACTTGAAGATCATGAAGAACACCATGAATGCATGAATTTTCGAAAAATGCAAGAAAAATTTTTAAAGCATGCAATTGACACCAAACTCAAAAATTGACTCAAGACTCAAACAAGAACACAAAATATTTTTGGTTTTTATGATTTTATGATTTTTTTGGATTTTTATTAATTTTTTTTCGAAAATATATATATATATATATATATTTTGGAAAAATGAAAAAGAAAAGAAAATTTTGAAAAAGTTTTTGAAAAGAAAATTACCTAATCTGAGCAACAAGATGAACCGTCCGTTGTCCATACTCGAACAATCCCCGACAACGGCGCCAAAAACTTGGTGGACGAAATTGTGATCACATCAATGTAGTATTCTTTGTTGTTGTATGGAATCATTATTGTGGCTCTTGGCTATGTGTGGACACAACTCCGTTCAACTTAACCAGCAAGTGTACTAGGTCATCCAAGTAATACCTTACGTGAGTAAGGGTCGATCCCACAGAGATTGTTGGTATGAAGCAAGCTATGGTCACCTTGTAAATCTCAGTTAGGCAGATTAAATGGTTATGGGTTTCAAAAATTAATAATAAATAGAAAATAAAATAACATAGAAATACTTATGTAAATCAATAGTGGGAATTTCAGATAGGCGTTTGGAAATGCTGTGCTCCTTTCGAATCTCTACTTTCTTATTGCTTTCATCCAATTCTTCTTACTCCTTTCCATGGCAAGTTGTATGTAGGGCATCACCATCATCAATGGCTACTTTTAATCCTCTCGGGAAAATGGTCCTATGCGCTGTCACTGCACGGCTAATCGTCTGGAGGCATCACCCTTGACAATGGCTACATCCCATCCTCTCAGTGAAAATGGTCCAAATGCTCTGTCACAGCACTGCTAATCATCTGTCGGTTCTCAATCAGGTTGGAGTAGAATCCATTGATTCTTTTGCGTTTGTCATCACGCCCAGCCTTCAGGAGTTTGAAGCTCGTCACAGTCATTCAATACCGGAATCCTACTCGGAATACCACAGACAAGGTTAAACTTTCTGGATTCCCGGGATCCTACTCGGAATACCACAGACAAGGTTAGACTTTCTGGATCCCCATGAATGCCACCATCTATCTAGCTTATACCACGAAGATTCTGTTGGGGAATCTAAGAGATATGCGCCCGGCCTAGAGTAGAACGGAAGTGGTTGTCAGTCACGCACGTTCATAGGTGAGAATGATGATGAGTGTCACGGATCATCACATTCATCAAAGTGTTGTGCAACGTATATCTTGGAATAAGAATAAAAGAGAATTGAATAGAAAGTAATAGTAATTGTATTGAAACTTGAGGTACAGCAGAGCTCCACACCTTTAATCTATGGTGTGTAGAAACTCCACCGTTGAAAATACATAAGTGAAAGGTTCAGGCATGGCCGAATGGCCAGCCCCCATGGTCTAAGGACTAGGCGTCCAGAGGTCTCTAATACACTAGTAAAAAGTCCTATTTATAATAAACTAGCTACTAGTGTTTACATGAGTAAGTAATTGATGCATAAATCTACTTCTGGGGCCCACTTGGTGTTTGTTTGGGCTGAGCTTGATCTATCCACGAGCTGAGGCTTCTCTTGGAGTTGAACTCCAAGTTATGACGTGTTTTGGGCGTTCAACTCCGGATCATGACGTGTTTCTGGTGTTTAACTCCAGACAGCAGCATGTACTTGGCGTTCAACGCCAAGTTGCGTCATCAATTTCCGAATAAAGTATAAACTATTATATATTGCTGGAAAGCGCTGGATGTCTACTTTCCAACGCCGTTGAGAGCGCACCATTTGGAGTTCTGTAGCTCCAGAAAATCCATTTCGAGTGCAGGGAGGTCAAATTCCAACAGCATCAGCAGTCCTTTTGTCAGCCTTTTTCAGAGTTTTGCTCAAATCCCTCAATTTCAGCCAGAAATTACCTGAAATCACAGAAAAACACACAAACTCATAGTAAAGTCTAGAAATGTGAATTTAACATAAAAACTAATAAAAACATCCCTAAAAGTAGCTTGAACTTACTAAAAACTACCTAAAAACAATGCCAAAAAGCGTATAAATTATCCGCTCATCACTAACCAAACAAAACATAAAATTAAACTAATTATTAGCAATATTTACAAAAAGAATAAAAAGAAAGATGTTACCATGGTGGGGTGTCTCCCACCTAGCACTTTTGTTTATTGTCCTTAAGTTGGACTTATGGGGAGCTATCCATCTAGGTGGCTTGTGCTTGAATCCATCCTTGAACATCCACCAATGCTTGGACTTCCATTGTGCTTCATCATTCAAAGTTAATAACTCCAAGCTTTGATGGAGTTCTTCACAAACCATAGGCTCCCAAAGTTGATCTTCCTTGTGCAATCTGGGATCCCACACTTTGTTCTCACACCCATCCTTGAGTTAATCATGGTGATTTCCTCCGGGTGGCAAGAGAGACAAATTCTCATGGAAGCACCAAACTAACCTCCTAGACCCATCAAATTGAGCACTAGTCCAACCCTTGCTCCTTGAAGCTTCAACCATAATGAGCCTAGACTTACAACGCCAACCACTAAGCATCCTCCTCTTACGCTTAATTCCACAAAGTGCCCTAAGTTGGCTATCCGTCTCATGCAAACCAAATTCAAGTAGGATAATAAAGCTAAGAGTTAGAAGATTTACCCACTCAAAAGAAGGATTAGATGTCAACCTAGGTGGAGGAGTTCCCAATGATCTTGACAAGGCGCGCTCTACTCCCGTCCATCCTCTTCTAGAGGCTTCCACCACTTGGCAAGGTTCTCCAAGCTTTACCTCTTGCCAAGCTTCCTCAAGTTCAAGTTATTCTTCATCAATGTCCTCTAGCTCTTCCCTGTCACTCAAATCATAGATAGGAGGTTTAGTAAAATCTACCTCATCATCAATTCCAAGTATAGTGGGGAAGGACTCTTCAAACTCAAAAGGATCATATGTTGATGCGGAATCATCATAAATAGGAGGACCCATTTCTTGGGTCACTTCTTCCAATTCTTCAATCACATTGTGCCTTGGAGGTTGTGCACTTTTCTTCTCAACATCAACTTCAAACTCCATGGAAGAAGGCTCTTCAATTTGTGATTCCTCTATGTACTCAACATATCCTAAGGTGCCAACCACCACTTCCTTTGGTTCAATTATCTCTACCTTCTCCTCTTGTTGCACTTCTTGCTTTGACTCCTCTTCTTCCCCTTGGAGCTTCAAGTTCATTCCCTCACTAAGCTCTTTTTGGCCAGGTCGTCGAAACTTGATATGGATTTTAGAGGTAGGTTGTCGAACCATCTAATGGCTGTTTTGGTAAGGGTTGTTGGAAAGGCTTTACAGCGAACCGCGTCTGAGGCATCAATGAGGTACACTCTACTTTTGAAATTGTTGAGATGATGGTTGGGGTCCGAGGTGCCGTCGTACAAGGTCATATCCGGAAGTTTGAAGTCCTTTGGGATTTTGGTCTTCATAATTTCCCTGGTGAATAGATCTTGCTCCTTGTGAGAGCTGTTCTCTGGAGTGGATCGAGTAGCTTTGGTTTTGAGATCGGCTTCGAGTTTTAGGAGCTTATCTTCTAACTCTCGGCGTCGCCTGATCTCTCGGTGTATTTCTTCTTCTTTTTCGCGTTGATGTTGAACCTCTTTCTCAAGTTGCTTTAATCGATCCTGAAGCGCCTCTATCACTCCTGGGTTTGATGAATTTTTGTCTCCGTTAGGCTCCGGAGTATCTTTGAGTATAGCATCCATGTTCTTGTGCGGTGTTCTATCTTCCAAACCTGAGTCGTGGTCGTTGTCATGGTCGTCCGCCATGGTGTTGGGCTGACTTCCAGGTTCCCCGGCAACGGCGCCAATGTTCCGAGGGTTACCTGAAACTGTAGGTCGATCTCGTCCGAGATCTTCTGTGCGGATCGGAGCTGTTGTGTCTGACTTGTTGGATTGGGTGATGATGCTGATCCTTCATCCCCGGAGGGTGGGGGTACCTGCAAAGGATTCCGATGCTTAAGTTAGCAAGGGTATTAAACAGGTAGTGAGTAGAATCAGAGTATGAGTTATACCTGGGTGCTCTAGTGTATTTATAATGGTGACAGGTGACCTTCTTTGGATAAGATAAGTTAGTTTATCTTATCTTATCTTATCTTTTGTCGAGGTCAGCTTATCTTCCATGGAACCGCCCTTATCTCTATAGGCTTGGGCTGCCTTCGGATCGGGGTCGTATTCCTTGAGTTGGGCCCTTCTTTGGGCTTTCCTGTCGATTTGGCCGAGTTCTTTACGAAGAAGTCGGTCTGCTTGACCGAAAGAGGTCAGTCGTTTTGCTACTGAATATCCCGGCTCGGACAGCTCGACCCAGGGTACGAATAGTTCATATGAAGGTGTTTGGTGAAAAGAGGCTTGTGAGTATGGTTGAGGATCATGTTGAGGAGGGGGTTTATAGGCATATGGCGGTGGTTCTTGAAAGTCACAAGGAGATTAACCAAAGCCATTGGATTAGTATGCATCATAAAATGGCTCTTCTTCATAGTGCATTGGTAGAGGTTGTTGCCATGAAGATTGATCATATGCAAATGGCTCCTCCCACCTTTGAGTATCCCATCCTTGATACATCTCTTCATTGTAATCTCCACTTCCTACAACATAGTTGTAATCACACCCATAGCCGAAGTGAGAATTCATGATGAAAAGAGAAAACAAAAATCGAAAGCTAATAGAAAACAAGAGAAACATAATTCTACAACTAGCAAATAAAACAAAAAGCAAGATATTCACACTATTCACATATGTACAATAACCAATAACATAACACCATTGCAATCCCCGACAACGGCACCATTTATTTGATGAATGGATTTTTGACGGTCTAGAATTCCATAAATGAAGTCTCATTGTAAAGTATAGTTTCTAAACCAACAATAATCCTTTCATGCAAAAATTTGGTTGTCACAAAGAACAAACCCCAAATAAGAATTAACCGGAGTATTTGGACTCCAGGTCGTCTCACGAGGATTGCAATGAAGTGGTCAATTATTGGCTATGAAGTATGTTTTGGGGTTTTTTTTTGGAATAAGAGACATGAAAAGTAAATGATAAGGAAATTCAAATAACAACAAGGCCTTGGCAAGGGCTGGTGGTCAAGGATCTCTATCCATACACTAACCACAACATGAGAATTGACAAGGATCAACCCCATTAAGTCATCCTCTAAATGATAAAGGAAAGTCAAATGAGCTATGTCAATCCAAGTCCATAAGTCCTAGTTCTCCACCACTCAATTAGTGAGATCTAAGCTCCCAATCATCAATCACTTGAACATTAACAACTTAAGAGTTCCTAAGTTACCTTCCCAAGCCAAGAGCATAAAATTCTACTCTAAAACCTAACCAAGCATTTTGTCAAATACTTGGTGGGTACAAATGGAAAGCATAGTAAAAGTGCAAGAAATATAAATCAACCCACTACCAATTGCAAGGAAAGATAAAATCACAACTCAAATCAACAATGAAAGAACATCAAACATTAAATTGCATTAAAGAAAAGGTCCAAATCCAACAAGAGTTCATCATCACAAAAGATATCAAAAAGGGGAACTAACATGAAAACTAAGAGGAATCAAGAATAGAAACATGAAATTGTAGATAAAACAAGATGGGAACATGAAATTGGACCTAGATCTAGAAGAGATTAACCTAACCTAACCTAATTCTAGAGAGAAGAGGGAGCTTCTCTCTCTAAAAACTAAACTACATGATGCTAACACTTCAAACAATTGTTACCCCTTTGTTTGGGCTTAAATCCTGCATCAAATACACTCAGAAACATATTGGAATTGGGCCTGGGCTGCTCATAAATCGCCCCAACATTTTTCCTTTAAGTGAGTCACGTGCGAGTATCGGCGCGTACGCGCCATGTGCGCGTGCGCGTCGATTGGCTGCTTCTTCATCCGCGCGGAAGCGTCATCTATGCATGCGCGTCCTTAGGCGAACTCAATTTTGCGCGCCCGCGCCCTGTACGCGTGCGTGCCCATCGATGCATTCCCAATCTTGGTTTCTTCATGCATTCTCCACTTGTATGCTTTTCTTCTCATTTCATCCATTCAATACTTGCCCTATGAACCTGAAATCACTCAACAAACATATCAAGGCATCGGATGGAATTAGAGTGAGTTAAAATCACCAATTTAAGGGCCTAAAAAGCATGTTTTTACACTTAAGCACAATTCAAGGGAGAATTATAAAACCATGCTATTTCATTGAATAAATGTGGGAAAAGGTGATAAAATCCCCCAAATTAAGCACAAGATAAACCACGAAATCGGGGTTTATCAAGTCTTCCTCTATGACAATTCCAGCTGAATCTCTCCATCTCCCATGACTTGGAGGTGGAAGCTTTTGCCCTCCTTTTCCTCTTTCTAGAGGTTTCTCCGGCCTTAGGTGCCATAAATGGTTATGGAAAAACAAAAGGCAATGCTTTTACCACACCAAACATAAAAGGTTTGCTCGTCCTCGAGCAAAAGAAGAAACAAAGAAGGGGAAGAAGAAGAAAAATGGAGGAGATGGAGGGAGAAGTGAATTCGGCCAAAATGGTGGAAAGGTGTATATGTAGTGTGAATATGAAGGAGTATTGAGGGGTTTATATAGGGGTGAGGGGAGGATTGGGTTTCGGTCATTTGGGGTGAGGTTGGGAGGGAAAAGTGTGTGAATTTGAAAGTGAGATAGGTGGTGTTTTTGGGGAAGATATATGGAGGTGATTGTTGAAGAGGTGATAGGGAAGAGTGAATGAGTTGATTAGTGAGGGGTATTTGGGAAAGAGTGTTGTGGGAGGGTAGATGGGGATCCTGTGGGGTCCACAGATCCTGAGGGGTCAAGGATGTACCATCCCTGCTCCTATTAGGCATATAAAATGCCCTTGCTGTGCAATCCTGGCGTTTAATGCTAGACTGCTCCTTGTTTCTGGCATTAAACGCCAGCTTTTATTCCTTTCCTGGCATTAAAAGCCAGGCTACAACCTGTTTCTGACGTTTAATGCCAGATTGTAGCATGTTCCTAGCGTTTAACGCCAGTCTGGTGCTTGTTTCTGGTGTTTAACGCCCAGAATGGTGCCAGACTGTGCGTTAAACGCCTGTTCTGCTACCCTTACTGGCGTTTAAACGCCAGTAAGTCTCTCCTCCAGGGTGTGCTATTTTTAATGCTTTTTTTTATTTTTCTCAAATTTTTACAGTTGTTTTTGTGACTCCACATGATCATTAACCTAAAAAAAAGGAAAATACATGGATAAATAAAATTGGGTTGCCTCCCAATAGGTGCTTCTTTAATGTCAATAGCTTGACAGTGAGCTCTCATGGAGCCTCACATATGTTCAGAGCATTGTTAGGACCTTCCAACACCAAACTTAGAGTTTGAATGTGGGGGTTCAATACCAAACTTAGAGTTTGGTTGTGGCCTCGCAACACCAAACTTAGAGTTTGACTGTGGGGGCTTTGTTTGACTCTGCATTGAGAGAAGCTTTCCTTGCTTCCTCTCCATGGTTACAGAGGGAGATCCTTGAGTTTTAAACACAAGGTAATCCTCATTCAGTTGAAAGACCAACTTTCCTCTGTCCACATCAATCACAACTTTTGCTGTGGCTAGGAAGGGTCTTCCAAGGATGATGGATTCATCTTCATCCTTTCTGGTGTCTAGGATTATGAAATCAGCAGGGATGTAAAGGCCTTTGAACTTTACTAGCATGTCCTCTACCTGTCCATAAGCCTTTTTCATGGATTTGTCTGCCATTGATGATTAGATTTTTGACGGTTTAGAATTTCACTAATGAAATCTCGTTGTAAAGTATAGTTTCTAAACCAAACAACAATCCTTTCATACAAAAAGTTGTTTGTCACTAGTACAAACCCCTAAAATTTATAAACCGAAGTATTTAAACCTCGGGTCGTTCTCCCTAGGAATTACAATAAAGTGTCTTGTTATTGGTTGTGAGTTATTTTGGGGTTTTTATAAGAAGCATGAAAAGTAAATGGCAATGAAAATAAACTAACAACTATAAAAGGCTCTTGGCAAGGTATGAAAATTATAAGTCCTATCCTAGTTATCCTCCTCAATTGTGATGAGAATTGTTCATTGCTCCCACTTAGTTAACCTCTAACCATGGAGGAAAGTCAAGTGGATGAATTAATTTGATTTCTCAAGTTCTAATCAACTCCTAAAGGAAAGACTAGCTTTAGAGGCATTTCAAATCAATTAGCAACTTCTAATTATCAATCAACAAAGGAATTAGATAACTCAAGAGTCACTAATTACTCTACCTAGGCCAAGAGGAACAAAACCTACACTAAAATCCAACCAAGCATTTCATCAAACACGTGGAAGGCACAAAAGATAAGCATGGTAATTTGAGAACAAGAATAGAATCTAACAACAATTATTGCAAAGAATTAACAACAACAATCAAGGAAATCACAATTATCATGAATTACCTCAAATTGCATTATTGAAAGATGAAATGAAAGAACAACAATCTATCCAAAACAAATGAAGAATTACAATTATTAAAGCACATAACTAGAAAGAGGAAGAGGAGAAGATTAAGAATTTGCAAAGGAAAAGTGAATCAAAGCATGAATTAAACCTAGATCTAAGAAGAGAGATTAACCTAAACCTAATCCTAATTCTAGAGAGAAGTAAGAGCTTCTCTCTCTAAAACTAACTCTAAACTAATCCTAATTATGCTATATGCTTCCAAGATATCTTCCCCTTCAATCCTTGATCCTTTTATTCCTTCCTATCAGCAATTGGCGCCAAAATGGGTTCAGAAACCCTCTCAAATCGCCAGGCGCGTGTTGCTTTAATGAAGTCATGTGCGGTCATCGACGCGTGCGCGCACGGTACGCATGCGCGTCCCTGGTCGATTCTGCAATGTGCGCACGAGCGCGTTGTGCGCGTGCGCGTGCTTGGCCGAGATCAATTCTTTTTTCTTTTGTGCTTCTCTCCACTTGCATGCTTTCTTCCTTGCTTCCTTTGATCCATGCCTAGCCTATGTCAATCCTGGAATTACTAGCAAACACATCAAGGCATCTTATGGAATCAAGGAGAAATTAGAATTCATCAAAATAAGGCATAAAAAGCATGTTTTTATACTTAAGCATAAATATGGGAGAGATAACAAAACCATGCTAATTCATAGGCTAAATGTGACAAAAGGTTATCAAAATACTCTAAATTCAATACAAGATAAACCCTAAAAATGGGGTTTATCAACCTCCCCACACTTAGACCTTAGCATGTCCTCATGCTAAAATAAGAAGGAACTAAGGGGTGTGACATTTATTGAATGCAACTAAACTATGTGAATCCTATCTAAATGCATTTATCTAAAGCAAATGGAAATGCTTAGTTCAAACAAATCAATTCCCAAGAGAACACGTGTAAGCAAAAATAGTTAGGGCAATAGGAGTTAAGTCCAAACCACAATTGTATTGAATTATTAAAAGGAGTTCAAACTTGCAAGAATATAAATAATATGAGTGAACACATGTACTTGAACTTTTGAACCCTCACCGGATGTGTATTCGCTCTATTCACTCAAGTGTTTAAGGGTTAATTCACTCAATTCTCTTCTAATCATGCTTTCCAAAATTTGATTTTCTTCTAACAATCAACACTTATTCAATGCATGCATACATTCATCATGAGGTCTTTCATTTAGGTTGTAATGAGGTTAGGGTCAAGGTAGGTTCATTTATGGTTAAGTGGACTAGAGTTTGGATCTTGGATTAGTATAGACTTTCCCACCTAACCTATATAATGACCTATACAAATTCAAACTACTCTAACTACCCATTCTTCACTTTTTCTTACATACTCATGCATTCTTATTTGATTCATAACACCTATGCATTGATTCCTTTTTATTGACTTCACTTGGGGCATTTTGTCCCCTTTATTGCTCTTCTCCTTTTTTTTCTTTCTTTTTCTATTTACAATTTTTTCTTTTCTCTTCTTTTTTCACTTTTATTTCTTTTTTTTCTTTTAATTTTTTTTCAAACTATACACAAGGACATCAATGCATAAGGTATATACATTCAATCAATACATGAACATGTTCCCAATTCTAAAATATGAAAGTGTACTACTCCTTTTATCCCATCCAATGTTCCCAAGCCTCACCAACTTTGAATAATAAACACTCTCACTAGCCTAGGCTAATCAAAGATCCAAACAAGGACTTTCATTGATTTTCCGCCTTGGGCTTGTAATGTGCTAAAATGAGAATAAGTTGGTTAAGCATAGGCTCAAAATTGGCTAACAATGGGGAGTAAAAGGTAGGCTATTTGGGTAAGTAGGCTAATGAAATAATGGCCTCAATCATACAAATGCATAAATACAAGAAATAAATGGACATATATAATCAAGCAAATCAAGGATCATAATCATAGAAAGAGAACAATTTCACACAAGAATGGAAAATAAGTGGTTATAAAGTGTAACCACATCAATAGGCTCAAGTCTCACAAGCTTGTGTTCTAGGCTCAATACATGCTTCACAAAGTATGAGTTCAAGCAAGTTTCACCAAAAATTTTCTTTCAATCAATTGGGTTGGTGCCCTATATTTAAATTTCTTGAAAAAATCTCAATATTTGACTAAGCATTGTTGTGATTGAAAAATTCAAAAATTTCCTTAGTTTACCCTTTCCTTTTCCTCTTAAAATCAATTTCTTATGCAAAAAGGTGACTAAGTGTTTGCAATTCAAAGTACGATTTCTAATCACAACCACAAACTAAAAAGAAAGATATGCAAAAATGTATAAAGAAAAATCCAACTAAAAGTATGGAATCTATCATCTAAAACATCTAAAACATCTAAAGATATCCATAAGCATCAAAATATCAAAAATCCAAAATAAGCAGTAAAGGTATCCAAAGTAAACTCAAAATGCATCAAAATATATACAAAAGATATGCAAAATAAGATAACTAGGAAAGTGGCCAAAATGTTCACCGATCCTCTAATGGTGGTGCTACCGGTGACCTCCCCACACTTAAGATCAAGCATCGTCCTCGATGCTAAATCGGAGGGTTGGTGGAAGGTACAACGGTAGGCTCTGGCTGTGGCTGCGGTGTTGCAAGAGAGCAGAGGGAGAGAGTGAGTGGCGGCGAGTGGATGAGAGAGAGAGAGGGCTAGTGGGGTTGATGGTGAGAGAAGGAGATTGGCCGCGCGGCGGTGGCGACGGCGCTGCTGCAGCGGCGGCCGAGGGTGAGGGAGAAGAGAGAGTGCGCGACTACGCAACGCTCTTCGCATATTAGGGTCATCCCTTTTTTTGAATCGACGCGAGCGCACACCATGCGCGTCCGTGTACATTGATGAAACTAGGGACCCACGCGTGAGTGTGCAGTGCGCTCAAGCGTAGATTGGCAGACTATGCAACGGCGCGGGCGCGTACAGTGCGCGCACGCGTACATGGGGTTGGGCCTGAGGCTTAGAGTGGCGGCAGCTTGTATGGGACGCGCACGCGGCAAGTGCGCGTCCGCGTACATTGATAATTTGTGCTAAGGCGCGCTAGCGCGATGCATGCGCTCGCATCTGTTCCTCCCTGGGCATACGGGCGCGCACGCGGCAAGTGCGCGTCCGTACAAATCGAGTTGGGCTGGGGGCTTAAAGTTGGCCCAGATCCGGCTTAACTCTCGGGGCTTGGCTCAAAAAATTGCAGCAGCAGAATGACGCGGGCGCGGCAGGTGCGCGTCCGCGTACATGTCCTTATTCTCATGATCGGCGCGCACGCACATATTGCATGTCAGCGTGGATTGTGTTGCGCTCAGGGCATAGTGTTTGCCCAGGAGAGGCCCAACTCTCGGGGATGTGGGTGATGATGCATCCGCTCATGGACGCGTGCGCGTACATCGTGCGCGCGCGTCCACCCCCATTTTTTTTCAGAAAAATTATGCTCAAGTACTCCCCATACTGCTCACAACTCTTTATTCAATTAACCATCATACAATTCACAAAAATGCAATTTGATATTATTCATCTACTACTAAACACAACATACATGTGACTAAGCTAACAATTAAGTTGTACAAACAAATTTATGTGAAATATCTACCTACAATGGTAACTCAAATCACTTATTGAGCAAATTTAAAAGAGGGTGGAAAGAGTTTACCATGGTGGGGTGTCTCCCACCTAGCACTTTTAGTTTAAGTCCTTAAGTTGGACATGTTGAGGTGTTTATTGTCATGGTGGCTTATATTTGTACTCATCCTTGAATCTCCAAGGATCTTTGCCTCTCAATTGGTTGACAGAATTTCCAACCATTTTCATCAAGCTTGGGCAAAGTTCTACCCAAGATATGAGTCCCCATAGTTGGTCTTCACATAGCAAACCGGGATCCCATATCTTATCTTCGCACCCGTCTTCAATTTGACCTTCATAATTTTTCTTTCCGGGTGGTTGACATATAGAATTCTCTTTAACATACCAAGCCTTCCGTCGATACCCTTCTAAAGTGGCATTCTTCCAATTATCGTTCCTATACCTTGAAGCTTTTACCTTAATGAGCCTAATTCCTAACTTGCAACCACTACACAACTCATTCCTACTTTTAGTTCCACAAAGAGCTCTAAGTTGACCATCATTTTCAATTAAGCCATATTCAAGTGAGAGAGTAAAGCTCAGGGATAAGAGTTTTACCCACTTGAATGTTGTGATGGATGGTGACTTGGGAAGGGAGACCTCCCCACACTTAGACAATGCAAGGTCTACTTCTTTAGGCTCTACTTTGGTTGTTTCCACCTCTTCACAAGCTTCTTCAATTTCAACCTCATCCCCTTTGTTACGTGGCTTGGTGTTGTCTTCAAGAACTTCATCTTGTTTAATGGGAGGTGATTCAATTTTGGATAGGAATTCATTGATGAATGAATTCATCTCTTGATCAACCTCTTCATATTCTTCAATTTCAATATACACCATGCCATTTTCATTTTCCTTGGGAGGTTGTGCACACTCTTTTATAGTTTCAACTTCATGTCCAATGAGAGAGGATTCCATTGTAGAGAGAAATTCATCCATGATTGAATCCATTTCTTGATAAGCCTCTTCCAAGTCTCCAACGATGGCATTCCTTGGAGGTTGCGCACCCTCCTCAACATCAATATCAAGCTTCTTGGAAGAGTTCTCTGTGATGCTACATTCCCATGGACTTTCAACATCTCCTAAATCTTCAACCACCTCTTCCTTTTCTTCAATGATCATAGGCTTCTCCATTTGTTCCAACACAAAATTCGACTCCTCTTTCTCCACCGAATTTTCCAATTTCTCTTTCATGCTTTGCTCTTCTTTTGACCTTTCACATGTGGTTATGGAATTACCTTGAGTCTTCAAACATTGGTGGGATAAAGTATGCACCACTTTGGTCAAATTGGTCACAAACTCAAGTGTATCCCGCTTCATAGCTTCTTGCCCTTGAAGTAACAAAGTGAGAGAATCGTTCATTGGGGCTTGGGGTGAGTAGAAAGGTTCATTATTTTGGAGAGAGAAGTCATGGTAGGAAGGTGGTTCTTCTTGATGAAATTGTGGAGGTGGCGTGCATTGAGGTGGTTCTTGGGAGTAATCTTGATAGGGTTGTGGTGGTTCTAAGGGTTCTAAGGGTTCTTGCTCAAAATGGTCATAAAAATATGGTATGGATGATTGGTCATATGATGGATATGGATTATAGGAAGGTGCTTGATGTGGAGAGGCTTGTGAGTATGGTTGAGGTTTATGTTGAGGATATGGTTCATAGGCATATGGTGGTGGTTCTTGAAAGTCACAAGGTGATTCACCATAGCCATTGGAGTAATATGCATCATAGAATGGCTCTTCTTCATAGTGCATTGGTGGAGGTTGTTGCCATGAAGATTGATCACATGCATATGGCTCCTTCCACCTTTGATTGTTCTATCCTTGATACACATCCCCATTGAAGCTCTCATTTCCTACAACATAGTTGTAATCACACTCATAGCCAAAATGAGAATTCATGGTGAAAAGAGAAAATAAAAACAAAAACTACTAAGAAATAATGAAACAAAGTCCTAACTAGCAAGCAATCCAAACAAGATCAAGCTATTCACAATATTCACATATGTACAATAACCAATAACATAACACCATTGCAATTCCCCGGCAACGGCGCCATTTTGATGATTAGATTTTTGACGGTTTAGAATTTCACTAATGAAATCTCGTTGTAAAGTATAGTTTCTAAACCAAACAATAATCCTTTCATACAAAAAGTTGTTTGTCACTAGTACAAACCCCTAAAATTTATAAACCGAAGTATTTAAACCTCGGGTCGTTCTCCCTAGGAATTACAATAAAGTGTCTTGTTATTGGTTGTGAGTTATTTTGGGGTTTTTATAAGAAGCATGAAAAGTAAATGGCAATGAAAATAAACTAACAACTATAAAAGGCTCTTGGCAAGGTATGAAAATTAGAAGTCCTATCCTAGTTATCCTCCTCAATTGTGATGAGAATTGTTCATTGCTCCCACTTAGTTAACCTCTAACCATGGAGGAAAGTCAAGTGGATGAATTAATTTGATTTCTCAAGTTCTAATCAACTCCTAAAGGAAAGACTAGCTTTAGAGGCATTTCAAATCAATTAGCAACTTCTAATTATCAATCAACAAAGGAATTAGATAACTCAAGAGTCACTAATTACTCTACCTAGGCCAAGAGGAACAAAACCTACACTAAAATCCAACCAAGCATTTCATCAAACACTTGGAAGGCACAAAAGATAAGCATGGTAATTTGAGAACAAGAATAGAATCTAACAACAATTATTGCAAAGAATTAACAACAACAATCAAGGAAATCACAATTATCATGAATTACCTCAAATTGCATTATTGAAAGAGGAAATGAAAGAACAACAATCTATCCAAAACAAAATGAAGAATTACAATTATTAAAGCACATAACTAGAAAGAGGAAGAGGAGAAGATTAAGAATTTGCAAAGGAAAAGTGAATCAAAGCATGAATTAAACCTAGATCTAAGAAGAGAGATTAACCTAAACCTAATCCTAATTCTAGAGAGAAGTGAGAGCTTCTCTCTCTAAAACTAACTCTAAACTAATTCTAATTATGCTATATGCTTCCAAGATATCTTCCCCTTCAATCCTTGAACCTTTTATTCCTTCCTATTAGCAATTGGCGCCAAAATGGGTTCAGAAACCCTCTCAAATCGCCAGGCACGTGTTGCTTTAATGAAGTCATGTGCGGTCATCGACGCGTGCGCGCACGGTACGCGTGCGCGTCCCTGGTCGATTCTGCAATGTGCGCGCGAGCGCGTTGTGCACGTGCGCGTGTGGTGCACGAATTTGTAATCCGTACAACTAACCAGCAAGTGCACTGGGTCGTCCAAGTAATACCTTACGTGAGTAAGGGTCGATCCCACAGAGATTATTGGTTTGAAGCAATCTATGTTTATTTTATTATTCTTAGTCAGGATATTAATTAAAGTTATCAGTTGGAATTATTAGATTGGAAAAATAAAAGAGAATAATAGCGTTACTTGTTGTGCAGTAATGAGAAATATGTTGGAGTTTTGGAGATGCTTTGTCCTCTGACTTCAACTCTTCCTTGAAATCCTTCTCCACACACAAAGTCCCTTCCATGGCAAGCTCTATGTAGGGTGTCACCGTTGTCAATGGCTACTTCCCATCCTCTCAGTGAAAACGTTCCTATGCTCTGTCACAGCACGGCTAATCATCTGTCGGTTCTCAATCAGGTTGGAATAGAATCCATTGATTCTTTTGCGTCTGTCACTAACGCCCGGCCTTCAGGAGTTTGAAGCTCGTCACAGCCATTCAATCCCAGAATCCTACTCGGAATACCACAGACAAGGTTTAGACTTTCCGGATCCTCATGAATGCCGCCATCAATCCGGCTTATACCACGAAGATTCTGATTAAGGAATCTAAGAGATACTCATTCAATCTGATATAGAACGGAGGTGGTTGTTAGGCACACGTTCATGGATTGAGGAAGGTGATGAGTGTCACGGATCATCACCCTCTCTATAATTAAGCGCGAATGAACATCTTAGATAAGAACAAGCGTGTTTGAATGGAAAACAAAGGAATTGTATTAAATCATCGAGATGCCGCAGAGCTCCTCACCCCCAACAATGGAGTTTAGAGACTCATGCAGTCAAAAAGTATGTAATTCAGATCTGAAAATGTCATGAGGTACAAGATAAGTCTCTAAAAGTTGTTTAAATAGTAAACTAGTAACCTAGGTTTACAGAAAATGAGTAGACTAAGACAATTGGTGCAGAAATCCACTTCTGGGGCCCACTTGGTGTGTGCTGGGGCTGGGACTAGAGCTATCCACGAGTTGAGGCCTTTCTTGGAGTTGAACTACAAGTTATAACGTGTTTTGGGCGTTCAACTCCGGATCATGACGTTTTTCTGGCGTTTAACTCCAGACAGCAGCATGTACTTGGCGTTCAACGCCAAGTTACGTCATCTATCTTCGCGCAAAGTATGGACTATTATATATTGATGGAAAGCCTTGGATGTCTACTTTCCAACGCCGTTGAGAGCGCGCCAATAGGACTCCTGTAGCTCCCAAAAATCCATTTCGAGTGCATGAAGGTCAGAATCCAACAGCATCAGCAATCCTTTTTCAGCCTAACTCAGATTTTTGCTCAGCTCCCTCAATTTCAGCCAGAAAATACCTGAAATCACAGAAAAACACACAAACTCATAGTGAAGTCCAGAAATATGATTTTTGCCTAAAAACTAATAATATTCTACTAAAAATTAATTAAAACATACTAAAATCTACATGAAATTACCCCCAAAAAGCGTATAAAATATCCGCTCATCACAACACCAAACTTAAAATGTTGCTTGTCCTCAAGCAACTAGATAAATAAAATAGGATGAAAAGAAATTAAGAAGCAATAATATCTCAGAGTTTTAAGTGAAGCTCAGATTCTTATTAGATGAGCGGGGCTTGTAGCTTTTTGCTTCTGAACAGTTTTGGCATCTCACTTTATCCTTTGAAATTCAGAATGGTTGGCATCCATAGGAACTCAGAATTCAGATAGTGTTATTGACTCTCCTAGTTTAGTATGTTGATTCTTGAACACAGCTACTTATTGAGTCTTGGCCGTGGCCCTAAGCATTTTGTTTTCCAGTATTACCACCGGATACATAAATGCCACAGACACATAACTGGGTGAACCTTTTCAGATTGTGACTCAGCTTTGCTAAAGTCCCCAATTAGAGGTGTCCAGAGTTCTTAAGCGCACTCTTTTTGCTTTGGATCACGACTTTAACCACTCAGTCTCAAGCTTTTCACTTGGACCTGCATGCCACAAGCACATGGTTAGGGACAGCTTGATTTAGCCGCTTAGGCCTGGATTTATTTCCTTGGGCCCTCCTATCCATTGATGCTCAAAGCCTTGGATCCTTTTTACCCCTGCCTTTTGGTTTTAAGGGCTATTGGTTTTTTCTGCTTGCTTTTTCTTTTTCTTTCTATTTTATTCCTTTTTTTTTCGCACAAGCTTTTGCTTTTTCATTGCTTTTTCTTGCTTCAAGAATCACTTTCATGATTTTTCAGATCATCAATAACATTTCTCTTGTTCATCATTCTTTCAGGAGCCAACAATTTTAACATTCATAAAATTCAATATCAAAAATATGCACTGTTCAATCATTCATTCAGAAGACAAAAAGTATTGCCACCACATATAATTAATTAGAATTTTTCTTATTAAGAACTCGAAAAAATATTGCCTCTTTATTCTAAAAATCAACTATTTTATTCATGTTTCATGATGATGAGAAAAATAAATTATAACTTAATTGGAATTAAAATCAAAGTAGAGATACTAATTACTACTACTAATATATAACTTCTAAGGTAAATTTCTAATAAGAACAGTTATCACATAGTTAAGGCAAAGATTAGAACTCAACGACGTGTGTTTTGGGAAGTGGATGTTCCTCTAGTCTGTGGGGTGCCTTCAAGAATTAATTTCTGACGCTTCAGCTCCCTTAAGTTCACATCCTTGCTGTTCCTGTTCCCTTAGGTGCCATGATCTTAATGAGTTTTAGCTCAGTGATCATGGCAAATCACACCAAACTTAGAGGTTTGCTTGTCCTCAAGCAAAAGAAAGGAAAGGAGAGGAATAGAAGGAGAGGCTATTTCGAAATTCAAAAGATATGATGAGTTTGAAAAAGATTTGTGTTTATGGATTAAGATATATTTGATATTTTTGAAAAAGGGATTTTAGAAATTAGTGTTTTTAGAAATTAGGATTAAAATTTTTGGAATTGAAGAATGATATTTTAAAACATGTTTATGCAAGAAATTATGAATTGAAACATAAAATTAGAAAATTTGTGAAGAAAAACGAATTTTACCTCCTCCCCACCATTCTGGCGTTAAACGCCCAACTGGTGCATGTTTTGGGCGTTTAACGCCCAATTGTTGCTTCTCCTGGGCGTTCAACGCCCAGCTGATGCTTCTTTCTGGCATTGAACGCCAAGAAGTCCTTTGTCACTGGGCGTTTTTCTGAACGCCCAAGACGCTGTCAATCTGGCGTTAAACGCCCAGAAGGTGCTTCTTTCTGGCGTTCAACGCCCAGAAGATGCTCCTTTCTGGCGTTTAACGCCCAGATGGCTACCCTTACTGGCGTTGAACGCCCGGTGGGTGCTTCTTTTGGGCGTTCAACGCCCAAAATGTTTCTTACTGGCTTTTTCACGCCAGTGAGCTTCCAAATTTCCCTGTAACTCTGTGAATTCAATCAATTGCTATTTTTACCCTTTGAAGATACTTGGACTCATACCTGTAAAAAAAGGAAATTTATTTAATTAGTAAATAAACTTTGTAAATGGCTGGGTTGCCTCCCAGCAAGCGCTTCTTTATTGTCTTTAGTTGGACTACCACTGAGCTCTAATCAAGTCTCAGTTTTGAGCATTCTTGCTCGAAGTTACTTTCAAGATAATGTTTAATTCTCTATCCATTAACAATGAACTTTTTGTTAGAGTCATTATCCTGAAGCTCTACGTATCCATATGGTGACACACTTGTAATTACATATGGACCTCTCCACCGGGATTTTAATTTCCCAGGGAATAATTTGAGCCTAGAATTAAATAGCAGAACTTTCTGCCCCGGCTCAAAGACTATGGATGACAATTTCTTATCATGCCATCTTTTCGCTTTCTCTTTGTATATTTTTGCATTCTCGAAAGCATTGAGTCTAAATTCCTCTAGCTCATTTAACTGGAGCAATCGTTTTTCTCCAGCTAACTTGGCATCAAGGTTTAGGAATCTGGTTGCCCAGTAGGCCTTGTGTTCCAGTTCCACTGGCAAGTGACATGCCTTTCCATACACAAGCTGGTATGGAGAGGTCCCTATTGCTGTTCTGTATGCCCACAGAGCATCATCCAGGCTTCTTGCCCAATCCCTTCTATGGTTAATTACAGTCCGTTCCAGGATTCTTTTGAGTTCTCTATTTGAGACTTCAGCTTGCCCATTAGTTTGTGGGTGATATGGAGTAGCTACCCTGTGGCTAACTCCATAACGTACCAGAGCAGAGTAAAGCTGTTTATTGCAGAAATGAGTGCCCCCATCACTGATTAATACTCTAGGGATACCAAATCTGCTGAAGATGTGTTTCTGGAGGAATTTTAACACTGTTTTAGTGTCATTAGTGGGTGTTGCAATAGCCTCCACCCATTTGGATACATAATCCACTGCCACCAGAATATAAGTGTTTGAGTATGATGGTGGGAAAGGTCCCATGAAGTCAATGCCCCATACATCAAACAACTCAATCTCCAAGATCCCTTGTTGAGGCATGGCATAACTGTGAGGTAGGTTGCCTGATCTTTGGCAACTGTCACAATTAAGCACAAATGCTCGGGAATCTTTATAAAGAGTGGGCCAGTAGAAGCCACTTTGGAGGACTCTTGTGGCTATTCGCTCACTTCCAAAATGTCCTCCATACTGTGATCCATGGCAGTGCCATAGAATCTTTTGCGCTTCTTCCTTAGGCACACATCTACGGATTACTCCGTCTGCACATCTCTTGAGGAGATATGGTTCATCCCAAAGATAGTACTTTGCATCTGTGATCAATTTCTTTGATTGCAGCCTACTGTACTCTTTGGGTATGAATCTCACTGCCTTGTAGTTTGCAATGTCTGCAAACCACGGCACTTCCTGGATGGAAAGAGTTGCTCATCCGGAAAGGTTTCAGAGATCTCAGTGAGAGGGAGGGACGCCCCTTCTACTGGTTCTATTCGGGACAGGTGATCTGCTACTTGATTCTCTGTCCCTTTTCTGTCTCTTATTTCTATATCAAACTCTTACAGAAGCAACACCCATCTTATAAGTCTGGGCTTTGAATCCTGGTTTGTGAGTAGATATTTAAGTGCAGCATGATCAGTATACATAATCACTTTTGATCCTACTAAATAGGATCTGAATTTGTCAATGGCGTAAACCACTGCAAGTAGCTCTTTTTCTGTGGTTGTGTAATTCTTCTGTGCGTCATTTAAAACACGGCTAGCATAGTAAATGACGTGCAGAAGCTTGTCATGCCTTTGTCCCAACACTGCACCAATGGCATGGTCACTGGCATCACACATCAATTCAAATGGTAATGTCCAGTCTGGTGCAGAGATGATTGGTGCTGTGACCAATTTAGCTTTCAGAGTCTCAAATGCCTGCAGACACTCTTTATCAAATATAAATGGCGTGTCAGCAGCTAGCAGGTTGCTCAGAGGTTTGGCGATTTTTGAAAAATCCTTTATAAACCTCCTATAAAATCCTGCATGCCCCAGAAAGCTTCTGATTGCCTTAACATTGGCAGGTGGTGGTAATTTTTCAATTACTTCTATCTTAGCTTGATCCACCTCTATTCCCTTGTTCGAAATTTTGTGCCCAAGGACAATTCCTTCAGTCACCATAAAGTGACATTTTTCCCAGTTTAAAACTAGGTTAGTCTCTTGGCATCTTTTCAGAACAAGTGCTAAATGGTTAAGGCAGGAGCTGAATGAGTCTCCAAATACTGAAAAGTCATCCATGAAGACTTCCAGGAATTTTTCCACCATATCAGAGAAAATTGAGAGCATGCACCTCTGAAAGGTTGCAGGTGCATTGCACAGGCCAAATGGCATCCTTCTGTATGCAAATACTCCAGATGGACATGTGAATGCCGTTTTCTCTTGATCCTGGGGATCTACTGCAATTTGATTATAACCTGAATATCCATCCAAGAAGCAGTAGTATTCATGACCTGCTAGTCTTTCTAGCATCTGGTCTATGAATGGTAAAGGAAAATGATCCTTTCTAGTGGCTGTATTGAGCCTTCTATAATCAATACACATACGCCACCCTGTAACTGTTATTGTAGGAACCAGTTCATTTTTTTCATTATGAACCACTATCATGCCTCCCTTCTTAGGAACGACTTGGACAGGGCTTACCCAGGGGCTGTCAGAAGTAGGATAAATAATCCCAGCCTCTAGTAATTTAGTGACCTCCTTCTGCACAACTTCTTTCATGGCTGGGTTCAGCCGCCTTTGTGGTTGAACCACTGGCTTGGCATCACCTTCCAATAGGATCTTGTGCATGCATCTGGCTGGGCTAATGCCCTTGAGATCACTGATGGACCACCCAAGGGCTGTCTTGTGTGTCCTTAGCACTTGAATTAGTGCTTCCTCTTCCTGTGGCTCTAAGGTAGAGCTTATAATTACAGGAAAGGTATCACCTTCTCCTAGGAATGCATATTTTAGGGATGGTGGTAATGGTTTGAGCTCGGGTTTAGGAGGTTTCTCCTCTTCCTGAGGGATTTTCAGAGGTTCTACTATTCTCTCTGATTCCTCCAGGTCAGGCTGAACATCTTTAAAGATGTCCTCTAGCTCTGATTCGAGACTCTCAGCCATATTGACCTCTCTTACCAGAGAGTCAATAATATCAACACTCATGCAGTCATTTGGGGTGTCTGGATGTTGCATGGCTTTGACAACATTCAACTTGAACTCCTCCTCATTGACTCTCAAAGTTACTTCCCCTTTTTGGATGTCAATGAGGGTTCGGCCAGTTGCTAGGAAAGGTCTTCCTAGAATGAGAGTTGCACTCTTGTGCTCCTCCATTTCCAGCACCACAAAGTCAGTAGGAAAGGCAAATGGCCCAACCTTGACAATCATGTCTTCAATCACGCCTGATGGGTATTTAATGGAGCCATCAGCAAGTTAAAGACATATCCTGGTTGGTTTGATTTCTTCAGTCAAACCAAGCTTTCTGATAGTAGATGCAGGTATTAGGTTGATACTTGCCCCAAGATCACATAAAGCTTGCTTGGTACAAGTACCCTCTAATGTGCATGGTATCATAAAGCTCCCAGGATCTTTAAGCTTCTCAGGTAAGCTTTTCAGAATGACTGCACTGCATTCTTCAGTGAGGTAAACTTTTTCAGTTTCCCTCCAATCCTTCTTATGACTTAAGATCTCTTTCATGAACTTAGCATAAGAGGGTATTTGCTCAAAGTGCTTCTGCAAACGAAATCTTTATTTCAAGAGTCCTGAGATAGTCTGCAAAGCGGGCAAATTGCTTATCCTGTTCCGCTTGGCAGAGTTTTTGAGGATAAGGCATTTTGGCTTTGTATTCCTCAACCTTAGTTGCTGCAGGTTTATTACCTACAGAAGTGGGTTGGGAAGCCTTTTTAGAAGGGTTGTCATCAGCACTTGTATGTGACTGATCCCCCACTGGCATTTGAATGCCAGGGGTGGAAGCTGGAGTGGCGTTAGACGCCATCTCCCCATTTGTTACTGGCGTCTGAACGCCAGAACCATGTTCCCTTTGGGCGTTCAACGCCGGATTCATGCTTGTTTCTGGCGTTGAACGCCAGGAATGAGCATGGTCTGGGCGTTCAGCACCAGCATTATTCCTCTCTGGGCTCTGATTGTCCTCAGAGGGATTTTGAGTAGACATCTGTTCATTTCTTGGCTTCCTGCTGCTTTGAAGTGAGGTATTTAATGTTTTCCCACTTCTTAATTGAACTGCTTGACATTCTTCTGCTATTTGTTTTGACAGTTGCTTTTCTGTCTGCTTTAGTTGCACTTCCATATTCCTGTTAGCCATTCTTGTTTCCTGTAATATTTCCTTGAATTCGGCTAGCTGCTGAGTCAGAAAGTCTAATTGCTGATTGAATTCATTAGCCTGATCTACAGGGCTGAGTTCATCAGTTACTGTTTTAGCTTCTTCTTTCATGAAAGATTCACTACTTAGGTACAGATGTTGATTTCTGGCAACTGTATCAATAAGCTCTTGAGCTTCTTCAATTGTTTTTCTCATATGTATAGATCCACCAGCTGAGTGGTCTAGAGAAATCTGAACTTTTTCTGTAAGCCCATAGTAGAAGATGTCTAATTGCACCCATTCTGAAAACATTTCAGAGGGGCATTTTCTTAGCATCTCTCTGTATCTCTCCCAGGCATCATAAAGGGATTCATTATCTCCTTGTTTGAAGCCTTGGATGCTTAGCCTTAGCTGTGTCATCCGTTTTGGAGGGAAATAGTGATTCAGGAATTTTTCTGACAGCTGTTTCCATGTTTTTATGCTGTTCTTAGGCTGGTTATTTAACCACCTCTTAGCTTGATCTTTTACAGCAAATGGAAACAGTAATAATCTGTAGACATCCTGATCCACTTCTTTATCATGTACTGTGTCAGCAAATTGTAAAAATTGTGCCAGAAACTCTGTAGGTTCTTCATGTGGAAGACCAGAATACTGGCAGTTTTGCTGCACCATGATAATGAGCTGAGGATTCAACTCAAAGCTACTAACTCCAATGGAGGGTATACAGATACTACCCCCATATGAAGCAGTAGTGGGGTTGGCATAAGACCCCAGAGTCCTCCTGGACTGATCATTCCCACTTAATTCCATGATGGAATAAAAGAGATGATATATATGTTGCTATTATTTATTTTATAAAAAAAATTAATTTTTATAAAATAAAATAAAAACAAGACAAATAAAAGAAATTGAAAATATTTCGAAATTGAAATCTGAACTTTTATATAACATTTTCGAAAAATGTATTTCAAAATTAGTTAGAAAGTATATATTTTTTTTTGAATTTTGAATTTTATGATGAAAGAGAAAAGCATGCAAAAGACACAAGATTTAAAATTTTTAGATCCAATATTCCTTATTTTCGAAAATTTTGGAGGGGAAACACCAAGGAACACCAAACTTAAAAATTTTAAGATCAAAGCACAAGAAAGACTCAAGAACACTTTGAAAATTCACAAGAACACCAAGAACAAAAGAAAGAACACCAAACTTAAAATTTTTAGAAAACCAAGATAAATTTTCGAAAATTAAAGAAAACTTAACAAGAAAACACCAAACTTAAAGTTTGGCACAAGATTCAATAAAAGAAAAATTATTTTGAAAAAGATTCCAAAGAAGATACCCAATTATGAAGAACAACTACTAAAGCTTCAGCAAAATGGGCAGCAACTTCAGAGTTGATTTGATTTTTTTTTTTGAAAGTTACTGTTTTGAAAAAGCACAAGAAAAACAAGAAAAGACACAAAACAAGAAAAACTCAAGATCAAACAAGCAAAATAAACAAGAACAACTTGAAGATCAATGAAGAACACAGACACCAATACGAAAATATTAAATAGAAAATACAAAATATAAAATTGACACCAAACTTAAAATAAGACACTAGACTCAAAGAGAAATTAAAAATTAATAAAGAAAAATAATATTTTTGAAAAGAAAATAAAAGACTCTGACCCAATTACCAAAATCTTCCTAATCTAAGAAATAAAATAAACCTTTAGTTGTTCAAACTCTAACAATCCCCGGTAACGGCGCCAAAAACTTGGTGCACGAATTTGTAATCCATACAACTAACCAGCAAGTGCACTGGGTCGTCCAAGTAATACCTTACGTGAGTAAGGGTCGATCCCACGGAGATTATTGGTTTGAAGCAATCTATGTTTATTTTATTATTCTTAGTCAGGATATTAATTAAAGTTATCAGTTGGAATTATTAGATTGGAAAAATAAAAGAGAATAATAGCGTTACTTGTTGTGCAGTAATGAGAAATATGTTGGAGTTTTGGAGATGCTTTGTCCTCTGACTTCAACTCTTCCTTGAAATCCTTCTCCACACACAAAGTCCCTTCCATGGCAAGCTCTATGTAGGGTGTCACCGTTGTCAATGGCTACTTCCCATCCTCTCAGTGAAAACGTTCCTATGCTCTGTCACAGCACGGCTAATCATCTGTCGGTTCTCAATCAGGTTGGAATAGAATCCATTGATTCTTTTGCGCCTGTCACTAACGCCCAGCCTTCAGGAGTTTGAAGCTCGTCACAGCCATTCAATCCCAGAATCCTACTCGGAATACCACAGACAAGGTTTAGACTTTCCGGATCCTCATGAATGCCGCCATCAATCCGGCTTATACCACGAAGATTCTGATTAAGGAATCTAAGAGATACTCATTCAATCTGATGTAGAACGGAGGTGGTTGTCAGGCACACGTTCATGGATTGAGGAAGGTGATGAGTGTCACGGATCATCACCCTCTCTATAATTAAGCGCGAATGAACATCTTAGATAAGAACAAGCGTTTAAAAAGTATGTAATTCAGATCTGAAAATGTCATGAGGTACAAGATAAGTCTCTAAAAGTTGTTTAAATAGTAAACTAGTAACCTAGGTTTACAGAAAATGAGTAGACTAAGACAATTGGTGCAGAAATCCACTTCTGGGGCCCACTTGGTGTGTGCTGGGGCTGGGACTAGAGCTATCCACGAGTTGAGGCCTTTCTTGGAGTTGAACTACAACTAATAACGTGTTTTGGGCGTTCAACTCCGGATCATGACGTTTTTCTGGCGTTTAACTCCAGACAGCAGCATGTACTTGGCGTTCAACGCCAAGGTACGTCATCTATCTTCGCGCAAAGTATAGACTATTATATATTGATGGAAAGCCCTGGATGTCCACTTTCCAACGCCGTTGAGAGCGCGCCAATTGGACTCCTGTAGCTCCAAAAAATCCATTTTGAGTGCAGGGAGGTCAGAATCCAACAACATCAGCAGTCCTTTTTCAGCCTAACTCAGATTTTTGCTCAGCTCCCTCAATTTCAGCCAGAAAATACCTGAAATCACAGAAAAACACACAAACTCATAGTAAAGTCCAGAAATATGATTTTTGCCTAAAAACTAATAATATTCTACTAAAAATTAATTAAAACATACTAAAATCTACATGAAATTACCCCCAAAAAGCGTATAAAATATCCGCTCATCAGCGTGCTTGGCCGAGATCAATTCTTTTGTCTTTTGTGCTTCTCTCCACTTGCATGCTTTCTTCCTTGCTTCCTTTGATCCATGCCTAGCCTATTTCAATCCTGGAATTACTAGCAAACACATCAAGGCATCTTATGGAATCAAGGAGAAATTAGAATTCATCAAAATAAGGCTTAAAAAGCATGTTTTTACACTTAAGCATAAATATGGGAGAGATAACAAAACCATGCTAATTTATAGGCTAAATGTGACAAAAGGTTATCAACATACTCTAAATTCAATACAAGATAAACCCTAAAAATGGGGTTTATCAGCCATTTCTAATGAGAATGTGGCAGCCTGTACCTCAAATATTTCCAGTTTCTCCATTACAGAGAGTGCATTAAATTTATGCCTGACCCCAGGTCACACAGAGCCTTCTCAAAGGTCATGGTGTCTATGGTACAGGGAATTAAGAATTTACCAGAATCCTGTTTCTTTTGAGGTAAAGTGTGCTGAACCCAAGTATTCAGTTCATTAATGAGCAATGGAGGCTCATCCTCCCAAGTCTTATTACCAAATAGCTTGGGATTCAGCTTCATGATTGCTCCTAAATACTTGGCAACTTGCCCTTCAACAATGTCTTCATCTTCTTCATAAGATGAATAGTCATCAGAGCTCATGAATGGTAAAAGAAGGTTTAATGGAATCTCTATGGTCTCTAGATGAGCCTCAGATTCTTTAGGTTCCTCAATTGGTAACTCTTTTTTGTCCAGAGGACATCCCTAGAGGTTTTCCTCACTGGGATTCACGTCTTTCTCCTCCTCTGTGCATTTGGCCACACCAGATAAGGTTATGGCCTTGTACTCTCTTTTTGGGTTCTCTTCTGTATTGCTTGGAAGAGTACTAGGAGGAGTTTTAGTGACTCTTTTACTCAGCTGGCCCACTTGTGCCTCCAAATTTCTAATGGAGGACCTTGTTTCATTCATGAAACTTAGAATGGCATTAGTAGATCAGAGACTATGTTTGCTAAGCTAGAGGGGCTCTGCTCAGAATTCTCTGTTTGTTGCTGAGAAGATGATGGAAAAGGCTTGCCGTTGCTAAACCTGTTTCTTCCACCATTATTAAAGCCTTGTTGAGGCTTTTGTTGATCCTTCCATGAGAAGTTTGGATGATTTCTCCATGAGGGATTATAGGTGTTACCATAGGCTTCACCCATGTAATTCACCTCTATCATTGCAAGGTTCTCAGGATCATAGGCTTCTTCTTCAGAAGATGCTTCTTTAGTACTATTGGATGCATTTTGCAAACCATTAAGACTCTGAGAAATCATGTTGACTTGCTGAGTCAACATTTTGTTCTAAGCCAATATGGCATTCAGAGCATCAATTTCAAGAACTCCCTTCCTCTGAGGCGTCCCATTATTCACAGGATTTCTTTCAAAGGTGTACATGAACTGGTTATTTGCAACCATTTCAATGAGTTCCTGAGCTTCTGCAGGAATTTTCTTCAGGTGAATAGATCAACCTACAGAGTAGTCCAATGAAATCTTAGACAATTCAGACAGACCATCATAGAATATATCTAGGACGGTCCATTCTGAGAGCATGTCAGAAGGACACTTTTTGGTCAGTTGCTTGTATCTCTTCCAAGCTTCATAGAGGGATTCAGCTTCTTTCTGCCTAAAAGTTTGAACATCCACTCTAAGCTTGCTCAGCTTTTGAGGAGGAAAGAACTTGGCTAAGAAAGCCGTGACCAGCTTATCCCAAGAGTTCAGGCTATCTTTAGGTTGAAAGTCCAACCATATTCTAGCTCTATCTCTTACATCAACAGGGAAAAGCATAAGCTTGTAGACCTCAGGATCAACTCTATTAGTCTTAACAGTATCACAGATTTGCAAGAATTCAGTTAAGAACTGAAAAGGATCTTTTGATGAAAGTCCATGAAACTTGCAGTTCTATTGCATCAGAGAAACTAATTGAGGCTTTAGCTAAAAATTGTTTGCTCCAATGGCAGGGATTGAGATGCTTCCTCCATCTAAGTTGGAATTTGGTGTAGTAAAGTCACCAAACATCTTCCTTGCATTGTTGCTGGGTTCGGCCATGTCTCTTTCTTTTTCGAGATTCTGTGTAAGGTTTTATCTGGATTGTTGTGCTTTAGCTTCTCCTAGCTTCTTCTTCAGAGTCCTTTAAGGTTTAGGATCAGCGTCAACAAGAATGTTCTTGTCCTTGCTCCAGTTCATATGAAAAAGAAGAGAACAGAAAAGAAGAGGAATCCTCTATGTCACAGTATAGAGATTCCTTTATGTGAGTAGAAAAAGAAAAGAACAGAAGAAGAAAAATTTGAACACAGAGAGAGAAGAGAAGAGGGTTCGAATTATGAGTAGAAGAGAAGTGTTAGTAGATAAATAAATAAATAGAAAGAGATGAGAGAGAGAATTTCAAAAGTTGTTTTTGAAAAATGGTTAGTGATTTTTGAAAATTAAGTGAAGAAATAAAATTAAAATTAAAATTTGAAACAATTAGTTAATTAAAAGAATTTTGAAAAAGAGGAAGGTGATTTTCGAAAATTAGAGAGAGAAAAGTAGTTAAGTGGTTTTGAAAAAGATAAGAAACAAACAAAAAGTCAATTAGTTAGTTGAGAAAGATTTGAAAATCAATTTTGAAAAGATAAGAAGTTAGAAAAGATTTTGATATCAAATTTTTTAAAAAGATATGATTTGAAAAGATATGGTTGAAAGAGATTTGATTTTTAAAATTGATGACTTGAGTAACAAGAAACTAAAAGATATGATTCTAGAAATTAAAGATTGAACCTTTCTTAACAAGAAAGTAACAAACTTCAAATTTTTGAATCAATCACATTAATTATTAGTAATGTTTTTGAAAATCAATTTTTTAAATTTTTGAAAATATTAAGAAAAATTAAAAAGATTTGATTTTTTTGAAAAAGATTTGAAAAGATAAGATTTTTAAAAATGAAATCTTGACTTGACTAGCAAGAGACAACTTATTTTAAAAAAATTTTGACTAAGTTAACTCAAAGATTTCGAAATTTTTGAGAGAAATAAGGGAAATATATTTTTTTATTTTTGAATTTTTAATGAGGAGAGAGAAAAATAACTAAATGACTTAAAACATAAAAATTATGAATCAAAACACATGATGCAAGTAAGAAAACTATGAATGTCAAGATGAACACCAATAACACTTTGAAGATCAAGATGAACATCAAGACTTATTTTTGAAAAATTTTCAAGAAAAGAAAAACATGCAAGACACCAAACTTAGAAATTTTTAATGTTTAGACTCTGAGAATTCAAAAATGCATATGAAAAACAACAAAAGACAAAAAACAATAAAATGTGATCAAACAAGAAGACTTACCAAGAACAACTTGAAGATCATGAAGAACACATGCATGAATTTTCAAAAATTTTTGTGAAAAATAAAAATATGCAGTTGACACCAAACTTAAAATTTGACTCAAGACTCAAACAAGAAATACAAAAATATTTTTTATTTTATGATTTTATAAATTTTTTTGTGTATTTTTTCGAAAAAATTTTTGGAAAAATGAAAAATAAGAAAAATTGTTGAAAGATTTTTGAAAACTTTTTGAAAATAAAATAAGAAGAAAATTACCTAATCTGAGCAACAAGATGAACCGTCAGTTGTCCAAACTCAAACAATCCCCAGCAACGGTGCCAAAAACTTGGTGCACAAAATTATGATCTTAATGGCGCCAACAACTTGGTACGCACAATTGTAATATCACTCTTCTTCACAACTTTGCACAACTAACCAGCAAGTGCACTGGGTCGTCTAAGTAATAAACCTTACGTGAGTAAGGGTCGATCCCACGGAGATTGTCGGCTTGAAACAAGCTATGGTCACTGGTGCACGAAATTGTGATCTCAATGGTGCCAACAACTTGGTACGCACAATTGTAATATCACTCTTCTTCACAACCTCGTACAACTAACCAGTAAGTGCACTGGGTCATCCATGTAATAAACCTTACGTGAGTAAGGGTCGATCCCATGGAGATTGTTGGTATGAAGCAAGCTATGGTCATCTTGTAAATCTCATTCAGGCGCATTCTAGTGGTTATAATGGTTTTCTAATATAAAGATAAATAAAGCATAAAATAAAGAGAGATATACTTATGTAATTCATTGGTGGGAATTCCAGATAAGTGCATGAAGATACTGTGTTCTTTCTGAATCTCTGCTTTCCTATTGCTTTCATCCAATCATTCTTACTCCTTTCCATGGCAAGCTGTATGTTGCGGGATCACCGTTGTCAATGGCTACCATCCGTCCTCTCCGTGAAAATAGTCCAAATGTGCTGTCACAGCACGGCTAAATATCTGTCAGTTCCCGATCATGTCAGAATAGGATCCATTGATCCTTTTGCATCTGTCACTACGCCCAACACTCGCGAGTTTGAAGCTCGTCACAGTCATCCCATCCCATATCCTACTCAGAATACCACAGACAAGGTTTAGACTTTCCGGATCTCAAGAATGTTGCCAATGGATTCTAGCTTATACCACGAAGACTCTGATCTCACGGGATGGAAGGCTCGGTTGTCAGGTGAGGCAACCATGCGTCATGGGTCAGGAATCCAAGAGATACACACTCTAGCTTTCGCAGGTAGAACAGAAGTGTTTGTCAGGCACGTGTTCGTAAATGAGAATGGTAATGAGTGTCACGGATCATCACATTCATCAGGTTGAAGTGCGAATGAATATCTTAGAATAAGAATAAGCATGAATTGAATAGAAAACAGTAGTAATTGCATTAATACTCGAGGAACAGCAGAGCTCCACACCCTTAATCTATGGTGTGTAGAAACTCCACCATTGAAAATACATAAGTGATGAAGGTCCAGGCATGGACGAATGGCCAGCCCCCAAAACGTGATCAAAGGATCAAAAGATAATCCTAAAGATTTTCCAAAAGATGTCTAATACAATGGGAAAAAGTTCTATTTATAGTAGACTAGTCACTAGGGTTTACAGAAATAAGTCTAAGTGTAGAAATCCAATTCCGGGGCCCACTTTGGTGTGTGCTTGGGTTGAGCTAGAGCTTTACACGTGCAGAGGCTTCTCTTGGGGTTAAATGCCATGTTGTGATGTGTTTCTGGCGTTTTACTCCAGAATGCAACATGGAACTGGCGTTGAACGCCAGTTTGCATGGTCTAAACGCGAATAAAGTATGGACTATTATATATTTCTGGAAAGCCCTGGATGTCTTCTTTCCAACGCAATTGTATTCGTGCCATTTGGAGTTCTATAGCTCCAAAAAATCTATTTCGAGTGCAGGGAGGTCAGAATCCAATAGCATCAGCAGTCCTTTTTCAGTCTCCTATCAGATTTTTGCTCAGGTCCCTCAATTTCAGCCAGAAAATAACTTAAATCACAGAAAAACACAAACTCATAGTAAAGTCCAGAAATGTGAATTTTTCAAAAAAAAAAACTAATAAAAACATCTCTAAAAGTAGCTAGATCATACTAAAAACTACCTAAAAACAATGCCAAAAATCGTATAAATTATCCGCTCATCAGTCACCTTGTAAATCTAAGTCAGGCGGATTCAAATAGTTAGGGAGTTTTAATATTTAAAAGATAAATAGAACGTAAAATAAAGATAGAGGTACTTATATAAATCGTTGGTGGGAATTTCAGATAAGTGTATGGAGATGCTTTATTCCTCTTGAATCTCTGCTTTCCTACTGCCTTCATCCAATCCTTCATACTCCTTTCTATGGCAAGCTGTATGTAGGGCGTCACCGTTGCCAATGGCTACTTCCCATCCTCTCAGTGAAAAAGGTCCTCTACGATTTCTCGCATGGCTAATCAGCTGTTGGTTCTCGATCGTGTAGGAATATGATTTACTATCCTTTTGCGTCTGTCACCACGCCCTACAGTCGCGAGTTTGAAGCTCGTCATAGGCATCCCATCCCAGATCCTACTCAGAATACCACAGACAAGGTTTAGACTTTTCGGATCTCAAGAATGCTGATAATGGATTCAAGCTTAAACCACAAAGACTCTGATCTCATGGAATGGAAGGCTCTGTTGTCAGGAGAGGCAACCATGTATCATGGACCAGGAATCCAAGAGATACGCACTCTAGCTTTCGCAAGTAGAACAGAAGTGTTTGTCAGGCATGTGTTCATAAGTAAGAATGGTGATGAGTGTCATGGATCATCACATTCATCAGGTTGACGTGCGAATGAATATCTTTAGAATAAGAATAAGCATAAATTAAATAGAAGAACAATAGTACTTTGCATTAATACTCGAGGAACAGCAGAGCTCCACACCTGAATCTATGGTGTGTAGAAACTCCACCGTTGAAAATACATAAGAACAAGATCTAGGCATGGCCGAATGTCCAGCCTCCTCAAATGGCATATGAATTCGAAAATAGGAAAAAAGACCGCTAGTACAATAGTAAAAAGTTCTATTTATACTAAACTAGTTACTAGGGTTACAAAATTAAGTAAATGATGCAGAAATCCACTTCCGGGCCCACTTGGTGTGTGCTTGGGCTGAGCATTGAAGCTTTCACATGTAGAGGTCTTCCTTGGAGTTAAAAGCCAGTTTGTAACTTGTTTCTGGCGTTTAACTCTGCTTTGCAACTTGTTTCTGGCATTTGATGACGCTATAATAGGACAGAAAGCTGGCGTTAAATGCCAGTTTGCATCGTCTAAACTCGAACAAATTATGGACTATTATATATTACTGGAAAGTCCTGGATGTTTACTTTTCAACGCAATTGAGAGCGTGTCATTTGGATTTCTGTAGCTCCAAAAATTCCATTTCGAGTGCATGGAGGTCAGAATCCAACAGCATTTGAAGTCCTTTATCAGCCTCTGAATCAGATTTTTGCTCAGGTCCCTCAATTTCAGCCAGAAATTACCTGAAATCATAGAAAAACACACAAACTCATAGTAAAGTCCAGAAATGTGAATTTTGCTTAAAAACTAATAAAAATATACCAAAAACTGAATAAATCATACTAAAAATATCTAAAAATAATGTCAAAAAACGTGTAAATTATCCGCTCATCAAAGACATTGTTGAAGGGCAAGTTACCCAGTATTTAGGAGCAATCATGAAGCTGAATACCAAGCTATTTGGTAATGAGACTTGGGAGGATGAGCCTCCATTGCTCATTAATGAACTAAATACCTGGGTTCAGCACACTTTACCTCAAAAGAAACAGGATCTTGGTAAATTCCTAATTCCCTGTACAATAGGCACCATGACCTTTGAGAAGGCTCTGTGTGACCTGGGATCAGGCATAAACTTAATGCCACTATCTATAATGGAAAAACTGGGAATCTTTGAGGTACAGGCTGCCACATTCTCATTAGAGATGGCACACAAATCCATGAAAAAGGCTTATGCACAGGTAGAGGACATGCTAGTAAAGGTCAAGGGCCTTCATATCCCTGCTGATTTCATAATCCTAGACATTGGGAAGGATGAGGATGAATCCATCATCCTTGGAAGACCCTTCCTAGCCATAGCAAAGGCTATGATTGATGTGGACAAAGGAGAGTTGGTCCTTCAACTGAATGAGGACTATCTTGTGTTTAAAACTCAAGGATCTCCCTCTGTAACCATGGAGAGGAAGCAAGAAAAGTTTCTCTCACTGCAGAGTCAACCAAAGCCCCCACAGTCAAACTCTAAGTTTGGTGTTGGGAGGCCACAACCAAACTCTAAGTTTGGTGTTGAACCCCCACATTCAAACTCTAAGTTTGGTGTTGGGAGGTCCCAGCAATGCTCTGAACATCTGTGAAGCTCCATGAGAGCTCACTGTCAAGCTATTGACATTAAAAAAGTGCTTATTGGGAGGCAACCCAATTTTATTTATCTATGCTATTTCTTATTTTCCCTTTTTTAGGCTGATGATCATGTGGAGTGACAAAAATAACTGCAAAAAAATCATAGAAAAAATAAAAAATAGCATTAAAAACAGCACACCCTGGAAAAGTAACTTACTGGCATTTAAACGCCAGTAAGGGTAACAGAATGGGCATTTAACGCCCAGTCTGGCACCATTATGGGTGTTAAACGCCAGAAACAAGCACTAGACTGGCGTTAAACGCTAGAAACAGGCTACAATCTGGCGTTAAACGCCAGAAATATGTTGCAGCCTAGCGTTTAACGCCAGGAAAGGATTAAAAGCTGGCATTTAATGCCAAAAACAAGCAACAATTTGGCATTAAACGCCAAGATTGCACATTAAGGGCATTTTTGCACGCTGATGAGCGGATAATTTATACGCTTTTTGGCACTATTTTAAGTATGTTTTTAGTACATTTTAGTTAGTTTTTAGTATGTTTTTATTAGTTTTTATTTAAAATTCACTTTTCTGGGCTTTACTATGAGTTTGTGTGTTTTTCTGTGATTTCAGGTAATTTTTGGTTGAAATTGAGGGACCTGAGCAAAAATCTTATTCAGAGGCTGAAAAAGGACTGCAGATGCTGTTGGATTCTGAACTCCCTGCACTCGAAGTGATTTTCTGGAGCTACAGAAGCCTAATTAGCGCGTTCTCAATTGCGTTGGAAAGTAGACATCCTGAGCTTTCCAGCAATGTATAATAGTCCATACTTTGCCCGAAATTTGATGGCCCAAACCGGCGTTGCAAATCAGCTTCAGAATTCCCGGCGTTTAACGCCGGAACTGGCACAAAAAGCTGGCGTTTAACTCCAGAAAAAGTCTCTACACATGAAAGCTTCAATGCTCAGCCCAAACAAGAAAGTGGATTTTAATGCCGGAAGTGGATTTTTACGTCATTTACTCACTTCTGTATACCCTAGATTACTAGTTCACTATTAATAGGACCTTTTGACATTGTATCTTTACCTCATGACACATTACACGTTTCTTATTGTATCTTCTATAGCATGACTCTCTAAACCCCATGGTTGGGGGTGAGGAGCTCTGCTGTGTCTTGATGGATTAATGCAATTACTACTATTTTTCATTCAATCACGCTTGTTTCTATTCTAAGATATCACTTGTTCTTCAACTTGATGAATGTGATGATCCGTGACACTCATCATCATTCTCACCCATGAATGTGTGCCTGACAACCACCTCCATTCTACTTTAGATTGAGTGAATATCTCTTGGATTCCTTAATCAGAATCTTCGTGGTATAAGCTAGAATTGATGGTGGCATTCAAGAGAATCCGGAAGGTCTAAACGTTGTCTGTGATATTCTGAGTATGATTCAAGGATTGAATGACTGTGACGAGCTTCAAACTCCTGAAGGCTGGGCGTTAGTGACAGAAGCAAAAGAATCACTGGATTCTATTCCAACCTGATTGAGAACCGACAGATGATTAGTTGTGCTGTGACAGAGTGCGTTGAACATTTTCACTGAGAGGATGGGAGGTAGCCATTGACAACGGTGAAACCCTACATACAGCTTGCCATGGAAGGAGCCTTGCGTGCATGAAGAAAAAGACAATAGGAAAGCAGAGATTCAGAAGATAGAGCATCTCCAAAACCTCAACCTGTTCTCCATTACTGCAAAACAAGTATTTATTTCATGTTCTTTTACTTTTCACAATTAAACCTGAGAATTATTGATATCCTGACTAAGAGTTACAAGATAACCATAGCTTGCTTCAAGCCGACAATCTCCGTGGGATCAACCCTTACTCACGTAAGGTATTACTTGGACGACCCAGTGCACTTGCTGGTTAGTTGTGCGGAATTGCAAGAGTGAGATTGCAATTTCGTGCACCAAGTTTTTGGCGCCGTTGCCGGGGATTGTCCAAGTTTGGACAACTGACGGTGTATCTTGTTGCTTAGATTAGGACTATTTTAATTCTGTTGGTTTAGAGTCTTTTATTTGAGTTTAGTTTCATATTTTAAGTTTGGTGTCTTCTTTGTGTTTTTCTTTAAATTTTCAAAAATTTGTGTTTGATTTTCTAAAAATTTTAAGTTTGGTGTCATTTTGTTGTTTTTCTCTTTCCTCATTTCAAAAGTCAAATCTTTTTCAAAATAATTTTCAATCATATCTTTTTAATTGCTAATTCCAAAACTTTTTAATTAATTAATTGATTTAGTTTTCAATTTGCTTTGATTTTATTTTCTTTTAGTTTTCAAAATTTTATTTTATTTTCTTTTCCATTTATTTTATTATTTTTGGCCATTTTTAATTAATAACAAAAAAATATATTCTATACTTTACTTGTGAATCCATATCATTTCCCTTTCTCCATCATGGACCTAAGTGGTATTGAGTAGTCCAGAAGGACTCTGGGGTCATATGCTAACCCCATTACAGCTGCATATGGGAGTAGCATCTGTATACCTCCCATTAAAGCAAGCAGCTTTGAGCTAAGTCCTCAACTCATTGTCATGGTGCAGCAAAACTGCCAGTATTCCGATCTTTCACAGGAAGAACCTACTGAGTTTCTGGCACAGTTTTTACAAATTGCTGACACAGTACGTGATAAAGAGGTGGATCAGGATGTCTACAGATTATTACTGTTTCCATTTGCTGTAAAGGATCAAGCTAAGAGGTGGTTGAATAACCAACCCACAGCAAGCATAAAAACATGGAGACAATTATCAGATAAATTCCTGAATCAATTTTACCCTCCAAAAAGGATGACACAGCTAAGGCTGGACATCCAAGGCTTTAAACAAGAGGATAATGAATCCCTTTATAATGCCTGGGAGAGGTACAGAGGTATGCTAAGAAAATGCCCCTCTAAAATGTTTTCAGAGTGGGTACAGTTAGACATCTTCTATTATGGGCTCACAGAAAAAGCTCAGATATCTTTAGACCACTCAGCTGGTGGATCTATACACATGCGGTAGACGATTGAAGAGGCTCAAGAGCTCATAGATACAGTTGCTAGAAATCAACATTTATACTCAAGCAGTGAGTCCTCTATAAAAGAAGAAGCTATGGCAGTAACTACTGATCCTAACCCTCAAGAACAGATGGTTGAGCTTAATCAGCAATTACTCATGATGACAAAACAGTTAGAAGAATTTAAAGAGATGCTCCAAGAAACTAAAATTGCTAACAAGAATATGGAAGCACAATTAAATCAGACAAGACAGCAACTATCTAAACAGATAACAGAAGAATGCGAAGCTGTTAAATTAAGGAGTGGGAAAACATTGAATGAATCAACTCAAACCAGCAGAAAGCTAAGAATGGAACAACTGACAGACGATAACCAAATCACTGTCCAAAATCCCTCTGAGGACAGTAAGAGCCCAGAGAGGAATACTTCTTGCGTTCACACGCCAGAAAAGGGGGAAAAGTTGGCGTTAAACGCCCATTCCCTGCCCAGTTCTGGTGTTCAAACGCCAGAAAGGGGAAAAAAGTTGGCGTTAAACGTCCATTCCTCACCCAATCCTGGCGTTCAAATGCCAATGAGGAATCAGACACCTGAGTGTGCTAATAGTAACCCCTCTAAGAAGGCTTCTCCAACCACTTCTGTAGGAAATAAACCTGCAGCAACTAAGGTTGAAGAGTATAAAGCCAAGATGCCTTATCCTCAGAAACTCTGCCAAGCGGAATACGATAAACAATTTGCCCGCTTTGCAGACTATCTCAGGACTCTTGAAATAAAGATTTCGTTTGCAGAAACACTTAAGCAAATACCTTCTTATGCTAAGTTCATGAAAGAGATCTTAAGTTATAAGAAGGATTGGAGAGAAACTGAAAAAGTGTTTCTCACTGAAGAATGCAGTGCAGTCATTCTGAAGAGCTTACTAGAGAAGCTTCAAGATCCAGGAAGCTTTTATGATACCATGCACATTAGAAGGTGCTTGTACCAAGACAGCCCTATATGACCTTGGAGCAAGTATTAATCTAATACCTGCATCCACTATCAGAAAGCTTGGGTTGACTGAAGAAGTCAAACCAACCCGGATATGCCTCCAACTTGCTGATGGCTCCATTAAGTACCCATCAGGCATAATTGAGGACATGATTGTCAAGGTTGGGCCATTCGCCTTCCCAACTGACTTTGTAGTGCTGGAAATGGAGGAGCACAAGAGTGCAACTCTCATCCTAGGAAGTCCCTTCCTAGCAACTGGACGAACTCTCATTGATGTACAAAAAGGGGAAGTAACCCTGAGAGTCAATGAGGATGAGTTCAAGTTAAATGCTGTCAAAGCTATGCAGCATCCAGACACATCAAATAATTGCATGAGCGCTGATATTATTGACTCTTTAGTGGAAGAGATCAATATGACTGAGAGTCTCGAATCAGAGCTAGATGATATCTTTAAGGATGTTCAGCCTGACCTGGAGGAACCAGAGGAAATAAAAGAACCTCTGAAAATTCCTCAAGAAGAGGGTAAGCCTCCTAAACCCGAGCTCAAGCCACTACCACCATCCCTGAAGTATGCATTTCTAGGAGAAGGTGACACTTTTTCAGTGATTATAAGCTCTGCTTTAAACTCACAGGAAGAGGAAGCACTAATTCAAGTGCTAAGGACACATAAGACAACTCTTGGGTGGTCCATAAGTGATCTTAAGGGCATTAGCCCAGCAAGATGAATGCACAAGATCCTATTGGAAGATAATGCCAAGCCAGTGGTTCAACCACAGAGGCGGCTAAATCCAGCCATAAAGGAGGTGGTGCAGAAAGAGGTCACTAAGTTACTAGAGGCTGGGATTATTTATCCTATTTCTGATAGCCCCTATGTGAGCCCTATCCAAGTTGTCCCCAAGAAGGGATGCATGACAATGGTTCATAATGAAAAAAATGAACTGGTTCCCACAAGAACAGTTACAAGATGGCGTATGTGTATTGACTACAGAAGGCTCAATACAGCCACCAGAAAGGATCATTTTCCTTTAGCATTCATAGACCAGATGCTAGAGAGACTAGCAGGTCATGAATATTATTGCTTTTTGGATGGCTATTCAGGTTACAACCAAATTGCAGTAGATCCTCAGGACCAAGAGAAAATAGCATTTACATGTCCTTCTGGAGTATTTGCCTACAGAAGGATGCCTTTTGGTATGTGCAATGCACCTGCAACCTTTTAGAGGTGCATGCTCTCTATCTTCTCAGATATGGTAGAGAAATTTCTGAAAGTCTTCATGGATGACTTTTCAGTATTGGAGACTCATTCAACTCCTACCTTAAGCATTTAGCACTTGTTCTGAAAAGATGCCAAGAGACCAACCTAGTTTTAAACTGGGAAAAATGTCACTTCATGGTGACTGAGGGGATTGTCCTTGGGCATAAAATTTCAAGCAAGGGAATAGAGGTGGATCAAGCAAAAGTAGAGGTAATTGAAAAATTACCACCACCTGCCAATGTTAAGGCAATCAGAAGCTTTCTGGGACATGCAGGATTCTACAGAAGGTTTATAAAGGATTTTTCAAAAATTGCAAAACTTCTGAGTAACCTGCTAGCTGCTGACACACCATTTGTGTTTGACACACAGTGTCTGCAGGCATTTGAGACCCTGAGAGCCAAGCTGGTTACAGCACCAGTCATGTCTGCACCAAACTGGACATTACCATTTGAACTAATGTGTGATGCCAGTGACCATGCCATTGGTGCAGTGTTGGGACAGAGGCATAACAAGCTTCTGCACGTAATTTATTATGCTAGCCGTGTTCTAAATGATGCACAAAAGAATTACACAACCACAGAAAAAGAATTACTTGTAGTGGCTTATGCCATTGACAAGTTTAGATCCTACTTAGTAGGATCAAAAGTGATTGTGTACACTGACCATGCTGCTCTTAAATACTTACTCACAAAGCAGGATTCAAAACCCAGGCTCATAAGGTGGGTATTGCTTCTGTAAGAGTTTGATATAGAAATAAGAGACAGAAAAGGGACAGAGAACCAGGTAGCTGATCATCTATCCCGATTTGAACCAGTAGCTGGGGCGTCCCTCCCTTCTACTGAGATCTGTGAAATCTTTCCAGATGAGCAACTCTTTGCCATCTAGGAAGAACCATGGTTTGCAGATATTGTAAATTATAAAGCTGTGAGGTTCATACCACAAGAGTACAGCAGGGTGCAAAGAAAAAAATTAATTTCAGATGCCAAGTACTACCTATGGGATGAGCCATATCTCTTTAAGAGATGTGCAGACGGAATAATCCGCAGATGTGTACCTAGAGATGAAGCACAAAGGATCTTGTGGCATTGCCATGGATCGCAGTATGGGTGACATTTCGGAGGTGAGCGAGCAGCCACTAAGGTCCTCCAATGCGGATTCTACTGGCCTACTATCTATAGGGATGCCCAGGAGTTTGTGCGTAACTGTGACAGTTGCCAAAGAGCTGCTAACTTGCCTCATGGTTATGCCATGCCTTAACAAAGGATCCTAGAGATTATATTGTTTTATGTATGGGGAATTGACTTCATGGGTCCCTTCCCACCATCATACTCAAACACTTATATTCTAGTGGCAGTAGACTATGTGACTAAATGGGTAGAAGCAATTGCCACACCCAATAATGATACCAAGACCGTACTGAAATTCCTACAGAAATACATCTTCAGCAGGATTGGTGTTCCCAGAGTACTAATCAGTGATGGGGGCACTCATTTCTGCAATAAACAACTATACTCTGCTATGGTCCGATATGGAATTAGCCACAAAGTAGCAACTCCGTATCACCCACAGACAAATGGGCAAGCTGAAGTCTCTAATAGAGAGCTAAAAAGAATCCTGAAACAGACTGTTATTGCCCGTAGAAAGGATTGGGCAAAGAGCTTGGATGATGCTCTGTGGGCATACAGAACAGCCTTCAAGACTCCTATAGGAACCTCTCCATACCAACTTGTGTATGGGAAGGCTTGTCATCTGCCCGTGGAACTGGAACATAAAGCCTACTGGGCAACCAGATTCCTAAACATGGATGCTAAGTTAGCTGGTGAAAAAAGATTGCTCCAGCTAAATGAGGTAGAAGAGTTCAGACTCGATGCCTTTGAAAATGCAAAAATTTATAAGGAAAAGGCAAAGAAGTGGCATGACAAGAAGTTGTCATCCAGAGTCTTTGAGCCAGGACAAAAAGTTATACTCTTCAACTCTAGGCTCAGACTATTCCCAGGAAAACTTAAATCCCGGTGGAGGGGTCCGTTTGTGATTACAGGGGTCTTACCATATGGATATGTTGAGCTTCAGGATATTGATTCTGACAAAAAGTTCATTGTTAATGGACAGGGGATCAAACATTATCTTGAAAGCAATTTTGAGCAAGAATGCTCAAGACTGAGGCTTGAATGAATCTCAGTAAAAGGTCTAGCTAAAGACAATAAAGAAGCGCTTGCTGGGAGGCAACCCAGTCATTAGCAAGTTATCTGTTTTATTTAATAAAAGTTTGATACATATTCTCAAAGGGCAATCATCAAAATTGAAGGAATTCACAGAGTTACATAAGGATTCAGTGCAAAAAGCAGAGAAAAGGAGCTTGCTGGCGAAAAAACGCCAGTAAGGGGTACTCTGGGCGTTAAACGCCAGAATGGATACCATTCTGGGCGTTTAACGCCAGTAAAGGTACCATTTTGGGCGTTAAACGCCAGAATGGGCACCATTCTGGGCGTTTAACGCCAGGTTGGCAGCATCCTGGGCGTTCAGCAAAACGCCCAGTGATGAAGGGGTTTCTGGTGTTTAACGCCAGCCAGGGTACCTGGCTGGGTGTTAAACGCCCATAATGGCCAACATTTGGGCGTTAAACGCCAGAATGGATACCATTCTGGGCGTTTAACGCCAGATAGGTGGGGGACAGAGATTTTGCTTTCCACTTCAAATTTTTTCAAACTTTCTTGTTTTGATCCATAATTTTCTGCATAAACACATTTCAAACTTTCATCATTCACCTTCAAATCTTAAAAATTAAAATCATTTTTCAAATCTCTTTCAAATCCTTTCCAAATCTTCTTCAAAAAACTCAAATATCTCTCAAATTCTTTCCATATCTTCTCAAATCTTCTTCAAAATTTTCGAAATCTCTCCCCCCTCCCTTATAAATATACGTTCGGCCATCCCCCTTTCCCCACCATTTGAATTCGCTCTCCTCCTCTCTCTCCTCTTTCTTTTCTTTTGCTTGAGGACAAGCAACCCTCTAAGTTTGGTGTGTTTTTCCATGATCACTAAGCTAAGGCTCATCAAGATCATGGCTCCCAAAGGAAAACAAACCAATTCTAGAAGCAAGAAAGAGAATGCTCCAAACGATCTTTGGAGTCAAGAGAGGTTCTTAACCAAAGAACATGCAGACCATTACCACAAAATAATGGGTCTAAGGTCAGTGATCCCGGAAGTTAAATTTGATCTGGAAGAAGATGAATATCCGGAGATCCAAGAGCAAATTCGAAATAGAGGATGGGAAGTTCTAACCAACCCTGAGACAAAGGTTGGAAGAAACATGGTTCAGGAATTCTACTCAAATCTGTGGCTGACAGATAAGTAGAGAATGACTGGAACTGCTTTTCATACCTACAGAACCATGGTTAGAGGGAAAATTATTTACTTCCATCTGGACAAAATAAGAGAGGTCTTCAAATTGCCTCAACTGCAAGATGATTATGAATCCTTTAATAGGAGAATGGTGAGAGCAGATAAGGGGTTGGATCAAGTTCTAGAGGACATATGCCTCCCTGGAACTAAGTGGACAACCAATTCAAAAGGTGTCCCAAACCAACTCAAGAGGGGAGATCTCAAACCAATTGCAAGAGGTTGGCTAGACTTTATTGGGTGTTCTATATTGCCTACTAGCAACCGTTCTGAGGTCACTATCAAGAGAGTAGTGATGATTCATTGTATTATGCTGGGAAAAGAAGTGGAGGTTCATCATCTGATTGCTTGTGAGATTTACACAATTGCAAACAAGAATTCCACTGAAGCCAAACTGGCTTACCCAAGCTTAATCTCTTTGCTATGTAAAGATGCTGGGGTGAGGAGGGGAGTAGATGAATTCATCCCAATTGAACATCCAATCACCAAGAAGTCAATGGAAGGATAAATGCATGATAATTCTATCAAAAGGAGGGCACAGGAGTTCCTCCCTGAACTCCCTGAAATTGACTACTAGACCCGCCTAGAAGCATCTGTTGCCAAGCTGTAAGAAGCTATGGAACAAATTAAGGAAGAACAGCAGAATCAAAACTGCATGCTCTGCAAATTGTTGAAGGAACAAGAGAAGTAGGGGCGTGAGCTACAGGAGCTGAAGAGCCAGAAACTCTCCCTTGAAGGGTCAAATACCCCACAAGTTCAGTTAGCATCCACTTCTCAAGATCAAGGTTATTGAGTCCTAACTCTGTGATAACCTCTATCATTAGGAGTCTATTTTAGAGTCATTTAAATTTTTGTTTTCTATTACTATTAGTCTTATCTTATGTTTATCTTTGAGTCTTGTTCTTAATTCATGATTAATAAAATTTAATGTCTATGCCTTAAAGCTATGAATGTCCTATGAATCCATCACCTCTCTTAAATGAAAAATGCTTTAATCACAAAAGAACAAGAAGTGCAGAATTTCGAATTCATCTCTGAAACTAGTTGAATTAGCTTGATGTGGTGACAATACTTTTTGTTTTCTGAATGAATGCTTGAACAGTACATATGTCTTTTGAATTTTTTGATTAAAGAATGTTAAACTTTTTGGCTCTTGAAAGAATGATGGAAAAGGAGAAATGTTATTGATGATCTGAAAAATCATCAAATTGATTCTTGAAGCAAGAAAAACGCAATGAATTCAAAAAAAAAAACGAAAAAGAAAAAAGAGAGAGAGATAAAAAGTGATCCAAGGCAAAAAGAGTGTGCTTAAGAACCATGGACACCTCTAATTGGGGACTCTAGCAAAGCTGAGTCAGAATCTAAAAAGTTTCACCCAGTTATGTGTCTGTGGCATGTATGTATCCAGTGGTAATACTGGAAGACAGAGTGCTTTGGGCCACAGCCAAGACTCATAAAGTAGCTATGTTCAAGAATCATCACACTAAACTAGGAGAATCAATAACACTATCTGAATTATGAGTTCCTATAGATGCCAATCATTCTAATCTTCAAAGGATAAAGTGAGATGCCAAAACTGTTCAGAAGCAAAAAGCTACTAGTCCCGCTCATCTAATTGGAGCTAAGTTTCATTGATATTTTGGAGTCTATAGTATGTTCTCTTCTTTTTATCCTATTTGATTTTCAGTTGCTTGGGGACAAGCAACAATTTAAGTTTGGTGTTGTGATGAGCGGATAATTTATACGCTTTTTGGCACTGTTTTAAGTATGTTTTTAGTACATTTTAGTTAGTTTTTAGTATGTTTTTATTAGTTTTTATTTAAAATTCACCTTTCTGGGCTTTACTATGAGTTTGTGTGTTTTTCTGTGATTTCAGGTAATTTCTGGCTGAAATTCAGGGACCTGAGCAAAAATATGATTCAGAGGCTGAAAAAGGACTGCAGATGCTGTTGGATTCTGACCTTCCTGCACTCGAAGTGGATTTTCTGGAGCTACAGAAGCCCAATTAGCGCGCTCTCAATTGCATTGGAAAGTATACATCCTGGGCTTTCCATCAATGGATAATAGTCTATACTTTGCTCGAGATTTGATGGCCCAAACCGGCGTTGCAAATCAGCTTCAGAATTCCCGGCGTTTAACGCCAGAACTGGCACAAAAATTGGAGTTAAACGCCCAAACTAGCACAAAAGCTGGAGTTTAACTCCAGAAAAAGTCTCTACACATGAAAGCTTCAATGCTCAGTCCAAGCACACACCAAGTGGACCCCGGAAGTGGATTTTTACGTCATTTACTCACTTCTGTATACCCTAGATTACTAGTTCACTATTAATAGGACCTTTTGACATTGTATCTTTACCTCATGACACATTACACGTTTCTTATTGTATCTTCTACAGCATGAGTTTCTAAACCCCATGGTTGGGGATGAGGAGCTCTGCTGTGTCTTGATGGATTAATGCAATTACTACTGTTTTTCATTCAATCATGCTTGCTTCTATTCTAAGATATCACTTGTTCTTCAACTTGATGAATGTGATGATCCGTGACACTCATCATCATTCTCACCCATGAATGTGTGCCTGACAACCACCTCCATTCTACTTTAGATTGAGTGAATATCTCTTGGATTCCTTAATCAGAATCTTCGTGGTATAAGCTAGAATTGATGGCGGCATTCAAGAGAATCCGAAAGGTCTAAACCTTGTCTGTGGTATTCTGAGTAGGATTCAAGGATTAAATGACTGTGACGAGCTTCAAACTCCTGAAGGCTAGGTGTTAGTGATAGACAAAAAAGAATCACTGGATTCTATTCCAACCTGATTGAGAACCGACAGATGATTAGCCGTGCTCTGACAGAGCGCGTTGAACATTTTCACTGAGAGGATGGGATGTAGCCATTGACAACAGTGAAACCCTACATACAGCTTGCCATGGAAGGAGCCTTGCGTGCATGAAGAAGAAGACAATAGGAAAGCAGAGATTCAGAAGATAGCGCATCTCCAAAACCTCAACCTGTTCTCCATTACTGCAAAACAAGTATTTATTTCATGTTCTTTTACTTTTCACAATTAAACCTGAGAATTATTGATATCCTGACTAAGAGTTACAAGATAACCATAGCTTGCTTCAAGCCGACAATCTCCGTGGGATCGACCCTTACTCACGTAAGGTATTACATGGACGACCTAGTGCACTTGCTGGTTAGTTGTGCGGAATTGCAAGAGTGAGATTGCAATTTCGTGCACCACACGCCTAAATAGAGCAGGAATGAGAAGTTCTTGACCCCTCAGGATCTGTGGATCCCAGAGGATCCCCACCAACCTCAACGCATTCTCTCTCCCTCTATCTCCTCTGTTCTCTTTTTCTTCCCCTTCTTTCCTTTTTCTTTTGCTCGAGGACGAGCAAACCTTTTAAATTTGGTGTGGTAAAAGCTTTGCTTTTTGTTTTTCCATAACCATTTATGGCACCTAAGGCCAGAGAAACTTCTAGAAAGAGGAAAGGGAAGGTAATTGCTTCCACCTCCGAGTCATAGGAGATAGAAAGATTCATCTCAGAGGTCCATCAAGACCACTTCTATGAAGTTATGGCCAAGAAAAAGGTGATCCCTATGCAATTTAGCTGGAATTGTCACAGAGGAGGACATCCTCATTGAAGAGGACAAGCCCATCACTAAGAAAAGGATGGAGCAAACAAGAGAGTCCACTCATGGACCTCAACAAGAGCATGAGGAATTCCCTCATCAAGAAATCCCTTAGATGCCTCAAGGGATACATTTTCCTCCACACAACTATTGGGAGCAACTAAGGTGGACCCATTCCTTAATCTTCTTGTCTATTTATTTTTCTGTTTTCAGTTTTTGAGCTTCATGTTTGGCTATGTTTTGTGTCTTTATTACGTGATCCTTAGTGTCTAGTGTCTATGTGTTAAAGCTATGAATAATTCCATGAATCCTTCACCTCTCTTAAATGAAAAATGTGCTTTACTACAAAAGAACAAGAAGTACTTGGATTTCAAATTTTATCTTGAAATTAGTTTAATTATTTTGATATGGTGGCAATACTTTTTGTTTTCTAAATGAATGCTTGAACAGTGCATATTTTTTATAGTGAAGTTTATGAATGTTAAAATTATTGGCTCTTGAAAGAAAGATGAACAAAGAGAAATGTTATTGATAATCTAAAAAATCATGAAATTGATTCTTGAAGCAAGAAAAAGCAGTGAAAAAGAAAAGTGGCAAAAAAAGAGAAAGAAAAAGAAAAAGCAAGCAGAAAAAGCCAATAGCCCTTTAAAACAAAAGGCAAGGGTAAAAAGGATCCAAGGCTTTGAGCATTAATGGATAAGAGGGCCCAAGGAAATAAAATCCAGGCCTAAGCGGCTAAATCAAGCTGTCCCTAACCATGTGCTTATGTCATGAAGGTACAAGTGAAAAGTTTGAGACTGAGTGGTTAAAGTTGTGATCCAAAGCAAAAGAGTGTGCTTAAGAACTCTGGACACCTCTAATTGGGAACTTTAGCAAAGCTGAGTCACAATCTGAAAAGGTGCACCCAGTTATGTGTCTGTGGCATTTATGTATCTAGTGGTAATACTGGAAAACAAAGTGCTTAGGGCCACGGCCAAGACTCATAAAGTAGCTGTGTTCAAGAATCAACATACTAAACTAGGAGAATCAATAACACTATCTAAAATTCTGAGTTCCTATAGATGCCAATCATTATGAATTTTAAAGGATAAAGTGAGATGCCAAAATAGTTCAGAAGCAAAAAGCTACAAGCCCCGCTCATCTAATTAGAACTATGTTTCATTGATACTGTGGGATTCATTGTATATTCTCTTCTTTTTATCCTATTCTGTTTTCAGTTGCTTGGGGACAAGCAATAATTTAAGTTTGGTGTTGTGATGAGCGGATAATTTATACGCTTTTTAGCATTATTTTTATAGAGTTTTTAGTATGATTTAGTAAGTTTTTAGTATATTGTTATTAATTTTTAAGCAAAATTCACATTTCTGGACTTTACTATGAATTTGTGTATTTTTCTGTGATTTCAGGTATTTTCTGGCTGAAATTGAAGGACCTGAGCAAAAATCTGATTCAGAGGCTGACAAAGGACTGCAGATGCTGTTGGATTCTGACCTCCCTGCACTCGAAATGAAATTTTTGGAGCTACAGAAGTCCAAATGGCACACTCTCAACTGCATTGGAAAGTAGACATCCAGGGCTTTCCAGGAATATATAATAGTTCATACTTTTCCCGAGTTTAGACGATGAAAACTGGCGTTTAACGCCAGCTTTCTGCCCTATTCTGGTGTTAAACGCTAGAAACAAGTTGCAAAGCAGAGTTAAACACCAGAAACAAATTACAAACTGGAGTTTAATTCCAAGGAAGACCTCTACATGTGAAAGCTTTAATGCTCAGCCCAGGCACACACCAAGTGGGCCTGGAAGTGGATTTCTGCATCATTTACTTGTTTCTGTAACACTAGTAACTAGTTTAGTATAAATAGAACTTTTTACTATTGTATTAGACATCTTGGTATCTATATTTTATAAGATTATGCGATCTTAGACATTGAGGGCTGGCCTCACGGCCATGCCTAGACCTTGTTCTTATGAATTTTCATCAGTGGAGTTTCTACACACCATAGATTAAGGTGTGGAGCTCTGCTGTTCCTCGAGTATTAATGCAAAGTACTAATGTTCTTCTATTCAATTCATGCCTATTCTTATTCTAAGATATTCATTCGCACTTCAACCTTATGAACATGATGATCTGTGACACTCATCACCATTCTCACTTATGAATGCGTGCTTGACAAACAGTTCTGTTCTACCTGCGAAAGCTAGAGTGTGTATCTCCTGAATTCCTGGTCCACGATGCATGGTTGCCTCTCCGGACAACAGAGCCTTCCATTCCGTGAGATCAGAGTCTTCGTGGTATAAGCTAGAATCAATTGGCAGCATTCTTGAGATCCAGAAAGTCTAAACCTTGTCTATGGTATTCCGAGTAGGATCTGGGATGGGATGACTGTGATGAGCTTCAAACTCGTGACTGTAGGGCGTAGTGACAGACGCAAAAGGATAGTAAATCCTATTCCTACACGATCGAGAACCAACAGCTGATTAGCCATGCGGGAAACTGTAGAGGACCCTTTTCACTGAGAGGATGGGAAGTAGCCATTGACAACGGTGACGCCCTACATACAGCTTGCCACAGAAAGGAGTATGAAGAATTGGATGAAGGTAGTAGGAAAGCAGATATTCAAAAGGAATGAGGCATCTCCATACACTTATTTGAAATTCCCACCAATGAATTACATAAGTATCTCTATCTTTATTTTATGTTTTATTTATCTTTTAATTATTAAAACTCCATAACCATTTGAATCCGCCTGACTGAGATTTACAAGGTGACCATAGCTTGCTTCACGCCGAGAATCTCCGTGGGATCGACCCTTACTCAGGTAAGGTTTATTACTTGGACGACTCAGTGCACTTGCTGGTTAGTTGTGCAAAGTTGTGAAAAAAGAGTGATATTACAATTGTGCGTACCAAGTTGTTGGCGCCATTGAGATCACAATTTTGTGCACCACACAGCCTGTGTGGATGAACCCCTGCCATTTTTCACCCTTGTGCGTGCGCACCCTCTTGTTTGTACGCACACGTCTTGATCACCTCTCTGTCCAGAGCGTTCGCACGCCCTGTGCGAACACACACCTCCCCTGTTCCACCTTGTGTGCGTGCGCACATATACTTGTGCATATGCACAAGTGTTGTTTAGGCAAAATTTTTATTGCACTTTTCTTTGAGCCCTAACATACTTCCTCCCCCTTTCACCCCTCTCATATCTAGCTTTTTCCTTGTTTTTCCTAATTATTCTACTTAGTTTTCATTGCGTTTCATTTTCATTTTAGTAATTATATTAGTTTTGGTTGAGTTGTTTGTTAATTAAATAAGTTGCAAGTGTTTGTTTGATATTGGTTGGGTTGCTTCTTACTTGAATTGCACCAATGCGCTTATACTTTGCCTTGACTTATCAGTACCTAGTGGGTTTGAATACTCATGTTTTGATTGTACCACCAGGACAAATTATGTAACTGCATTGAATTAAGTGATTTGAGTTGAAATTACTTGTTCATCATGATTTTCACATTAAATTCATCACAGAACCGCTACTTGTTCCTTGTTAATGCTTTGCATTTGTTTGAGTGACTCAACTTGATTCTTATCAAGCTTGTCATTTTTTTTGTAACAAGTATCTTACCATGGGACGTTTTCTTTATATTACATGATGAATAAGGAGTTTCCATTCATTATTGGATTGGTTATTGGTTATTGTGATTTTATATCAATTTGCGCTTTCACTTGTGCAATTTCAATATCCAATACCTTATATACTCAATTCACTTTTGTGATTACCTAAGGTTGCTTGTGCCATACGTTTTAATTATTCTTTAATTGCAACCTAGTCTATTTAATTGAGGAACACATGCTATTACTTTTTGATTGTGTAGATGCCATTTTAACCGGCCGTTGTGTGTATTCTAACCACGCGCATAATTGGAATACACACATGGCTCATTTTCATCAAACCACACCACTAAGCAAACTTCCTCAATTAGACGCTTATTTACTTCTTACTTTACCTTTTTGAGCTACTTGCCCTATGATTCTTAATTATAATTTATTCATTCTTTTTTAGGATGAGATATAGAGGCAAGAAACTGGTAGAAGAGGAGGACATCGAGGATGGAAATGCCAAGAATACATTGGACTTGGACATTTCCATGCAACCAGAGCCCCAGTGCCCACTAGCTGAAGGTGGAGCCTCACATCTCTTCACCCCCAGATTGAGTGAATGCATGGAGGACCGTGCAACATTTAAGTGTGGGGGAGGATCTGCAATTTTCGGGACGTAAATTTCTCTTTCCGAATACTTTGCACTATTTTCTAGTTTTTAGTAGTTATGTTTTTTTAAGTATGTGTTTAGTACTTCTTTTCATTGTATTTTTTTGTCTTAGTCTGCTTATATATATATCTTAGTTTTCTTATAGTTTTACTTGCATGATGCATGATAGAGTGAATAAGTTTGGTAAAACAACAAGAAATTTTCATGAAATCTTTCTTAGGGTATTGATACATAAAATTTTTTTTATATGATATGTAGAAGAGATGAAGTTCAATTTCTAATATAAAGACCACACAACCCTCAAGACCTCAATTCAAAGTGGCTACATCTCACATACCAACCAAGAATGTATTGATCAAGAAAATTACGAGAGAAGAGCCTCAAACTGAATTTTATCATCCCTTTCTCAAGGCTCACATGTAATTCAAGTAGATCCAATCCCCCTCTCGGTAGTAAGAACATGCAGACCATTACCAAAAAATAATGGGTCTGAAATCAGTGATCCCGGAAGTTAAATTTGATCTGAAAGAAGACGAATATCCAGAGATACAGGACCTGAAGTGCCAGAAGTTGTCTCTTGAAGAACCAGATACCCCACAGGTTGAAGGAGCACCCATCATCTCCCAAACTAAAGGTTGTTGAGTCCTAATCATAACCTTAAATCTGTGATAACTTTTATTTTTAGGAACCTATCTGATTATTAGTAATTGGGATCTTTATTTTTATCTCCAAATAATTTATAATCTATTTCTCTCATCATCACTAAACATGAATAAAATAACGGATTTTTTAGAATAAAGGAAGTAATTTTTAATATTTCGAGTTCTTAATAATGGATTTTTTGTTTTCTAAATGAATGCTTGAACAGTGCATATTTTTTATAATGAAGTTTATGAATGTTAAAATTGTTGGATCTTGAAAGAATGATGAAAAAGGATAAATGTTATTGATAATCTAAAAAAATTATGAAATTGATTTTTGAAGCAAGAAAAAGCAGTGAAAAACAAAGCTTGTGAGAAAAAAATGTGCGGAAAAAAAGAGAAAAAACAAAAGAAAAAGAAAAAGCAAGCAGAAAAAGCCAATAGCCCCTTAAACCAAAAGGCAAGGGTAAAAAGGATCCAAGGCTTTGAGCATCAATGGAAAGGAGGGCCTAAAGGAATAAAATCCTAGCCTAAGCGGCTAAATCAAGCTGTCCTTAACCATGTGTTTGTGTCATGAAGGTCCAAGTGAAGAGCTTGGGACTGAGTGGTTAAAGTCGTGATCCAAAGCAAAAGAGTGTGCCTAAGAACTCTAGACACCTCTAACCGGGGACTTTATCAAAGCTGAGTCACAATCTGAAAAGGTTCACCCAGTTATGTGTCTGTGGCATTTATGTATCTGGTGGTAATACTGGAAAACAAAATGCTTAGGGTTACAGCCAAGACTCATAAGTAACTGTGTTCAAGAATCAACATACTGAAATAAGAGAACCAATAACATTATCTGAATTCTGAGTTCCTATGGATGCCAATCATTTTGAATTTAAAAGGATAAAGTGAGATGCCAAAAATGTTCGGAAGCAAAAAGCTACTAGTCCCGCTCATCTAATTAGAATCTGAGCTTCACTTAAAATTCTGAGATATTATTGCTTCTTGATTTCTTTTTATCCTATTTTATTTATCTAGTAGCTTGGGGACAAGGAATAGTTTAAGTTTGGTGTTGTGATGAGCGGATATTTTATACGCTTTTTGGGGGTAACTTCATGTCGTTTTTAGTATGTTTTAGTTAGTTTTTAGTATATTTTTATTTTTTTTAGGCAAAATTCATATTTCTAGACTTTACTATGAGTTTGTGTGTTTTTCTGTGATTTCAGGTATTTTCTGGCTGAAACTGAAGGATCTGAGCAAAAATCTGATTCGGGCTGAAAAAAGGACTGCTGATGCTATTGGATTCTGACCTCCTTGCACTCGGAATGGATTTTTTGGAGCTACAGAAGTCCAATTGGCACGCTCTTAATTTGGTTGGAAAGTAGACATCCAGGGCTTTCCATAAATATTTAATAGTCCACACTTTGCTCGAAGATAAACGACGTAAACTGGTGTTTGACGCCAATTCCATGTTCCATCCTAGCGTTAAACGCCAAAAACAGGTTACAACCTAGCGTTTAACTCCAGAAACAGCCTATGCACGTGTAAAGCTCAAAGTTCAGCCCCAGCACACACCAAGTGGGCCCTAGAAATGAATTTCTGCACTATCTATCTCAGTTTACTCATTTTCTGTAAGCCTAGGTTACTAGTTTAGTATAAAAACAACTTTTAGAGGTTTACTGGGTACCTCATGACATTTTAGATCTGAACTTTGTATCTTTGATGGCATGAGTCTCTAAAATCCATTGTTGGGGTGAGGAGCTCTACTGTGTGTCAATGGATTAATGCAATTATTTTTGTTTTCTATTCAAACACGCTTGTTTCTATCTAAGATATTCATTCGCACTTCAATATGATGAATGTAATGATCTGTGACACTCATCACCATTCTCAATCTATGAACGCGTGCCTGACAACCACCTCCGTTCTACCTTAGATTAAATGAGTATCTCTTGGATTCCTTAATCAGAGTCTTTGTGGTATAAGCTAGAATCCATTGGTAGCATTCTTGAGAATCCGAAAAGTCTAAACCTTGTCTGTGGTATTCTGAGTGGGATTTAGGGATTGGATGACTGCGATGAGCTTCAAACTCACAAAGGTTGGGCGTAGTGACAGACGCAAAAGGATCAATGGATCCTATTCCAACATGAGTGAGAACCGACAGATGATTAGCCGTGCGGTGACAGCGCACCTGGACCATTTTCACTGAGAGGACGGATGGTAGCCAATGACAATGGTAATCCACCAACATACAGCTTGCCATAGGAGGAACCTTGCGTGCGTGAAGAAGAAGACAGGGGGAAAGCAGAGATTCAGAAGACAAAGCATCTCCAAAACTCTAACATATTCTCCATTACTGCATAACAAGTATTATTTAATCCATGCTTTTTATTTACTACCAATCAAAACTGAGAATTGTTATTATCCTGACTAAGAGTTACAAGATAACCATAGCTTGCTTCAAGCCAACAATCTCCATGGGATTCGACCCTTACTCACGTAAGGTATTACTTGGACGACCCAGTGCACTTGCTGGTTAGTGGTACGAGTTGTAAAAGGTGTGATTTACAATTTCGTGCACCATGGAACACCAAACTTAGCATTCTTCATTCTCCCCTAATTTGTTTTGGTGTGCAACACCAAACTTAGCTCTGTGCAATACAGATAAAGCTACTCAACACTTTTATTGAAATAGTTGGGAAAAGAAAACTACCTCTGGTTGGGTTGCCTCCCAACAAGCGCTCTTTTATTGTCACTAGCTTGACATCTTGTTCTTTGATCATGGAGGCTGAAAGTCATAGTGCCTTAGCTTTTCTCCTCTTACTGTGAACTTTCTTCCGGTCTTCTCTTTGATGATCTCTAGGTGTTCAAGTGAAAGGATCTGGTTCATAGTATAGTACCCAGATAATTGTGGAGACACCTTCATTGGTTGGGTGTTTAACATCACTTTATCCCCTAGTGAGAAGCCTTCAGTAGGGATTTTCTTGTTTCTCCACCCTTTTGGCCTCTTCTTCTTTTCTTTCTCAGAAGATAATTCATGTCTTGGTGATTCTTTATCTGGGAGTTTTGGATCTAGTTCCTCCTTGACTTCCTTGGTCTGTTGCACCATCTCTACTTCTTTCAAGCATGGGTTTAGAAGTCTTAGAGTTAACTCATTGAATACCTCCTTCAAGCTCTGATCTCTGGCCTTATCCTTCATAGAGTCTTCTTTTTAAGTGGGCTCATGCAGGATTTTAAAAACATGGAATGCTAGGTGCTCATCATGCACTCTCAGCAACAATTCCCCTTTTTCAACATCTATCAATGCTCTGCCCGTAGCCAGGAAAGGCCTCCCCAGGATGATGGGAGTGTTAGAGTCCTCCTCCATATCCAGGATGACAAAATCAGCTGGAAGAAGGAATATTCCCACTTTTACCAGCACATTCTCTACAACTCCAAGTGCTTGCTGAATGGACTTGTCAGCCATTTGAAGATGTATTCGTGTAGATTTCAGCTCAAAAATTTGGAGTTTCCTCATTAGAGACAAAGGCATCAATTTTATGCTTGCACCAAGGTCACATAATGACTTCTCAATTGTTACGTTTCCTATGGTGCAAGGTATATAAGAACTCCCAGGATCATCTTTCTTCTCTGGCAACTCTATTTGGAGAATAGCACTACATTCCATTGTCATCTCAACAATTTGTTCTTCTTTCAGGGACTTTTTCTTTGTCAGCACTTCCTTCATAAATTTGGCATACAATGGCATCTGTTCAAGTGCTTCTAAGAAAGGAATATTGATGCTGAGTATCTTGAATATGTCCAGGAATTTTGAGTACTGCTTATCCTCGTTTTCTTTTTTGAATCTCTGAGGGTATGGAAGTTTGGGGACATATGGCCTCACCCTTTCTTTCTTCTCTTGTAGTTGTGGTTCAAGGATGTTCTTGTCCCCCTTTGAGATTTGTGCCTTCTTGGTTGTCTGATCCTCTTCACTTCTCCCCTCTATCTCTTCTTGTGGAACTTCTCTGTTGTGTTTTTCCTGATTGATGGCTTCCTTCTTCAAAGTCTTCTCACTTTCCACTGTGATTGCCTTGCACTCCTCCCACTTTGTAGCTTTTCCTTTGTCCCTTTCAGGGACATTGGAGAAGGTATTTGCTCTATTCTCACCCATTTCTAAAATTTGATTAGCCATTTGCTCCATATGCCTCTCAAGATTTCTGATTGAAGCATCTTGGTTATTGCTTGTTATGGCTTAATCTTTTCTTACTGCTTTTTGATCTTCTCTGGCCATCTTTTGAGTTTTGATGAGTTTCTCCATTAATATTTCTAAGCTAGAGATTCTTTGAGAGTCTGGATTTGGTTGTGGTTGTGTGAGATGAGATGGTTGTTGCTAAAAGTTGTTTGAATTATCTCTGGGGATATTTTGTGGGTAGAATGTGGATCTGGAAAAGTTATTCTGGTGGTTTTGTGAGTTGTTATGGATTGGTGGTATGTGTTTTGTGGGTTTTTGAATTGGTTAGTATTATTGGATGAATGGCTTTGGTTGTTTGTGTTGCTAAGGATGCTATAGTTGAAGTCCCTTTGTCCTTGATTCTGGTGCTCACCCCACCTCAAGTTAGAATGATTCCTCCAGGATGGATTATGTGTATCAACATGGAAGTTGTGTTGAAACTAACTTGAGGTGTTATTCATATGTTGCACCTGCTCAGGGCTTTGTTGCTCATAATTGAGTGTCCCAAAACTTTCTTCAGATTGCTTCAACCCATGTGAGGTTTGAGATTGGCTTTGTGTATTTACTGCAGCAATTTGCAATCCATCAATTTTCTTGGCCATCATTTCCATTTGTTGCTGAAGTTGTTGATGCATCTGTTTGTTTTATGCCAAGGGAGTGTCAACACCTTCAAGCTCCAAGACATCTTTCCTTTGAGCTGATTGGCGTTGCCTTTGATGACCATAGAAGTATTGGTTGTTTGTTACAGTGTCAATGAGATTTTGAGCCTCCTCAGCTATTTTCATGAGTTGTACTGAGCCTCCAGCAGAGTAATCAAGTGCTTCTTGAGCTCTCAGTGTCAATCCTTCATAGAAGTTTTGGAGTCTATCCCATTCACTGAACATTTCAGGTGCACATTTCCTGATTAGAGCTTTGTATATCTCCCAGGCATCATACAATGACTCTCCATCCATCTGAGTGAATGTTTGGACCTCTGTCTTCAGTCTGCTGATCCTTTGGGGTGGGTAGAATTTGGCTAGGAATTTGCTCACTAAGTCTTCCCAATTATTAATGCTTTCTTTGGGAAATGTCTCTAGCCATTGAGAGGCATTATCCTTCAGAGAGAATGGAAACAATAGTAGCTTGTAGATGTCTAGATGCACACCACTTGTTTTGACAGTTTCAAAAATCTTGAGGAAGATAGATAAGTGTTGGTTTGGATCTTCAAGTGGACCTCCTCTATAGGAGCAATTGTTCTACACCAGAGTAATAAGTTGAGGCTTCAACTCAAAGTTATTTGCATGAACGTTAGGAGTGAGTATACTACTCCTGTAGTTTCTTGCATTGGGGATAATGTAAGAGGCCAACACCCTTCTTGCAGGTTGAGCATTGTTGCTCACTCAGCCTCTATGACTTGCAAAAATCACAAACAAACCAAATGAAACCTGGACATTCTGATGCTAGAATGTGGTTAAAGGGTTAGGTGACACAATGTGTCAAACAGTTAATGTGCTTAGTAAAAAAAATAAAAAGAAAATGCTTAATCTAGACCACCACCTTACTTAATCATTGTCAATCTAGTCAATCCCCGGCAACGGCACCAAAAACTTGATGTGTGGAAAATGATCCAACACAAAACTCACCGGCAAGTGTATCGAGTCGCATCAAGTAGTAAATACTCACATGAGTGAGGTCGATCCCACAGGGATTGAAGGATTGAGCAATTTTAGTTAGGTGGTTGATTTAGTCAAACAAACAAGTGTTGATTTAGTCAAACAAACAAGTGTTGATTTGAGTGAATTGTGATCAAGAGAAGCTAAATATCATAAAAATAAAAGGGAGAAGGGAAATTGATAGAATCTAAAGTGCAAGAAATATAAATTGAGCTGAATCTTAAAGAATAAGTAATGAAAATGACTGAAACTTAGATTGCAAGAAATGTAAATGACTTAAGCTTAAAATGCAAGAAATGTAAATTGCTTGAATAGTAAAGGGATTTTGGGAGCTGGGATGCAAAATTAAACAAGAGACTCAAAGTGCCATCAATCAAAGAAAATAAAATGAAGTAAGTTGCAGTAGATCTCAAATAGAAAAGTAAAATTGCTTGAAGAAGCAATTTAGAAATGAAACTAAGCTTAATTGCAAAATGAAATTGAAGATCTCAGGGGATCAATGAGACTAGAAAATAGGTTTAGATCTCAATTCCTTCCTTGATCCAACAGAGAGCAATTTGCAGAAGAAAAGAAGATGAAAGCAGTAAAGAAAACTCGGATTCAATTATCAATTCACTAATATTATGCAGAAGAAGAACAAAGATGAATTTCAGATCGAGAATTGAAGCAAAATTCCTTCAATATCAATCCAAAATTTAAACATAGAAAGTAAAAGTTGCAGAAGAAAGTAAAATGAAAAATAGAGAGCAAGACTCCGATCCAATCCCAAATACAGAGCTCTCAACGAAACTCAAAATGAAAAATTAGGCTCCAATTTTCTCGAAGCTCCCTACAAATTAAATTAACTCCTATTTATACACTTTCAATTTTTTTGATCTTCAAGCCTTGAATTGGGCTTTTGACCTTGATGGAATTGGGTTGAGGATCGTTCCAATTGGTTGCCCTTTTGTTGAGAAGAGATCTGTGCAATGTTTGAATATTGATGCTTCAAGTTTGAGTCAACATTTGAGGGCCAATGTTGACTCAAATGCCACTTTCGACCAGAGCAGCAAAAACTAGAAGATTTTGCTGTCATTGGCGTTTGATTCAACGTTGGAGAGCCAACATCAGTGAATCTGCGTTTACGCATACCGCGCGCTTAAGCACCCATTGTCTTTTTTGTACCCGCGAGTACGCGGCATTGATGCGTGCGCGTCGATTCCAATTTTTCCAATCTCAATTCTGGGCTGAGCATCGTGGACGTTGGAGGTAGCATTTGAGGTAACCTTGGACCTCCAACGTTCAGTTGTGGCACGTACACGCACTGTACGCTTCCGCGCAGATGCCGAAATTTGTTGTTTTTGTGCGTACGCGGCATGTACGCCCACAGACAACTCAAAATTCCTTCAGCCCCAGAATTGATCATTTCCTCATTACGTTGCGGTTAACGTTGAACCCCCAACACCATCTTAAACGTAAGCTTCAGTATGTTTATGTTCTGTTTCTCTTCCAAGTTTGAGTTAACGTTGGTGGTCTAACTTGGCCACCAACGTTGCTTCTTCTCCATCTTTATATGCTCAGTCTTCAACCTTCCTCCATGCTCTCCTTCACCTAAGATGCCCTGGCATCAGTGAGCATCAGCATTGTTTACAAAGGAGTGCTCTGTTTCTCTTCCAAGTTTAAGTCAACATTGGTGGTCCAACTTGGCCGCCAACGTTGCTTCTTCTTCATCTTTATATGCTCATTCTTCAACCTTCCTCCATGCTTTCCTTCACCTATCATCAACCAATACATGCATCAAAGCCTTGCTAAAGTCATGAGAATTCTAATCATTCTTAACACACAAGTAATTATAGCATAATTCTCATGAAATTGCATCATATTAATCATAATTGGATGAATCTAGGTATGCATAAATTTCTATCCAAATGACTTACTTATAACTCAAGAAAGTGCATAAAACCTAATGAAACAAGTGAAAAATGCTTGAAAAGCTAGCATAAGATGACTTGTCATCACAGAGCAAATTTCTGCAAAAATTTTGGTGCCAACGTTGGAGGGAACGTTGGCAAGCCAACATTACCTCAACATTTTTGATACAGTTTGCTTTCTGAAATTGGAAAAATTTGCTGCGACGCTTACGCGTGGGTGACGCGCACGCGTGGATGGTGGAATTTTGATACTCCACGAGCACACATGGGTGACATGCACGCGTGAATAGGCCAACGTTGGAGGGAATGTTTCCCATCCAACATTGAGTCCAACGCTCGCGACACAAGTTTCAATTTTGGGATTTGAGAAAATCGCACCGACGCGCACGCGTAAGTGAGGCATACACGTGAGGGTGAAGTTTGACAATCAACGCGCATGCGTAGCTGACGTGCACGCGTGGGTAGGCCAACGTTGGAGGGAAAGTTTCCAAGCCAACGTTGAGTCCAGCGTTTGCGATAAGTTTTCAAATCTGAAATTGGGAAATTCGCAGTGACGTGTACGTGTGAATATACATTTTCTTCCCAACCTTGTGTGCGCATAGGCAACGCAGACGCGTGAAGTGGCGAAATCTACCATTCACGTGTACACGTAGGTCATGCGTACGCATGGACAGGCGAACATTGGTGCCCCAACGTTTAGTCAAACACTGCTTGAAACACCCATAATCCATTTTCTATAAAAGAACGTTTGACCCAATGTTTGTCTAAAAATGTTGACCCTAACATTGATACCAGAACTATGCAATTGAGTACTCTCTCCTCTACATCACCGAGATCCACTTCAATCTGCTTTAACAAAAGTCCAAGGCCTACATCCAAGACTAGAAGACCAATTGAAGAAATTGTATAAATAGCAGAGAGTTTAAGTTAGAGGGAGATTTTTGGCAGACGGAGATCTAGATCTAGAATTAGACTCTGCAATAATTTCTTTTGTACTTTCTACACATTTTCTGTACTTTTCTTTTATTTTGATTTGAATTGAGCTATGAAGAAATAAACCCATCTTCATTGGGTTAGGGAGCTCTGTTGTAATTCCATGGATCAATACTAGTTTTTATTCTTCTTCTTCTGTCTTTTCTCTTAATCTACTAGAAAGATTTCGTTCTTCATTCAATCATTCAATTATCTTGGGAAAGAAATTGAATGTAATTGAATTTTGTGATAGGCTTGGAAGAGAAATTACAGAATTATGCTTGAAATCTTTCTCACATTGGATTAGGTTGGGGGTTGGATGGATAAAGTGATATGTAATCCTACCAATATTTTGATCTATGAATGTGTATGGTATAATAGTGACCATACTTCATCTCTTCCCATGAGCAAATAAATCAAAGAATTGGGCAATTGTTCAAGCTTAGAGAGAGTGAATTGCCACGAAATTGGGATCCATTCACCTAAGATTTCCAAAGGAATTCAATGAATGCATTGATTGAGGAAGAAATGAGAATGAATTTGATCCGGAGGATTATAACATCTCCTGACCCCAATAAGTTTTCCATTTCTGATCTCACCCATTCTCTTAATTTTGCTATTAAATTTATGCTTAACAACCCCATTCCCATTTAATTTCTGGCAATTTAAGCTTTCGCACTTTGATTCCCTGCAATTTCCCTTCTATCATTTAATTTCTATGATTTACATTCAGTTATTTACCTTTCTTGCACTTTAAGTTTCCTGCCAATTTACATTCTGCCTAAATTCAAATTCTGATTCTGTTTAACTAGAAAAATTCTCTAATTAAAGTTTATCAACCAACCAATCCCTGTGGGATTCGAGCTCACTCTACTATGAGTTTTTACGTGACGACAAACCGGTGCACTTGCTGGTTGAAATTTGTTGAGAGACAAGTTTTCGTGTATCATTGTCTGAAAAAATTCTGAACAGAAGTGAGCAAGAAAATTTAAGTCCCGAACTAAACAAGAACAAATTAGGAAGAAATTCTCACCGCAATGACTTAGAACGAGATGAGAATCCGTTCCACGAGATTTGATAGCTTCGAACACAGCTTGAATTGAAGCTTCCAGAGAGTCCCACTCGCTCGCCTTCCAAATCTCCTCAGGTAGTGCCACCACATCTGCACCGAAACCTCATTCTGAGTGCTTCATGCCACTGGAGCAAAAGTAGAACCAGCGGAAGAACCCGCTGTAGAAGACGACGCAGAAGCAGAAGATTTAAGCATTACCTCAACGAAGGAGACAATGACGGCAACAATGGAAAAGACATGAATGGTTGTGGCAGTGGCGATGACATTGAAATTCTAGGATTTCAGAGAAATCTCGCTATCCCTCGTCCTCTCTCTCGAAGCCCTGTTATGATTTTTTTTGTATAGGTTGAGTGAATATTTGTTTTGGTTAGATTGTTTTATAATTGATTGGATTAGGGATATTATTACAGTGGGAGTTTTTGTTTATTATTTAGGGAGTTTTATAATTTGTCATAAATAAAATATATTATCGAGGTTTTTAGTAACTCCCATTAAAAAGCTACCACAAACAAATAAAAATTTTGTAGTGTAATTGCCTCATAAACTCATGAATCAAGCTTATATGTGTAGATTTTCTATTATAAAACTTATTATATGGTCGAGACAAGGTTGATTCACTATCACAGAAGATTAAAATGGATGTCGACTATTGTGGCCACAACTTTATATCGTATAACAAATTTCTAAATGATGAGCGGATATTTTATACGCTTTTTGGGGGTAATTTCATGTAGATTTTAGTATGTTTTAATTAGTTTTTAGGCAAAACTCATATTTCTGGACTTTATTATGAGTTTGTGTGTTTTTCTGTGATTTCAGATAATTTCTGGCTGAAATTGAGGGAGTTGAGCAAAAATCTTAGTTAGGCTGAAAAAGGACTCCTGATGCTGTTGGATCCTGACCTCCCTGCACTCGGAATGGATTTTTTGATGCTACAGAAGTCCAATTGGCGCGTTCTCAATGGCGTTGGAAAGTAGACATCCAGGGCTTTCCAGCAATATATAATAGTCCATACTTTTCGCGACGATAGACAATGTAACTTGGCGTTGAACGCCAAGTACATGCTGCTGTCTGGAGTTAAACGCCAGAAACACGTCATGATCCGGAGTTGAACGCCCAAAACACGATATAACTTGGAGTTCAACTCCAAGAAAAGCCTCAGCTCGTGGATAGCTTTAGTCTTAGCCCCAGCACACACCAAGTGGGCCCCAGAAGTGGATTTCTGCACCAATTATCTTAGTTCACTCATATTCTGTAAACCTAGGTTACTAGTTTACTATTTAAATAACTTTTAGAGACTTATCTTGTACCTCATGACATTTTCAGATCTGAATTGCATACTTTTTGATGGCATGAGTCTCTAAACTCCATTGTTGGGGGTGAGGAGCTCTGCAGCGTCCCGATGAATTAATGCAATTACTTTTGTTTTCCATTCAAACACGCTTGTTCTTATCTAAGATGTTCATTCGCGCTTAATTATGGAGAAGGTGATGATCCGTGACACTCATCACCTTCCTCAATCCATGAACGTGTGCCTGACAACCACCTCCGTTCTACATCAGATTGAATGAGTATCTCTTAGATTCCTTAATCAAAATCTTCGTGGTATAAGCCGGATTGATGGCGTCATTAATGAGAATCCGGAAAGTCTAAACCTTGTCTGTGGTATTCCGAGTAGGATTCTGGGATTGAATGACTGTGATGAGCTTCAAACTCCTGAAGGCTGGGCGTTAGTGACAGACGCAAAAGAATCAATGGATTCTATTCCAACCTGATTGAGAACCAACAGATGATTAGCCGTGCTACGACAGAGCATTTGGACCATTTTCACTGAGAGGATGGGAAGTAGCCATTGACAACGGTGACACCCTACATAGAGCTTTCCATGGAAGGAACCTTGCGTGTGGGAAAAGGATTTCAAGGAAAAGTTGAAATTCAGAGGACAAAGCATCTCCAAAACTCCAACATATTCTCCATTATTAAAGTAACAACTATTTATTTTATGCCCTTTTTACTTTATACGAGGCTAAAGAACCCTATTGGTATCCTGACTAAGATCAATAAAATAAACATAGCTTGCTTCAATCCAACAATCTCCGTGGGATTCGACCCTTACTCACGTAAGGTATTACTTGGATGACCCAGTGCACTTGTTGGTTAGTTGTGCGGATTGCAAAAAGTGTGATTGCAAATTCGTGCACCAAGTTTTGGCGCCGTTGCCAGGGATTGTTCGAGTTTGAACAACTAAAGGTTTATTTTATTTCTTAGATTAGGAATAAATTATTTTTATTGTTATAGAGTCATTAAATCCTGATAGGATAGTTTCTTTTCAAAAAAAAAAATTTTTTCTTTTCAAAAATATTATTTTTCTTTATTAATTGTTAATTTTCGTGAGTTTAGTGTCTTGTTCTAAGTTTGGCGTTAATTGCATATTTTATATTTTTCTTTAAATTTTCGAACTTGTGTTCTTTGTTCTTCATTGATCTTCAAGTTGTTCTTGTTTATTTTGCTTGTTTGATCTTGAGTTTTTCTTATTTTGTGTCTTTTCTTGTTTTTCTTGTGCTTTTTCAAAACATTAACTTTCAAAAATTTATACTTTTATCCATAAATATAATACGTCTTTAAAATCAACACTGAAGTTACTGCCCAATTGGCTGGAGCATTAGTAGATGTTCTTGATAATTGGGTATCTTCTTTGGAATCTTTTTCAAAAATAATTTTTCTTTGATTGAATCTTGTGCCAAACTCTAAGTTTGGTGTTTTCTTGTTAATTTTTCTTTAAATTTCGAAAATTTGTCTTGGTTTTCTAAAAATTTTAAGTTTGGTGTTCTTTCTTTTGTTCTTGGTGTTCTTGTGAATCTTCAAGGTGTTCTTGAGTCTTTCCTGTGTTTTGATCTTAAAATTTTTAAGTTTGGTGTTCCTTGGTGTTTTCCCTCCAAAATTTTCGAAAATAAGGAGCATTGGATCTACAAATTTTAAGTCTTGTGTCTTTTGTGTGTTTTCCTCTTTCATCATAAATTTCAAAATTCAAAAAAAAAATAAAATATCTTTTCTAACTAATTTTGAACTACATTTTCGAAAATTTTATATAAAAATTCAGATTTCAATTTCAAAATATTTTCAATTTCTTTTATTTATTTCGTTTTTATTTTATTTTATAAAATCATTTTTTTATAAAATAAATAATATCAACATACATATCATCTCCTTTATTCCATCATAGAACTAAGTGGGAATGAACAGTCCAAGAGGACTCTTGGGTCATATGCTAACCCCACTACTGATTCATATGGGAGTAGTATCTGTATACCCTCCATTGGAGTTAGTAGCTTTGAGTTGAATCCTCAGCTCATTATCATGGTGCAGCAAAACTGCCAGTATTCTGGTCTTCCACATGAAGAACCTACAGAATTTCTGGCACAATTTTTACAAATTGCTGACACAGTACATGATAAGGAAGTAGATCAGGATGTCTATAGATTATTACTGTTTCCATTTGCTATAATAGATCAAGCTAAGAGGTGGTTAAATAACCAGCCTAAGAACAGCATAAAAACATGGAAACAGCTGTCAGAAAAATTCCTGAATCACTATTTCCCTCCAAAACGGATGACACAGCTAAGGCTAAGCATCCAAGGCTTCAAACAAGGAGATAATGAATCCCTTTATAATGTCTGGGAGAGATACAGAGAGATGCTAAGAAAATGCCCCTCTGAAATGTTTTCAGAGTGGGTGCAATTAGACATCTTCTACTATGGGCTTACAGAAAAAGCTCAAATTTCTCTAGACCACTCAGCTGGTGGATCTATACATATGAGAAAAACAATTGAAGAAGCTCAAGAGCTTATTGATAAAGTTGCCAGAAATCAGCATATGTACCTAAGCAGTGAATCCTCCATGAAAGAAGAAGCTAAAACAGTAACTGTTGAACTCAGTCCTGTGGATCAGGCTAATGAAATCAATCAGCAATTAGATTTTCTAACCAAGCAGCTAGCCGAATTCAAGGAAATACTACAGAAAACAAGAATGGCTAACATGAATATGGAAGTACAGTTAAAGTAAACAGAGAGGCAACTGTCAAGGCAAATAGCAGAAGAATACCAAGCAGTTCAATTAAGAAGTGGGAAAACATTAAATACCTCACTTCAAAGCAGCAGGAAGCCAAGAAGTGAACAAATGGCTACTTAAAATCCCTCTGAGGATAATCAGAGCCCAGAAAGGAATAAGGCTGGCGCTGAACGCCCAGCCCATGCTCATTCTTGGCGTTCAACGCCAGAAACAAGCATGAATCCGGCGTTGAACGCCCAAAGGGAGCACAGTTCTGGCGTTCAGACGCCAGTAACAAATAAGGAGTTGGTGTCTAACACCACTCCAGCTTCCACCCCTGGCATTCAAACGCCAGTGGGGGACCAGTCACATACAAGTGCTGATCACAACCCTTCTAAAAAGGCTTCCCAACCCACTTCTGTAGGTAATAAACCTGCAGCAACTAAGGTTGAGGAATATAAAGCCAAAATGCCTTATCCTCAAAAACTCCGCCAAGCGGAACAGGATAAGCAATTTGCCCGCTTTGCAGACTATCTCAGAACTCTTGAAATAAAGATTCCGTTTGCAGAAGCACTTGAGCAAAGACCCTCTTATGCTAAGTTCATGAAAGAGATCTTAAGTCATAAGAAGGATTGGAGGGAGACTGAAAAAGTTTACCTCATTGAAGAATGCAGTGCAGTCATTCTGACAAGCTTACATGAGAAGCTTAAAGATCCCGGGAGCTTTATGATACCATGTACATTAGAGGGTACTTGTACCAAGCAAGCTTTATGTGATCTTGGGGCAAGTATCAACCTAATACCTGCATCTACTATCAGAAAGCTTGGTTTGACTGAAGAAATCAAACCAACCAGGATATGTCTTCAACTTGCTGATGGCTCCATTAAATACCCATCAGGTGTGATTGAAGACATGATTGTCAAGGTTGGGCCATTTTCCTTTTGATGAGCGGATAATTTATACGCTTTTTGGCATTGTTTTTAGGTAGTTTTTAGTAAGTTTAAGCTACTTTCAGGGATGTTTTCATTAGTTTTTATGTTAAATTCACATTTCTGGACTTTACTATGAGTTTGTGTGTTTTTCTGTGATTTCAGGTAATTTCTGGCTGAAATTGAGGGACTTGAGCAAAACTCTGATAGGAGGCTGACAAAGGACTGCTGATGCTGTTGGAATCTGACCTCCCTGCACTCAAAATAGATTTTCAGGAGCTACAGAACTCCAAATGGCGCCCTCTCAACGGATTTGAAAATTAGACATCCAGAGCTTTCCAGCAATATATAATAGTCCATACTTTATTCGGGAATTGACGACGTAAAGTGGCGCTCAATGCCAAGTACATGCTGCTGTTTGGAGTTAAACGCCAGAAACACGTCACAACCCGGAGTTGAACGCCCAAAACACGTTATAACTTGGCATTCAACTCCAAGAGAAGCCTCAGCTCGTGGATAGATCAAGCTCAGCCCAAACATACACCAAGTGGGCCCCGGAAGTGGATTTATGCATCAATTACTTACTCATGTAAACCCTAGTAGCTAGTTTAGTATAAATAAGACTTTTTACTAGTGTATTAGTCATCTTTTGGCCATTCGGTCTTTTGATCATTCATGGGGCTGGCCTCTCGGCCATGCTTGAACCTTTCACTTATGTATTTTCAACGGTGGAGTTTCTACACACCATAGATTAAGGGTGTGGAGCTCTGCTGTACCTCAAGTTTCAATACAATTACTATTATTTTCTATTCAATTCTCTTTTATTCTTATTCCAAGATATACGTTGCACTTCAACTTGATGAATGTGATGATCCGTGACACTCATCATCATTCTCACCTATGAACGCGCGTGACTGACAACCACTTCCGTTCTACCTTAGGCCGGGCGCATATCTCTTAGATTCCCAAACAGAATCTTCGTGGTATAAGCTAGATAGATGGCGGCATTCATCGGGATCCGGAAAGTCTAACCTTGTCTGTGGTAGTCCGAGTAGGATTCCGGTATTGAATGACTGTGACGAGCTTCAAACTCCTGAAGGATGGGCGTGATGACAAACGCAAAAGAATCAATGGATTCTATTCCAACCTGATTGAGAACCGACAGATGATTAGCCGTGCTGTGACAGAGCATTTGGACCATTTTCACTGAGAGGATGGGATGTAGCTATCAACAAGGGTGATGCCTCCAGACGATTAGCCGTGCAGTGACAGCGCATAGGACCATTTTCCCGAGAAGATTAAAAGTAGCCATTGATGATGGTGATGCCCTACATACAGCTTGCCATGGAAAGGAGTAAGAAGGATTGGATGAAAGCAATAAGAAAGTAGAGACTCGAAAGGATTCTAGCATCTCCACACGCCTATATGAAATTCCCACTATTGATCTACATAAGTATTTCTATCCCTTTTATTTTATTTATCTTTTAAATATCTAATCCAATTACATTTGACCCTATGAATCCACTTAACTTAGATTTACAAGGTGACCATAGCTTGCTTCATACCAACAATCTCTGTGGGATCGACCCTTACTCACGTAAGGTATTACTTGGATGACCCAGTACACTTGCTGGTTAAGTTGAACGGAGTTGTGGAAAGAAAGTGCCGAGTTAGTTTTTTTGGCACATGCCAAAGAGCCATTATTGTTGATCACAATTTCGTCCACCAAGTTTTTGGCGCCGTTGCCGGGGATTGTTCGAGTATGGACAACTGACGGTTCATCTTGTTGCTCAGATTAGGTAATTTTCTTTTCAAAAATCTTTTTCAAAATTTTCTTTTCTTTTCCGTTTCTCTAAACTTTATTTTCGAAAAAAATTAATAAAAATCCAAAAAATCATAAAATCATAAAAATCAAAAAAATATTTTGTGTTTCTTGTTTGAGTCTTGAGTCAACTTTTAAGTTTGGTGTCAATTGCATGCTTTTTAAAATTTTTTCTTGCATTTTTCGAAAATTCCATGCATTCATAGTGTTCTTCATGATCTTCAAGTTGTTCTTGATAAGTCTTCTTGTTTGATCTTGATGTTTTCTTGTTTTGTGTTGTTTGTTGTTTTTCATTTGCATTTTTGCATTCATAGTGTCCATGCATTAAAGATTTCTAAGTTTGGTGTCTTGCATGTTTTCTTAGCATCAAAAATTTTTCAAAAATATGTTCTTGATGTTCATCATGATCTTCAATGTGTTCTTAGTGTTCATCTTGACATTCATAGTGTTCTTGCATGCATTTTGTGTTTTGATCCAAAATTTTCATGTTTTGGGTCATTTTCGTGTTTTTTTTCTCTCATAATTAAAAATTCAAAAAAATCAAAAAAATATCTTTTCCTTATTTCCCTCCAAATTTTTGAAATTTTAGGTTGACTTGGTAAAAAATTTTTAAAAATTAGTTGTTTCTTACAAGTCAAGTCAGTTTCAATTTTAAAAATCTTATCTTTTCAAAATCTTTTTCAAAAATTATATCTTTTTCATTTTTTTTATTATTTCTCGAAAATTTCAAAATTCTTTTTCAAAATATTTTTCAAAATATTTTTCTTATCTTTATATCATATTTTCGAAAATTAGCTAACAATTAATGTGATTGATTCAAAAATTTGAAGTTTGTTACTTTCTTGTTAAGAAAGGTCCAATCTTTAAGTTCTAGAATCTTATCTTTTAGTTTCTTGTTAGTTAAGTAATTAATTTTAATTTCAAAAAAATTAAATCTTTTTCAAAACTAATTTCAATCATATCTTTTTAAAACCATATCTTTTAAATCATATCTTTTCAAAAAAATATATTTTTAATCTTATCTTTTCAAAAATCATATCTTTTTATCATATCTTTTTATCGTATCTTTTATATCATATCTTTTTCAAAATCTTATCTTTTTCAAAAATTTGATTTTAAAATATCTTATGTAAATTCTTATCTTCTTATCTTTTCAAATTTGATTTTAATATCTTTTTCAACTAACTAATTAACTTTTTGTTTGTTTCTTATCTTTTTCAAAACCACCTAACTACTTTTCCCTCTCTAATTTTCGAAAATACCTCCCTCTTTTTCAAAAATTCTTTTTAATTAACTAATTGTTTCAAATTTTAATTTTAATTTTAATTCATCTTTAATTTTCGAAATTACTAACTCCTTTTCAAAAATATTTTCGAAAATCCCTCTCTCATCTTCTTCTATTTATTTATTTATTTACTAACACTTCTCTTCATCTCTTATCACCTCCCCTATCCTTACTCTTTATACAGACTATTCATCCCTCTCATTCCATTATCCCCTTTCTTCTTCTACTAATAATAAGGATCCTCCTTACTGTGACATAGAGGATTCCTCTTCCTTTTCTTTTCCTCTTCTCTTTCATATGAGCAGGAACAAGGAAAAAGGCACTCTTGTTAAAGCTGATCCTGAACCTGAAAAGACTCTAAAGAGGAAGTCAAGAGAAATTAAAAATCAATAATTCAAAGAAACCTAAAAAAAAAAAGAAAAAAAAAGAGAAAAAGGGAAGACAAAAAGCTTCCACCTCCAAGTCATGGGAGATGGAGATATTCATCTCAAGGGTCCATAGCTCAGTAAAAGCGCATTTGACTGCACATCAAGAGAGCATGAGAAATTCTCTCTTCAAGAAATCCCTGAGATACCTCAGGGGATACATGTTCCTCCACATAATTATTGGAAGCAACTAAGGATAGGAACACCAAAATCACTAGGGATCATGCAACAGAAGCAAGGAAGAGACATAAAGGAGCTCAAAAAGCACCATTGGACCTTCAAGAAGGCGCCACCCTCACTCAGGTGGACTCATTCCTTGTTCTTATTTTCTCTGCTTTTTCGATTTTTATGTTACATGTTTATCTATGTTTTGTGTCTCTACTCCATGATCATTAGTACGTAGTAACTATGTCTTAAAGCTATGAATAATTTCTATAAATCCTTCACCTCTCTTAAATAAAAAAAATGTTTTTAATTCAAAAGAACAAGAAGTACATAAATTTTGAAAATTGTCCTTGAATTTAATTTAATTATATTGATGTGGTGAAAATACTTTTTGTTTTCTGAATGAATGCTTAAACAGTGCATATTTTTGATCTTGTTGTTTATGAATGTTAAAATTGTTGGCTCTTGAAAGAATGATGAACAAAGAGAAATGTTATTGATGATCTGAAAGATCATAAAATTGATTCTTGAAGCAAGAAAAAGCAGTGAAAAAGCAAAAGCTTGCGAAAAAAAACTGGCGAAAAAAAAAAAGAGAAAGAAAAAGAAAAAGCAAGCAGAAAAAGCCAATAGTCCTTAAAACCAAAAGGCAAGGGTAAAAAGGATCCAAGGCTTTGAGCATCAATGGATAGGAGGGCCCAAGGAAATAAAATCCAGGCCTAAGCGGCTAAATCAAGCTGTCCCTAACCATGTGCTTGTGTCATGAAAATCCAAGTGAAAAACTTGAGACTGAGTGGTTAAAGTCGTGATCCAAAGCAAAAAGAGTGAGCTTAAGAGCTCTGGACACCTCTAACTGGGGACTCTAGCAAAGTTGAGTCACAATCTGAAAAGGTTCACCCAGTCATGTGTCTGTGGCATTTATGTATCCGGTGGTAATACTGGAAAACAAAGTGCTTAGGGCCACGACCAAGACTCATAAAAGTAGCTGTGTTCAAGAATCAACATACTTAACTAGGAGAATCAATAACACTATCTGAAATTCTAAGTTCCTATAGAAGCCAATCATTCTAAACTTCAAAGGAAAAAGTGAGATGCCAAAACTGTTCAGAAGCAAAAAGCTACAAGTCCCGCTCATCTAATTAGAATTAATATTCATTGATATTTTGAGATTTATAGTATATTCTCTTCTTTTTATCCTAATTAATATTCAGTTGCTTGGGGACAAGCAACAAGTTAAGTTTGGTGTTGTGATGAGCGGATAATTTATACGCTTTTTGGCATTGTTTTTAGGTAGTTTTTAGTAAGTTTAAGCTACTTTCAGGGATGTTTTCATTAGTTTTTATGTTAAATTCACATTTCTGGACTTTACTATGAGTTTGTGTGTTTTTCTGTGATTTCAGGTAATTTCTGGCTGAAATTGAGGGACTTGAGCAAAACTCTGATAGGAGGCTGACAAAGGACTGCTGATGCTGTTGGAATCTGACCTCCCTGCACTCAAAATAGATTTTCAGGAGCTACAGAACTCCAAATGGCGCCCTCTCAACGGATTTGAAAATTAGACATCCAGAGATTTCCAGCAATATATAATAGTCCATACTTTATTCGGGAATTGACGACGTAAAGTGGCGCTCAATGCCAAGTACATGCTGCTGTTTGGAGTTAAACGCCAGAAACACGTCACAACCCGGAGTTGAACACCCAAAACACGTTATAACTTGGCATTCAACTCCAATAGAAGCCTCAGCTCGTGGATAGATCAATCTCAGCCCAAACATACACCAAGTGGGCCCCGGAAGTGGATTTATGCATCAATTACTTACTCATGTAAACCCTAGTAGCTAGTTTAGTATAAATAAGACTTTTTACTAGTGTATTAGTCATCTTTTGGCCATTCGGTCTTTTGATCATTCATGGGGCTGGCCTCTCGGCCATGCTTGAACCTTTCACTTATGTATTTTCAACGGTGGAGTTTCTACACACCATAGATTAAGGGTGTGGAGCTCTGCTGTACCTCAAGTTTCAATACAATTACTATTATTTTCTATTCAATTCTCTTTTATTATTATTCCAAGATATACGTTGCACTTCAACTTGATGAATGTGATGATCCGTGACACTCATCATCATTCTCACCTATGAACGCGCGTGACTGACAACCACTTCCGTTCTACCTTAGGCCGGGCGCATATCTCTTAGATTCCCCAACAGAATCTTCGTGGTATAAGCTAGATAGATGGCGGCATTCATGGGGATCCGGAAAGTCTAACCTTGTCTGTCGTAGTCCGAGTAGGATTCTGGGAATCTGGAACGTCTAACCTTGTCTGTGGTATTCCGAGTAAGATTCCGGTATTGAATGACTGTGACGAGCTTCAAACTCCTGAAGGCTGGGCGTGATGACAAATGCAAAAGAATCAATGGATTCTATTCCAACCTGATTGAGAACCGACAGATGATTAGCCGTGCTGTGACAGAGCATTTGGACCATTTTCACTGAGAGGATGGGATGTAGCTATCAACAAGGGTGATGCCTCCAGACGATTAGCCGTGTAGTGACAGCGCATAGGACCATTTTCCCGAGAGGATTAAAAGTAGCCATTGATGATGGTGATGCCCTACATACAGCTTGCCATGGAAAGGAGTAAGAAGGATTGGATGAAAGCAATAAGAAAGTAGAGACTCGAAAGGATTCTAGCATCTCCACATGCCTATATGAAATTCCCACTATTGATCTACATAAGTATTTCTATCCCTTTTATTTTATTTATCTTTTAAATATCTAATCCAATTACATTTGACCCTATGAATCCACTTAACTGAGATTTACAAGGTGACCATAGCTTGCTTCATACCAACAATCTCTGTGGGATCGACCCTTACTCACGGAAGGTATTACTTGGATGACCCAGTACACTTGCTGGTTAAGTTGAACGGAGTTGTGGAAAGAAAGTGCTGAGTTAGGTTTTTTGGCACATGCCAAAGAGCCATTATTGTTGATCACAATTTCATCCACCACCTTTCCTACTGACTTTGTGGTGCTGGAAATGGAGGAGCACAAGAGTGCAACTCTCATTCTAGGAAGACCTTTCCTAGCAACTGGCCGAACCCTCATTGACGTCCAAAAAGGGGAAGTAACCTTGAGAGTCAATGAGGAGGAGTTCAAGTTGAATGTTGTCAAAGCCATGCAACATCCAGACACCCCAAATGACTGTATGAGTGTTGGTATTATTGACTCTCTGGTAAGAGAGGTCAATATGGCTGAGAGTCTCGAATCAGAGCTAGAGGACATCTTTAAGGATGTTCAGCCTGATCTGGAGGAATCAGAGAGAATAGTAGAACCTCTGAAAATCCCTCAGGAAGAGGAGAAACCTCCTAAACCCGAGCTCAAACCATTACCACCATCCTTAAAATATTCATTCCTGGGAGAAGGTGATACCTTTCCTATAATCATAAGCTCTACCTTAGAGCCACAGGAAGAGGAAGCACTAATTCAAGTGCTAAGGACACGCAAGACAGCTCTTGGGTGGTCCATCAGTGATCTCAAGGGCATTAGCCCAGCCAGATGCATGCACAAGATCTTACTGGAGGGTGACGCCAAGCCAGTGGTTCAACCACAAAGGCGGCTGAACCCAGCCATGAAGGAGGTGGTGCAGAAAGAGGTCACTAAGTTACTAGAGGCTGGGATTATTTATCCTATTTTTGATAGCCCCTGGGTAAGCCCTGTCCAAGTCGTCCCTAAGAAAGGTGGCATGACAGTGGTTCATAATGAAAAAAATGAACTGGTTCCTATAAGAACAGTTACTGGGTGGCGTATGTGTATTGATTATAGAAGGCTCAATACAGCTACCAGAAAGGATCATTTTCCTTTACCATTCATAGACCAGATGCTAGAACGACTGGCAGGTCATGAATACTACTGCTTCCTAGATGGATATTCAGGTTATAATCAAATTGCAGTAGATCCAAAAGATCAAGAGAAAACGGCATTCACATGTCCATCTGGAGTATTTGCATACAGAAGGATGCCATTTGGCCTGTGCAATGCACCTGCAACCTTTCAGAGGTGCATGGTCTCAATTTTCTCTGATATGGTGGAAAAATTTCTAGAAGTCTTCATGGATGACTTTTCAGTATTTGGAGACTCATTCAGCTCCTGTCTTGACCATCTAGCACTTGTTCTAAAGAGATGCCAAGAGACCAACCTGGCTTTAAACTGGGAAAAATGTCACTTTATGGTGACTGAAGGAATTGTCCTTGGGCACAAAATCTCGAACAAGGGAATAGAGGTGGATCAAGCTAAGGTAGAGGTAATTGAAAAATTACCACCACCTGCCAATGTTAAGGCAATCAGAAGCTTTCTGGGGCATGCAGGATTCTATAGGAGGTTTATAAAGGATTTTTAAAAATCGCCAAACCTCTGAGCAACCTGCTAGCTGCTGACACGCCATTTGTCTTTGATAAGGAGTGTCTGCAGGCATTTGAGACTCTGAAAGCTAAATTGGTCACAGCACCAATCATCTCTGCACCAAACTGGACACAGCCATTTGAACTAATGTGTGATGCCAGTGACCATGCCATTGGCGCAGTGTTGGGACAAAGGCATGACAAGCTTCTACACGTCATTTACTATGCCAGCCGTGTTCTAAATGACGCACAGAAGAATTACACAACCACAGAAAAAGAGCTACTTGTAGTGGTTTACGCCATTGACAAATTCAGATCCTATTTAGTAGGATCAAAAGTGATTGTGTACACTGATCATGCTGCTCTTAAATATCTACTCACAAAGCAGGATTCAAAACCCAGACTGATAAGATGGGTGTTGCTTCTGCAAGAGTTTGATATAGAAATAAGAGACAGAAAAGGGACAGAGAATCAGGTAGCAGATCACCTATCCCGAATATAACCAGTAGAAGGGGCATCCCTCCCTCTAACTGAGATCTCTGAAACCTTTCCGGATGAGCAACTCTTTGCCATCCAGGAAGTGCCATGGTTTGCAGATATTGCAAACTACAAGGCAGTAAGATTCATACCCAAAGAGTATAGTAGGCAGCAATCAAAGAAGTTGATCACAGATGCAAAGTACTATCTTTGGGATGAACCATATCTCTTCAAGAGATGTGCAGACGGAGTAATCCGTAGATGTGTGCCTAAAGAAGAAGCACAGAGAATCCTATGGCATTGCCATGGATCACAGTATGGAGGACATTTTGGAAGTGAGCGAACAGCCACAAGAGTCCTCCAATGTGGCTTCTACTGGCCTACTCTCTATAAAGATTCCCGAGCATTTGTGCTTAATTGTGATAGTTGCCAAAGATCTGGCAATCTGCCTCATAGTTATGCCATGCCTCAACAAGGGATCTTGGAGATTGAGTTGTTTGATGTATGGGGCATTGACTTCATGGGACCCTTCCCACCATTATACTCAAACACTTATATTCTGGTGGCAGTGGATTATGTATCCAAATGGGTGAAAGCTATTGCAACACCTAATAATGACACTAAAACAGTGTTAAAATTCCTCCAGAAACACATCTTCAGCAGATTTGGTACCCCTAGAGTATTAATCAGTGATGGGGCACTCATTTCTGCAATAAACAGCTTTACTCTACTTTGGTTCGTTATGGAGTTAGCCACAGGGTAGCCACTCCATATCATCCACAGACAAATGGGCAAGCTGAAGTCTCTAACAGAGAACTTAAAAGAATCCTGGAACGGACTGTAATTAACCGTAGAAGGGATTGAGCAAGAAGCTTAGATGATGCTCTGTAGGCATACAGAACAGCATTCAAGACCCCTATAGGGACCTCTCCATACCAGCTTGTGTATGGAAAGGCATGTCACTTGCCAGTGGAACTTGAACATAAGACCTACTGGGCAACCAGATTCCTGAACCTTGATGCCAAGTTAGCTGGAGAAAAACGATTGCTTCAGTTAAATGAGCTAGAGGAATTTAGACTCAATGCTTTCGAGAATGCAAAAATTTACAAAGAGAAAGCAAAAAGATGGCATGATAAGAAATTGTCATCCAGAGTCTTTGAGCCGGGGCAGAAAGTTCTGCTATTTAATTCTAGGCTCAAATTATTCCCAGGGAAATTAAAATCCCGGTGGAGAGGTCCATATGTGATTACAAGTGTATCACCATACGGATACGTAGAGTTTCAGGATAATGACTCTAACAAAAAGTTCATCGTTAATGGACAAAGAGTTAAACATTATCTTGAAAGCAATTTTGAGCAAGAATGCTCAAAACTGAGACTTGATTAGAGCTCAGTAAAGGTCCAGCTAACGACATTAAAGAAGCGCTTGCTGGGAGGCAACCCAGCCATTCACAAAATTTAATTTTATTTGTTTTTGTTAATTAATTGATTTTTACAGGTATATGTCAAAGTATCTTCAAAAGGTAAAAAAGGCAATTGATTGAATTCACAGAGTTACAGGAGAATTTGGAAGCTCACTGGCGTGAAAAAGTCAGTAAGAAATATTTTGGGCATTGAACGCCCAAAAGAAGCACCCACTGGGCGTTCAACGCCAGTAAGGGTAGCCATCTGGGCGTTAAACGCCAGAAAGGAGCATCTTCTGGGCGTTGAACGCCAGAAAGAAGCACCTTCTAGGCGTTTAATGCCAGATTGATAGCATCCTGGGTGTTCAGAAAAACGCCCAGTGACAAAGGACTTCCTGGCGTTCAACGCCAGAAAGAAGCAACAGCTGGGCATTGAACGCCCAGGAGAAGCAACAATTGGGCGTTAAACGCCCAAAACATGCAGCATTTGGGCGTTTAACGCCAGGATGGTGGGGAGGAGGTAAAATTCGTTTTTCTTAAAAAATTTTCTAAATTTTATGTTTCAATTCATGATTTCTTGCATCAACATGTTTCCAAATATCATCCTTCAATTTCAAAAATTTTAATCCTAATTTCTGAAATCTCTAATTTCTGAAATCCCTATTTCAAAGATTTTACATGCATCTTAATCTATAAAGACAGTTGATTTTCAATCCAATCCAACTCTTTTTCCAAGCTCTTTCCTAACTTAATTATCTTTTAAAATCTTTTTCAAAATTATAAATTTCAAATTTATTTTTAAATATCATTCATATCTTTTTAAATTATATCCTTTTCTTGTCATATTTATCTTTTATAAATCATATCTTTTATCTTATATCTTTTTCTTATTTTCGAATACCCACCCCCTCCCTTTATATCCACTTTCGGCGCCCCTCTCATCATCCACCATTCCACACTTGCTCTCCTCCTATTCCTCTTCTCTCTTTTCTTTTGCTTGAGGACAAGCAAACCTCTAAGTTTGGTGTGCTTATCCGTGATCACAAAAACATTCTCACTTTGATCATGGCCCCTAAAGGAAAACAACCCAACCCAAGAGGCAAGAAAGAGAATATTCCAAAGCCACTTTGGAATCAAGGGAAGTTCTTAACTAAAGAACATTTAGACCATTACTACAAAATAATGAGCCACAGATCAGTGATCCCGGAAGTCAAGTTTGATCTGAAGGAAGATGAATATCCGGAGATCCAAGAACAAATTCGAAACAGGAACTGGGAAATCCTAGCTAATCCTGAAACGAAAGTGGAAAGGAACATGGTTCAGGAGTTCTATGCTAATCTATGGTAGACAGACAGGCAAAGAATAATTGGAGCTGCCCTCTATGACCATCGGACCTTAGTCAGAGGAAAGATTGTTCATACCCATCCTGACAAAATCAGGGAGATCTTTAAGCTTCCTCAACTGAAAGATGACCCAGACTCCTTTAATAGGAGAATGATGAGGGTAAATAAATGCTTGGACAAGATTCTAGAGGATATATGCATCCCTGAAGCCAGGTGGACCACCAGCACGACTGGCATCCCAAATCAACTCAAAAGAGAAGATCTCAAACCAGTAGCCAGAGGCTGGCTGGATTTCATTGGGCGTTCCATATTGCCCACCAGCAACCGTTCTGAAGTTACCATTAAAAGAGCAGTGATGATTCACTGTATCATGTTGGGAAAAGAAGTAGAAGTCCATCAACTGATCTCGTGTGAACTATACAAAATAGCAAACAGGAATTCCAAGGATGCCAGATTGGCCTATCCAAGCTTAATTTCTATGCTCTGCAGAGATGCCGGAGTGAAGATGGGAATAACAGAGTATATCTTAGTTGAAAGGCCAATCACTAGAATATCAATGGACAGACAATAGCTGCAGGATGATCCAATCAAGAGGAGAGCACAGGAAGTCCTCCCAGAACTTCCTCAATTCGAATATTGGGAACATATTGAAGCATCTATTTCCAAATTGCAAGAAGCTATGAACCAAATAAAGGAAGAACAGAACAATCAAAGCAGCATGCTTTGCAAACTGCTTAAGGAACAAGAAGAGCAAGGGCATGATTTAAGGGAGCTGAAGCGCCAGAAATTAATCCTTGAAGGACCAAGCATCCCACAGATCAGAGGAACATCTACTTCCCAAAACACAGGTTGTTGAGTTCTAATGTTAGCTTTAACTCTGTGACAGTGTTATTATAGAAATTTACCTTAGGGGATATATATAGTAGTAGTAGTAGTAATTAGTATATCTATTCTGGTTTTATTTCCAATTAAGTTATAATTTATTTTTCTCATCATCATCAGGCATGAAAAAAATAGTAGATAATTAGAATAAAGAAGTAATTTATTTTTTCGAGTTCTTAATAATAAAAATCATAATTAACTATATGTGGTGGCAACACTTTTTGTTCTCTGAATGAATGCTTGAACAGTGCATAATTTTTATCTTGAATTTTATGAATATTGGCTCCTGAAAGAATGAGGAACACGAAAAATATTATTAATGATCTGAAAAATCATGAAATTGATTCTTGAAGCAAGAAAAAGTAGTGAAAAAAAAATTTTTTTACAAGAAATCATTGGATCAAGAAAAGGAATAAAAGCCAATAGCCCTTAAAACCAAAAGGCAAGGGTGAAAAGGATCCAAGGCTTTGAGCATCAGTGGATAGGAGGGACCAAGGAAGTAATTCCAGGCCTAAGCGGCTAAATCAACGGCGTTGGAAAGTAGACATCCAGGGCTTTCCAGCAATATATAATAGTCCATACTTTGCGCGAAGATAGACGACGTAACTTGGCGTTGAACGCCAAGTACATGCTGCTGTCTGGAGTTAAACGCCAGAAACACGTCATGATCCGGAGTTGAACGCCCAAAACACGTTATAACTTAGAGTTCAACTCCAAGAAAAGCCTCAGCTCGTGGATAGCTTTAGTCTCAGCCCCAGCACACACCAAGTGGGCCCCAAAAGTGGATTTCTGCACCAATTATCTTAGTTCACTCATATTCTGTTAACCTAGGTTACTAGTTTACTATTTAAACAACTTTCAGAGACTTATCTTGTACCTCATGACATTTTCAGATCTGAATTACATACTTTTTGACGGCATGAGTCTCTAAACTCCATTGTTGGGGGTGAGGAGCTCTGCAGCGTCCCGATGAATTAATGCAATTACTTTTGTTTTCCATTCAAACACGCTTGTTCTTATCTAAGATGTTCATTCGCGCTTAATTATGGAGAAGGTGATGATCCGTGACACTCATCACCTTCCTCAATCCATGAACATGTGCCTGACAACCACCTCTATTCTACATCAGATTGAATGAGTATCTCTTAGATTCCTTAATCAGAATCTTCGTGGTATAAGCCGGATTGATGGCGGCTTTCATGAGAATCCGGAAAGTCTAAACCTTGTCTGTGGTATTCCGAGTAGGATTCTGGAATTGAATGACTGTGACGAGCTTCAAACTCCTGAAGGCTGGGCGTTAGTGACAGACGCAAAAGAATTAATGGATTCTATTCCAACCTGATTGAGAACCGACAGATGATTAGCCGTGCTGTGACAGAGCATTTGGACCATTTTCACTGAGAGGATGGGAAGTAGCCATTGACAACGGTGACACCCTACATAGAGCTTGCCATGGAAGGAACCTTGCGTGTGGGAAAAGGATTTCAAGGAAAAGTTGAAATTCAGAGGACAAAGCATCTCCAAAACTCCAACATATTCTCCATTATTAAAGTAACAACTATTTATTTTATGCCCTTTTTACTTTATACGAGGCTAAAGAACCCTATTGGTATCCTGACTAAGATCAATAAAATAAACATAGCTTGCTTCAATCCAACAATCTCCGTGGGATTCGACCCTTACTCACGTAAGGTATTACTTGGACGACCCAGTGCACTTGCTGGTTAGTTGTGCGGATTGCAAAAAGTGTGATTGCAAATTCGTGCACCACTAAACCATTCCGCTTTTTTACCTGGGTGGCTGATAAAGCTACAAACTTAACCTCCATAGTAGAATGTGAAATATGTAATGACCCAACTTTCAGTACGTCATGATCATACCAAAGGTAAAGCATTACCAACCTAATTCCTTTTATTATCTATTTAATATTGAGCCTTTACACGTTAATTTATCTACAATTTTACTAAAAGTTAAGGACTTTTTCAACAAGAACAGAATAACACATATCCACGTCCTTAATATTAGTAATACATTATAGTATTACATACAAACTAATTACAAAATCTACCTCTCTGAATAAAACTCCAACTAACAAGGCGAGGGGAAAAATAAATTCTAACAACGACTCAACTTGCAAACATATTCTTCTATGTTCCTGCAGTTTCGAAATAAGCCTTCACACCTGTAGCTGAAAGGGGTGGAAATATGGGGTAAGAACTATGGAGTTCTTAGTAGGGTCGGGGTTAAAAGTCAAGTTCATTTTATTCTTTATTATACTTAGACAACAACAATAAATTTTTGGAATACAAACAACTTTTAACAAACCAAAGATACAGGGGAAAATAAATCAGAAAGCACACATGCATTGCCATAACAAACCACAGAATGCAATGAAATCACAAGTCAAGAATCACACACACACACACACAATCACAGAATAGTATGCGCAAACAAATATGATGCATGTCTAGCCCTAAGGCAGGTAATGAGCTCATTTGTCGGTTTCGGCCCACACCCGACGCAATCCGACTCGAAAGTCAGATAAGGCAATCTAGCGGTATAACCTTTGTAAGGTTCCAACCTCTTGCAAGAACTGATTCTCTCACTGAAGTATGCCAAACATGACATCTGCAAGTACTTGTAAGCGCTAATTCTCCAGCTGAAGCATGTGACCATTTCTCCTGGAAGTCATTCCATATTATCTATTATTTATTATATGAGCCTGATTCATTGTTAAAAGCGTAGTTATTTTTTGAGGTACTTTTTTGTTGAAAATGTTTGGATTAATAAATAGAATCATTCATAATCAATTCACAAATAATAACAGATAAAACAGTTATAAACAACCACACATAAATACATCTTAAGCAATTAACAACATTCAGTGATCCAACCTTTTTTAGAGTATCGACTTTTAGTTAGAACACCCCTAGATATAGCTAAATAATATCTATATACATATATATACATACAACATCCCAGGCCCTGACCTGTTCAAGAAGTCCCTAAGCTGGCGCCCACGCTAGCGTAGACTCTATACTCACCTAGTCCCTCTAAACTACTAAAGCGAGGGAAAGTATGTTCTAAGTCTTCAAAACTCAAGTCAGGTGGAATGTCATTAAAAGGTGTAAGATCGTCTACTACTCCTTTGCACGATTATACGTTGTCATATGACGTCTCACTGGTGCTTCATCGCGTAGCCACATAGTAGGAGTCTCGAACATAGGATTTAGGTTAAAGTTCGCATACAAACGGGGTGCAAACGTTGGTTGGTCTCATAGTATATACATGATATAAACAAAAAACGAATCTCGCTCTAGACTCAGAAGACTACCCAGAGCAGAACCCTTTTGCAGAACGATCGTCAATGGACTACGGAAGGATACCCTTGCTTCCATCTGGAGGGGAAGGGAGAGAGAAGGGGTAAGAACTGGGGCGTTCTTAGTAGGGTCGAGGTTATTAGTTAATTTCATTAATTCGGTGTTGTTTAGAAGACAAAATAGCAGAATACAGAGAAGTAGTAAATAGAAAATACAGATAAATAGAGAAAAAAGAGAAAACAAAAAATAGAACACAAATATAAGAATACAAGAAAATAAAATAGAGACATAGAGTATAGAATACAAACAAAGAAAACATACATTCATACAACAATCATAACAGAGGAAATGTAGAACCAAGTATGATGCATGTCTAGTCGTAGTGCAGGTAATGAGTTCATTTGTCGGTTACTACCCTGTTCCCAATGTTACCCAGCAACCTCTGTCTGGATAAGGCTTTCTTGTCGGCAATACCCATTGCAAGCACCCTTTGTCTTGTAGGGTGACATTTGTTAGCCTATATATGCCCAACATACCCGCTGTAAGCAACCTTTGTTTTATAGGAGTTCAACACACTTACTGTAACCAACCTCTGTCTTACATGAGTACAGCACACTCACTGTAAGCAACCTCTGTCTTACATGAGTACAACACACTCACTGTAAGCACCCTTTGTCTTACAAGAGCACACTGATCTCAATACCTCTGTAAGCAACCTCTGTCTTACAGCAAATCATTATAGCAAGGTATCCCAGAAAAGCATAAAGTGGTCGTACCACCATCTATCTGACTACCTTAATGCAGCAGATGAACACACAAAATCTCTAGTGTTGCCTTAATGCAATAAATGACCTCTCAATAGGCCCTCTGCTTGTTCTCTAATCTCTTTATCATATTACTCTATTTTCTTTGTGTCTTTACTCTGCTTAGATTACTCTTTTCTTTTTGTCTCTTTACTCTGCTCTGATTCCTCTTTTCTCTGTGTCTCATTATTTTGCTACGATTTCTCTGTTTAACATATATATTTAAAGAATATGAACTTTCGGTATGAATAGTTAGCCTGTCCCAAGTATGGGATCATTAAGTCTATACTGATAAGTTTAACTTTTCATATTATACCTAACCCTAGGCGTAACTCAAATACTAACTATGTTGCTCCTAGTTTGTTTACTAATCTCTGTTTGTTTCTGTCGTTAAAACTTTATAGACTTTTTATCCGATTCTTATATTTTCTTCAACTTTTTATCTTTCCTTTGTCTTTGCCTCACTAATATGTTTTTACCACTCCCTAATTGTTTTATGAAGGTAATTATGAGATTCTGAGCTTAAAGTTGTCTTTTTAAAACTTTTACGAAAAAACTGCCTTTTCCACATTATTTTATTATTTTTATTAAAATATTATTTTTAATTAAATATTATTATTTAATATTTTATTATTATTTATTATTTTATTAATATATTTTAAAAAATTACCTCTTTTTAACTTTTAACCTTTAAAATTCACTTTTTAACACCCGTAACTTTTAATATTTCTACTTTAACCACCCTAACTTTTGAAAATTACAAAATAACCCCTCAAACACCAAAATAATTACAACCTTGCTCTTCTTAAGATCTAAAAGGTGTTTTTCAATGTTCTTCACTATACTCAAAGTGTTCTTCATGTTCTTTGTAAATTTTTGTGATTCTTTCTTTGTTTTTACCCGTTTTTCAATCTTTTCAGTAACCAATTTTTACCGTAATTCAAAATAAAATTGCAGCCACCAAAGCCCCTTATTTCCTACTAGATTTCAACACAAATTCAATCCCAATTTGAGTCCTATGGTTCGAAATTCTAGCAGCCACAAGAACATGCATTCATAGCTTGAATATCATCAAATTTCATCAAATTTTCACCAAAATTTCAACAAGAATCACTCATATAAACAATCAATTTCAAGCATAACCAAACCATATCATAATCACACAACTTAAACACAATTAATCAAGATTAATTTTACCAAATCCTACCTTAATTTGCTGCTCTAAATCCAGTTACTCTTTGAAGTGTTCTTAAAGCACTTTCTCCTCCTAAATCCAATCAAGAACAACTTTAAAACTCAAAATCATCAACTAACCAAAACTTCGACAGAAGATTAGGAAGGATATCCTCATCTTAAACTTCCTGGAAATTGAGGATCTTTGGCCCACAAGTCAGGCTAAGTAAGAGATCTAAGGAAGAACATCAAGAAAACACATGTTTAGCATGGTTTTCCTTGAAAACCAAATTGAAGAGGGAGAGAGATATCCATCTCACCTGATTTCCAGCCATGAAAAGTACATGGTTATGTAGAGGAAGAAGAGAGGACCATTTTGGTGTAATCAGAGTTTTAATTTGAGTTTTAATTCAGAAGAAATCAAGCTTTGAAGATTTATGAACCAAGAACTTTCTCTCCTTCTCTTGATAATTTTCAGCCACAATGAGCAAATGAGGCAGCATTGGAGGTCTTGGGGGTGAGAAAAGTCATGCTTGATGATGATTGGCTAATTTGGGAGGTGGTTGAAAAATATCTCAGGTGTATAATTACGAAAACTAGATGTATTAGAACAATCACTTAACAACACTTCTAGAGATTAATATCTGAGATACTAGTATAAATGACACTATTAAAATGATTAACATGAGAATAGAAGATATATGATGAGGCATTGCTAAAGTCATCAGAGAGTGCTGATGTTAATCTGCACCAGTAGACTGTGAACCTAGTTAAACTAATCTCCTATTTTTAACTAAAACAGATCAAATAATATTATAATAATATTCAAGACACTTCCAATATGAATATAATGATAATATTATACTATTATCTCTCTTCTCTCATGAATCGAGTCCGATTTATCAAACAGAGACTATTTACGAAAACTAGAATCAAAACTCCTAACCGATATAGTTCAAAAACTAGGTTCTTCGTTATTGCGTTATCGAGCTTTCCACAGAGGAGGTTCTAGCTTAAGGATGACATAATGACAATGAGGATTGAGATGCTTGATGATACATCAGAGGTGTTCCCTTTACTGATCTTCTAGAGAAATCCGTGCCTTCAGAAAAGATCTCACGTACTCGAAAAACAGGGTTGTTACAGGTGTCCCCGCACAATCATTCACATACAAAGCCCACGGCTTAACATTTTCGTATCGGCACCATAACTAATTACTTTTCGTCACCCTTTTGTGACCTTTCAATCATTCTCATAAACACACGTGCCAATTTATCTTTTCTCTTTCATTAAGGGCCAGGCCATCTTTATACAACTTCCCCTAAGTATTTTATGGAAACGGAATTAAAAGATTCTTATATTAATTCTATATTTTTGGAGCTTTTAAGGGTGCTTTTCTTTGTTGTTCTCTGTTCCGTCCTTCAGAAAAATACTATTATTATTAAATAATAACAATAGTAGTAGTAGTAGTAATAATGATAATAATTACTTTTAAATGATTTAAATAAGCTAATGTTTAAAATGTAATATGTAAAGCTTTGCTTGAAAACTCAGCTCCTTTTAACGATAACTCCAAAACTTTTGTTAATTACGTTTTAAACCACAAACATTAAAATATTTTATTTCTAACCGAACATTTTTATAAAATCATACTTTGAACCTCATTGAATTTCATGTTTATAAAAATAATCTTGGAGTTTTTATAAAATACTCGTTTTATCCCTGTACTTTATTCACTATCCGAAATACCAAAAAACTCATATAATTACAAATTTAAACTCATATAATTACAAATTTAATCTCAAGTAAATTAAATGAAACAAGGATTATGATTATAATTATTAGTGATCATATGCTAGGTGTCAAGTTCTGGAGCTGCTAAATCAGCGGTTCAAGTTATAAATATCTTAAACGAATAATTATGAAACTGAATATATTAAAATACTAGTAATAATATATATATGGTTAAATATATATGAGTTACTAATATAAATGACATTAGTAACTTAAGGATGAAAGATATTTGATGAAGCATTAGCAACTCTAAGCTCATAAAAAAATACCGATAATTACTTTATCGGCAAATATCAGACTTGATAATAATAATATTATTATCTAGGCTCTATTATTATCATTTATTTTACTTCAAAACTCAGAATTGACTCATCAAAATAAAACTAATTACTGAAAATAATATTTTTTGAAAAACATTGTGTTGGCATAAAAATTTGGGCTGTTACATTCTATCTTCCTACCTCAAAATTTTCTTTACATGTAAACAGGTGCGGATAATCGGCCCTTACTTTTTTTTCTCGTTTTCAAGTGTGTTCTATTTTCTCATCTCGTCCCCAAGCAACTGTGACTAAAGAAACCATTTTTCCTTGTAGATGCTTGTTGCTCGTGGCCACTTTTCAAACCGGTTTGGCAAGATGTGTCAAGTTGCTTCGAAATTGCACCATTTTTTGTTACAAAACTTATCTTTTATTGGGATTATACCTCTTTAGTTGCGAGATATGGAATACATTATGAGAAATTGAGAAAGAAGGGGGAAAAGCTATTTGATAAACTATTGGACCAACTTTTTTGAATATCTGAAAAGGTCCTATATATCAAGGGTTAAAATATTAGGAGCTCGACCTATTCTTGCGGTAAGGGTTACTTTCAGAAAAATATAATCACTCTCACAGAATTTAATTAAAAAAAGGGATGCCACAAGTCTATTATGCAAATTATAAGACAAAATAATAGCAGTTTTCTCAAAATAGCCAAGAAAACCATGGTTCTACTGCCTATACCAAACTCTACTTGTCGACACACTAGGCTAGTCAGAACATTTTGGGATGTATGTATATATATAGGATCAATAACAAGAAAAATAGCGCATTAGTTTGAAATTGATTCAAGATGAGTCGAAGAAGTATGATATTTTATAGAAAAGGAATGATTAAGGACAATAGGGACACATCGCAGCAGAACAACTTCAGATTACTACAAGGGTTTCTTAGCTCGTGGAGAAATATGAGATCAATAATTATGGTTCAAGAGTCTTAACATAACCAAAAATGTAAGCATATCAAGATATATGTAAGGTACATGGTGCACGAAATTGCAATCACACTTTTGCAATCCGCACAACTAACCAGCAAGTGCACTGGGTCGTCCAAGTAATACCTTACGTAAGTAAGGGTCGATCCCACAGAGATTGTTAGCTTGAAGCAAGCTATGATTATTTTATTATTCTTAGACAGGATATCAATTATGATTATTAGTTTGAATTACTAAAAAAAATTAAAAGAGCCTGAAATAATTACTTGTTGTTCAATAATGGAGAATATGTTGGAGTTTCGGAGATGCTTTGTCTTCTGAATTCTTGTAACATAATATTCCTCTCATGCAAAGTGCAAAGTTCCTTTCATGGCAGGCTCTATGTAGGGTGTCACCGTTGTCAATGGCTACTTCCCATCCTCTCTGTGAAAATGGTCCAAATGCTCTGTCACAGCACGGCTAATCAGCTGTTGGTTCTCGATCATGTCGGAATAGAATTCATTGATTCTTTTGCGTTCGTCATCACGCCCAACACTCGTGAGTTTGAAGCTTGTCACAGTCATCCAATTCCAGAATCCTACTCGGAATACCATAGACAAGGTTTAGACTTTTCGGATTCTCATGAATGCCGCCATCAATTCTAGCTTATAGCACGAAGATTCTAATTAAGGAATCTAAGAGATACTCATTCAATCTGATGTAGAACGGAGGTGGTTGTCAGACACACTTTCATGGATTGAGGAAGGTGATGAGTGTCACGGATCACCACCTTCTCCATAGTAAGCGCGAATGAACATCTTAGATAGGAACACGCATGTTTGAATGCAAAAACAGAAATAATTGCATTAATTCATCGAGACGCTGCAGAGCTCCTCACCCCCAACAATGGAGTTTAGAGACTCATGCTGTCAAAGAGTATAAAATTCAGATCTAAAAATGTCATGAGATACAAAATAAATCTCTAAAAGTTGTTTAAATACTAAACTAGTAACCTAGGTTTACAGAAAATGAGTAAACTAAGATGGATAGTGCAAAAATCCACTTCTGGGGTCCACTTGGTGTGTTCTGGGTCTGAGACTTAAGCCTCTCACGTGCATGGGCTGTTTCTGGAGTTGAACGCCAGGTTGTAACCTGTTTATGGCGTTGGACTCCAACGTGTAACCTGTTTCTGGCGCTGAACGCCAAACTGCAACATGGAACTGGCGTTGGACGCCAGTTTTCATCGTCTATCTTCGCGCAAAGTATGGACTATTATATATTGCTGAAAAGCCCTGGATGTCTACTTTCTAACACAATTGAGAGCGCGCCAATTGAACTCTTGTAGCTCCAAAAAAGCCATTCCGGGTGCAAGGAGGTCAGAATCCAACAACATCAGCAGTCCTTTTTCAGCCTAAATTAGATTTTTGCTCAGCTCCCTCAATTTCAGCCAGAAAATGCCTGAAATTATAGAAAAACACACAAACTCATAGTAAAGTCCAGAAATATGAATTTTGCCTAAAAACTAATAAAATTATACTAAAACCTAACAAAAACATACTAAAATCTACATGAAATTACCCCCAAAAACCGTATAAAATATCCACTCATCACAACACCAAACTTAAACTGTTTCTTGTCCCCAAGCAACTAGATAAATAAAATATGATAAAAAGAAATTAAGAAGCAATAATATCTCAGAGTTTTAAGTGAAGCTCAGATTCTAATTAGATGAGCGGGACTAGTAGCTTTTTGCTTCTGAACAGTTTTGGCATCTCACTTTATCCTTTGAAATTCAGAATGATTGGCATCCATAGGAACTCAGAATTCAGATATTATTATTAATTCTCCTAGTTTAGTATGTTGATTCTTGAACACAGCTACTTTATGAGTCTTGGCCGTGGCCCTAAGCACTTTGTTTTCCAATATTACCACGGGATACATAAATGCCACAGACACATAACTGGGTGAACCTTTTTAGATTATGACTTAGCTTTGCTAGAGTCCCCAATTAGAGGTATCCAGAGTTCTTAGGTACACTCTTTTGCTTTGGATCACGACTTTAACCACTCAGTCTCAAGCCTTTCACTTGGACATACATGCCACAAGCACATGGTTAGGGACAGCTTGATTTAGCCGCTTAGGCCTAGATTTATTTTCTTGGGCCCTCCTATCCATTGAAGCTCAAAGCCTTGGATCCTTTTCACCCTTGCCTTTTGGTTTAAAGGGCTATTGGCTTTTTCTACCTCTTTTGTTTTTTGTTTTTTGTTTTGTTTTTTTTTTCGCAAGCTTGTTTCTCACTGCTTTTTCTTGCTTCAAGAATCAATTTCATGATTTTTCAGATCATCAATAACATTTCTCTTGTTCATCATTCTTTCAGGAGCCAACAATTTTAACATTCATAAAATTCAATATAAAAAATATGCACTGTTCAAGCATTCATTCAGAAGACAAAAAGTATTGCCACCACATATAAATAATTAGAATTTTCCTTATTAAGAACTCAAAAAAAATTAAATTGCCTCTTTATTCTAAAAATCTACTATTTTATTCATGTTTAATGATGATGAAAAAAATAAATTATAACTTAATTGGAAATAAAATCAAAATAGAGATACTAATTACTACTACTAATATATAACTTCTAAGGTAAATTCATAATAAGAACAATTATCACAGAGTTAAGGCAAAGATTAGGACTCAACAACCTTTATTTTGGGAAGTGTATGTTCCTCTAGTCTGTGGGGTGCTTGGTCCTTCAAGAGATAATTTCTGACGCTTCAGTTCTTTCAAGTTACATCTTTGCTCTTCCTGTTCCCTTAGTTGCCATGATCTCGATGAGTTTTAGCCCAGTGATCATGGCAAGTCACACCAAACTTAGAGGTTTGCTTGTCCTCAAGCAAAAGAAAGGAAAGGAGAGGAATAGAAGGAGAGGCAATTTCGAAATTCAAAAGATATGATGAGTTGAAAAAGATATGAGAAGAAATTAAAAAGATTTGAAAAGAATTTAAAAAGATAGATGAGTTTTAAAAAATATTTGAAAAGAAATTAAAGAAAAATCAAGAAATATGCTTAGAAAATAAATTTTGAAATTGAAGTTGAAAGATGAAAGTTTGTAATATATTTATGCAAGAAATCATGAATTGAAACATGAAAATTGGAAAAAATTTGAATTGAAAATGAAATTACCTCCTCCCCACAATCCTGGCGTTAAACGCCCAAACGCTGCATGTTTTGGCAGCTTCTCCTGGGCGTTCAACGCCCAACTGTTGCTTCTAGCTGGCATTGAATGCCAGGAACTCCTTTGTCACTGGGCGTTTTTCTAAACGCCCAGGATGCTGTAAATCTGGCATTGAATGCCCAGAAGGTGCTTCTTTCTGGCGTTCAACGCCTAGAAGATGCTCCTTTCTGGCATTTAACGCCCAGATGGTTATCCTTACTAGCGTTCAACGCCCAAAATAGCTTTTACTGGCTTTTTCGCACTAGTGAGCTTTCTTTTTGCTGTTTTATCCTCTAAATCCTTCTGTAACTCTGTTAACTTAAGCAATTGCTTTTTTACCTTGAAGATAATTGACATCTACCTGTAAAAATTAATTAATTAACAAATAAGCTTTGTAAATGGCTGGGTTGCCTTCCAGCAAGCGCTTCTTTATTGTCTTTAGCTGGACTATTACTGAGCTTTAGTTAAGTCTCAGTTTTGAGCATTCTTGCTCAAAATTGCTTTCAAGATAATGTTTTGACTCTCTGTCCATTAATAATGAACTTTTGTTAGGATCATTATCCTGAAGCTCTACGTATCCATATGGTGACACACTTGTAATCACATATGGTCCTCTCCACCGGGATTTTAATTTCCCGGGGAATAATCTGGGCCTAGAATTAAATAGCAGAACTTTCTGCCCTGGCTCAAAGACTCTGGATGACAGTTTCTTATCATGCCATCGTTTTGCTTTCTCTTTGTAAATTTTTGCATTCTCGAAAGCATTGAGTCTAAATTCCTCTAGCTCATTTAACTGGAGCAATCATTTTTCTCCAGCTAACTTGGCAACAAGGTTTAAGAATCTGGTTGCCCAGTAGGCCTTATGTTCCAGTTCCACTGGCAAGTGACATGCCTTTCCATACACAAGCTGGTATGGAGAGGTCCCTATAGGAGTCTTGAATGCTGTTCTGTATGCCCATAGAGCATCATCCAAGCTTCTTGCCCAATCCCTTCTACGGTTAATCACAGTCCGTTCCAGGATTCTTTTAAGTTCTATATTAGAGACTTCAGCTTGCCCATTTGTCTGTGGATGATATGGAGTGGCTACCCTGTGGCTAACTCCATATCAAACCAAAGCAGAGTAAAGCTGTTTATTGCAGAAATAAGTGCCCCCATAACTAATTAGTACTCTAGGGATACCAAATCTGCTGAAGATGTATTTCTGGAGGAATTTCAGCACTGTCTTAGTATCATTAGTGGGTGTTGCTATAGCTTCTACCCATTTGGATACATAATCCACTGCCACCAGAATATAAGTGTTTGAGTGTGATGGTGGGAATGGCCCCATGAAGTCAATACCCCATACATCAAACAACTCAATCTCCAAGATCCCTTGTTGAGGTATGGCATAACTGTGAGGCAGATTGCCAGATCTTCGGCAACTGTCACAGTTAAGTACAAACACTCGGGAGTCTTTATAGAGAGTAGGCCAGTAGAAGCCACATTGGAGGACTCTTGTGGCTGTTCGCTCACTTCCAAAATGTCCTTTATACTGTGATCTATGGCAGTGCCAGATGATCTTTTGTGCTTCTTCTTTAGGCACACATCTACAGATTACTCCGTCTGCACATCTCTTGAAGAGATATGGTTCATCCCAAAGATAGTACTTTGCATCCGTGATTAATTTCTTTGTTTGTTGCCTACTGTACTCTTTGGGTATGAATCTTATTGCCTTGTAGTTTGCAGTATCTGCAAACCATGGCACTTCCTGGATGTCAAAGAGTTGCTCATCCGGAAAGGTTTCAGAGATCTCAGTAAGAGGGAGGGACGCCCCTTCTACTGGTTCTATTCGGGACAGGTGATCTGCTACTTGGTTCTCTGTCCCTTTTCTGTCTCTTATTTCTATATCAAACTCTTGCAGAAGCAGCACCCATCTTATGAGTCTGGGTTTTAAATCCTACTTTGTGAGTAGATATTTAAGAGCAGCATGGTCAATGTACACAATCACTTTTGATCCCACTAAATAGGATCTGAACTTGTCAATGGCGTAAACCACTGCAAGTAGCTCTTTTTCTGTGGTTGTGTACTTCTTCTGTGCGTTATTTAAAACACGACCGGCATAGTAAATAACGTGCAGAAGCTTGTCATGCCTCTGTCCCAACACTGCACCAATGGCATGGTCATTGGCATCACACATCAGTTCAAATGGTAATGTCCAGTTCGGTGCAGAGATGATTGGTGCTGTGACCAATTTAGCTTTCAGAGTCTCAAATGTCTGCAGACACTCCTTATCAAAGATAAATGGCGTGTCAGCAGCTAGCAGATTACTTAGAGGTTTGGCGAATTTTGAGAAACCCTTTATAAACCTCCTATAAAATCCTGCATGCCCCAGAAAGCTTCTGATTTCCTTAACATTGGCAGGTGGTGGTAATTTTTCAATTACCTCTACCTTAGCTTGATCCACCTCTATTCCCTTGTTCGAAATTTTGTGCCCAAGGACAATTCCTTCAGTCACCATAAAGTGACATTTTTCCCAGTTTAAAATCAGATTAGTATCTTGGCACCTCTTTAGAACAAGTGCTAGATGGTCAAGACAGGAGCTGAATGAGTCTCCAAATACTGAAAAGTCATCCATGAAGACTTCCATAAATTTTTCCACCATATCAGAGAAAATAGAGAGCATGCACCTTTGAAAGGTTGCAGGTGCATTGCACAGACCAAATGGCATCCTTCTGTGTGCAAATACTCCGGATGGACATGTGAATGCTATTTTTTCTTGATCCTGGGGATCTACTGCAATTTGATTATAACTTGAATATCCATCCAGGAAGCAGTAGTATTCATGACCTGCCAGTCTTTCTAGCATCTGGTCTATGAATGATAGAGGAAAATGATCCTTTTCGGTGGCTGTATTAAGCCTTCTGTAATCAATACACATACGCCACCCTGTAACTGTTCTTGTAGGAACCAGTTCATTTTTTTCATTATGGACCACTATCATGCCGCCTTTCTTAGGGACGACTTGGACAGGGCTTACCTAGGGGAAATCAGAAATAGGATAGATAATCCCAGCCTCTAGTAATTTAGTGACCTCTTTCTGCACCACCTCCTTCATGGCTGGATTTAGTCGCCTTTGTGGTTGAACCACTGGCTTAGCGTCACCCTCCAATAGGATCTTGTGCATGCATCTGGCTGGGCTAATGCCCTTAAGATCACTGATGGACCACCCAAGAGCTGTCTTGTGTGTCCTTAGCACTTGAATTAGTGCTTCCTCTTCCTGTGGCTCTAGGGTAGAGCTTATGATTACAGAAAAGGTATCACCTTCTCCCAGAAATGCATATTTCAGGGATGGTGGTAATGGTTTGAGCTCGGGTTTGGGAGGTTTCTCCCTTCCCGAGGAATTTTCAGAGGTTCTATTATTCTCTCTGGTTCCTCCAGATCAGGCTGAACATCTTTAAAGATATTCTCTAGCTCTGATTCGAGACTCTCAGCCATATTGATTTCTTTTACCAGAGAGTCAATAATATCAATGCTCATGCAGTCATTTTGGGTGTCTGGATGCTGCATGGCTTTGACAACATTCAACTTGAACTCGTCCTCACTGACTCTTAGGGTTACTTCTCCTTTTTGAACATCAATAAGGGTTTGGCTAGTTGCTAGGAAAGGTCTTCCCAGAATGAGAGTTTCACTCTTATGCTCCTCCATTTCCAGCACCACAAAGTCAGTGGGAAAGGCAAATGGCCCAACCTTGACAATCATGTCTTCAATCACGCTTGATGGGTATTTAATAGAGCCATCAGCAAGTTGGAGACATATCCGGGTTGTTTTAACTTCATCATTCAACCCAAGCTTTTTGATAGTAGCTACAGGTATTAGGTTAATACTTGCCCCAAGATCACATAGAGCTTGCTTGGTACAAGTACCTTCTAATGTGCATGGTATCATAAAGCTTCCCGTATCTTTAAGCTTCTCAGCTAAGCTTTTCAGAATGACTACACTGCATTCTTCAGTGAGGTAAACGTTTTCAGTTTCCCTCCAATCCTTCTTATGACTTAAGATCTCTTTCATGAACTTAGCATAAGAGGGTATTTTCTCAAGTGCCTCTGCAAACGGAATCTTTATTTCAAGAGTCCTGAGATAGTCTGCAAAGCGGGCAAATTGCTTATCCTGTTTCGCTTGGCGGAGTTTCTGAGGATAAGGCATTTTGGCTTTGTATTCCTCAACCTTAGTTGCTGTAGGTTTATTGCCTACAGATGTGGGTTGGGAAGCCTTTTTAGAAGGGTTATTATCAGCACTAGTATGTGTCTGATCCCCCACTGGCATTTGAATGCCAGGGGTGGAAGCTGGAGTGGCGTTAGACGCCAGCTCCTTACCTGCTTCTGGCGTCTGAACGCCAGAACTGTGCTCCCTTTGGGCGTTCAACGCCAAATCCATGCTTGTTTCTGGCGTTGAACGCCAGGACTCAGCATGGTTTGGGCATTCAACGCCAGCTTTCCACCCATTCTCTGGTGTTTGAGCGCCAGAATTATCCCTCTCTGGGCTCTTACTGTCCTCAGAGGGATTTTGGTTAGTTTGATCATTTCTTGGCTTCCTGCTATCTTGAAGTGAGGTATTTAATATTTTCCACTTCTTAATTGAACTGCTTGGCACTCTTCTGTTATTTGTTTTGATAACTGTTGTTCTGTTTGCTTCAACTGTACTTCCATATTCATATTAGCCATTCTTGTTTCTTGTAGTATTTCCTTGAATTCGGCTAGCTGTTTTGTTAGAAAATCCAGTTGCTGATTGAATTCAGTAACCTGTTCTGTAGGACTCAATCCAGCAGTTACTGTTTTAACCTCTTCTTTCATGGAAGGTTCACTGCTTAGGTACAGATGCTGATTTCTGGCAAGTGTATCAATGAGCTCTTGAGCTTCTTCTATTGTCTTTCTCATGTGTATAGATCCACCAGCTGAGTGGTCTAGAGAAATCTGAGCTCTTTCTGTAAGCCCATAGTAGAAGATGTCTAACTGCACCCACTCTGAAAACATTTCAGAGGGGCATTTTATTAGCATCTCTCTGTATCTCTCCCAAGCATCATAAAGAGATTCATTATCTCCTTGTTTGAAGCCTTGGATGCTCAGCCTTAGCTGTGTCATCCATTTTGGAGGAAAATAGTGATTCAGGAATTTTTCTGACAGCTGTTTCCATGTCTTTATGTTGTCCTTAGGTTGGTTGTTTAACCACCTCTTAGCTTGGTCTTTTACAGCAAATGGGAACAGTAATAGCCTGTAGACATCCTGATCTACCTCCTTATCATGTACTGTGTCAGCAATTTGTAAAAACTGTGCCAAAAACTCTGTAGGTTCTTCCTGTGGAAGACTGGAATACTGACAACTTTGCTGCACCATGATAATGAGCTGAGGATTCAACTCAAAACTACTAACTCCAATAGAGGATATACATATACTACTCCCATATGAAGCAGTAATGGGGCTAGCATATGACCCCAAAGTCCTTCTAGACTGTTTATGTCCACTTAGGTCCATGATGTAGAAAGGGAGATGACGTGAATTTATTTTATTAAAAAAATGATTTTTGAATTAATAAAATAAAATAAAATAAAAACCAAAATAAAAATAAAATAAAAAATAAAAATGATAAAAATTTGAAAATACTTTATGAAGATTTTCGAAAAAGTGAGGAGAGAGAAAGTGGTTGGGATATTTTCGAAAAAGATATAAATATTATATATATATATATATATATATATATATTTTAAATCTTAAAAGGATAAGATTTGAAAAATTTTGAAATTGAAATCTGAATTCTAAAAAAAATTCGAAGATATAGCTTAAAAATAGTTAGAAAAGATAATTTTTTTTGAATTTTGAATTTTATAATGAAAGAGAAAAACACACCAAAGACACAAGACTTAAAATTTTTAGATCTAATGCTCCTTGTTTTCGAAAATTTTGGAGGGAAAACACCAAGGAACACCAAACTTAAAAATTTTAAGATCAAAACACAAAGAAGACTCAAGAACACTTTGAAGATTCACAAGAACAACAAGAACAAAAGAAAGAACACCAAACATAAAATTTTTAGAAAACCAAAATAAATTTTCGAAAATTATAGAAAGATTAACAAGAAAACACCAAACTTCAAGTTTGGCGCAAGATTAAATCAAGAAAAATTATTTTTGAAAAAGATTTAAAAAAAACATACCCAATTACCAAGAACATAGACTAACGCTCTAGCCAATTGGGCAGTAAAGGTAACACTTGTTTTGAAGAGGTATTTTCACTAACTAAAAATAAATTCCTTTTTGAAGACTAATGCTTTGGAAAAGTACAAGAAAAACTAGAAACGACACAGAACAAGAAAAACTAAAGATCAAACAAGAAAAAATAAACAAGAACAACTTGAAGATCAAAGAACACAACTTCGAAAATTTAAAAGGAAAATATAAAATATGCAATTGACACCAAACTTAGAACAAGACACCAAACCTACGAAAAAAATTAAAAATTGATAAAGAAAAATAATATTTTTGAAAAATTTTTTGAAAATAAATTAAAGGACTCAAATTTAATTACTCTATAGCAACAACACTCTATTCCTAATCTAAGCAACAAAATAAACCTTTAGTTGTTCAAACTCAAACAATCCCCGGCAACGGCGCCAAAAACTTGGTGCACGAAATTGCAATCACACTTTTGCAATCTGCACAACTAACCAGCAAGTGCACTAGGTCGCCCAACTAACCACGGAGATTGTTAGCTTGAAGCAAGCTATGATTATTTTATTATTCGTAGTCAGGATATCAATTATGATTATCAGTTTAAATTACTAAAAAAAATTAAAAGAGCGTGAAATAATTACTTGTTGTTCAATAATGGAGAATATGTTGGAGTTTTGGAGATGCTTTGTCTTCTGAATTCCTGTAACATAATATTCCTCTCATGCAAAAGTGCAAAGTTCCTTCCATGGCAAGCTTTATGTAGGGTGTCACCGTTGTCAATGGCTACTTCCCATCCTCTTAGTGAAAATGGTCCAAATGCTCTGTCACAGCACAGCTAATCAGCTGTTGGTTCTCGATCATGTCGGAATAGAATCCATTGATTCTTTTGCGTTTGTCATCACGCCCAACACTCGTGAGTTTGAACTTCGTCACAGTCATCCAATCCCAGAATCCTACTCAGAATACCACAGACAAGGTTTAGACTTTCCGGATTCTCATGAATGCCGCCATCAATTCTAGCTTATACCACGAAGATTCTGATTAAGGAATCTAAGAGATATTCATTCAATCTGATGTAGAACGGAGGTGGTTGTCAGACACACATTCATGGATTGAGGAAGGTGATGAGTGTCACGGATCACCACCTTCTCCGTAGTTAAGCGCGAATGAACATCTTAGATAGGAACACGTATGTTTGAATGGAAAAACAGAAATAATTGCATTAATTCATCGAGACACTGCAGAGCTCCTCACCCCCAACAATGGAGTTTAGAGACTCATGCCGTCAAAGAGTATAAAATTCAGATCTAAAAATGTCATGAGATACAAAATAAATCTCTAAAAGTTGTTTAAATACTAAACTAGTAACCTAGGTTTACAGAAAATGAGTAAACTAAGATGGATAGTGCAAAAATCCACTTCTGGGGTCCACTTGGTGTGTGCTGGGGCTGAGACTTAAGCCTCTCATGTGCATGGGCTGTTTCTGGAGTTGAACGCCAGGTTGTAACCTGTTTCTGGCGTTGAACTCCAACTTGTAACCTGTTTCTGGCGCTGAACGCCAAACTGCAACATGGAACTGGCGTTGGACGCCAGTTTACGTCATCTATCTTCGCGCAAAGTATGGACTATTATATATTGCTGGAAAGCCCATGATGTCTACTTTCGAACTCAATTAAAAGGGCGCCAATTGGACTTCTGTAGCTCCAAAAAATCCATTCCGAGTGCAGGGAGGTCAGAATCTAACAGCATCAGCAGTCCTTTTTCAGCCTAAATAAGATTTTTGCTCAGCTCCCTCAATTTCAGCCAGAAAATACCTAAAATTACAGAAAAACACACAAACTCATAGTAAAGTCCAGAAATATGAATTTTGCCTAAAAAATAGTTAAATTATACTAAAAACTAACTAAAACATACTAAAATCTACATGAAATTACCCCCTAAAAAGCGTATAAAATATCCGCTCATCAGTACATATTGTGAAACAAAGAAATTTAAATTACATATTGAGAAAAGGAAAAGGATAAATGACACGTCAAATTACATGACGTGATTAGAATGCATAAGCCAATTCTGCCTAATGAAAAGGTGCACTTAACATTTTCAAAGATTCAAGGATCGGTGTCGTATCAAAACAATTTTGATGTCATGTCAAAGAGTACATGATTCATAAGGAAAAGTATAATGACAAGGATAGGCGTTCCTAAAGATTCAAGTAGTAGTTTACAGATAAGAGGTGGACATATTGAGTGTTTGAAGAATTTCAATGGAGACAATGAGAGAAAAACTTTGCATTTGTTAGAATTGAGGTCAAGCTAAATCAAGGTACAATATTCACATGAGGAGAATGGTCAAAGTCAATGGCGTCGTTTACCAAATTCAAGAGAATGTTTAGGAACACAACTAAATAACATGTCCACAAGATATGAAAAAACATAAGGAGGAATTATTTTACCGTTGAAAAAGGAAAAATATGAATTAAACATTTTTCAGAAGAATCAAGAAGAGTATAAATGTTTGCGTTACATCAAAACATATTTCAGTTGAAATAAGTTATGCGAGGTTTTGTAAAATGTAGGTTACTTGTAATAAGGACAAAAATTTTTCTTCTAGAATCTTGGAGGATATTTGGCGCACGAATTTGCAATCACAGTTTTTGCAATCCGCACAACTAACCAGCAAGTGCACTGGGTCGTCCAAGTAATACCTTACGCGAGTAAGGGTCGATCCCACGGAGATTATTGGTTCGAAGCAAGCTATGTTTATTTTATTAATCTTAGTCAGGATGCCAATAAGGTTATTTGGATTTAATTGTAAGAAGTAAAAGTATTTGGAATAAGGAATTGTTACTTTATTAATGGAGAATATGTTGGAGTTTTGGAGATGCTTTGTCCTCTGAATTTCTGCAATGTAATATTCAACTCAATTGTTTGTAAAGTTCCATCCATGGCAAGCTGTATGTAGGGTGTCACCATTGTCAGTGGCTACTTCCCATCCTCTCAGTGAAAACGGTCCAGATGCCCTGTCACAGCACGGCTAATCAGTTGTTGGTTCTCGATCATGTTGGAATAGGATCCATTGATCCTTTTGCGTTTGTCATCACACCCAGCAATCGCGAGTTTGAAGCTCGTCACAGCCATTCAATCCTTGAATCCTACTCGGAATACCACAGACAAGGTTTAGACTTTCCGGATCCTCAAGAGTGGCCGCCATCAGTTCTAGCTTATACCACGAAGATTCTGATTAAGGAAGCTAAGAGATGCTCATTCAATCTGATGTAGAACGGAGGTGGTTGTCAGGCACACGTTCATGGATTGAGGAAGGTGATGAGTGTCACGGATCATCACCTCCTTCACAATTAAGCGCGAATGAACATCTTAGATAGGAATACACACACGTTTGAATGAAATAGAAACGATTGCATTAATTCATTGAGACGCTGCAAAGCTCCTCACCCCCAACAATGGAGTTTAGAGACTCATGCCGTCAAAGTGTATAAAATTCAGATCTGAAAATGTCATGAGGTGCAAAGTAATCCTCTAAAAGTTGTTTAAATAGTAAACTAGTAACCTAGGTTTACAGAATATAAGTAAACTAAGATAATTGGTACAGAAATCCACTTCTGGGGCCCACTTGGTGTGTGCTGGGGCTGAGACTAAAGCTTCTCACGTGCTTGGGCTGTTTCTGGAGTTGAACGCCAGGTTGTGACGTGTTTTGGGCGCTGAACTCCAACTTGTAACCTGTTTCTGGCGCTGGACGCCAGACAGCGGTATGAAACTGGCGTTGAACACCAGTTTACGTCATCTATATTCGCGCAAAGTATGGACTATTATATATTGCTGGAAAGCCCTGGATGTCTACTTTCCAACCCAATTAAGAGAGCCTCAATTGGACTTCTGTAGCTCCAAAAAATCCATTCCGAGTGCAGGGAGGTCAGGATCCAACAGCATCAGCAGTCCTTTTTCAGCCTAACTCAGATTTTTGCTCAGCTCCCTCAATTTCAACCAGAAAATACCTGAAATTATAGAAAAACACACAAACTCATAGTAAAGTACAGAAATATGATTTTTGCCTAAAAACTAATAATATTTTACCAAAAACTAATTAAAACATACTAAAATCTACATGAAATTACCCCCAAAATGCGTATAAAATATCCGCTCATCACAACACCAAACTTAAACTGTTGCTTGTCCCCAAGCAACTAGATGAATAAAAGAGGATAAAAAGAAATCAAGAAGCAATAATATCTCAGAGTTTTAAGTGAAGCTCAGATTCTAATTAGATGAGCGGAGCTAGTAGCTTTTTGCTTCCAAACAGTTTTGGCATCTCACTTTGTCCTTTGAAATTCGGAATGATTGGCATCCATAGGAACTCAGAATTCAGATAGTATTATTGATTTTCCTAGTTAAGTATGTTGATTCTTGAACACAGCTACTTTTATGAGTCTTGGCCGTGGCCCTAAGCACTTTGGTTTCCAGTATTACCACCGGATACACAAATGCCACAGACACATGACTGGGTGAACCCTTTTCAGATTGTGACTCAGCTTTGCTAGAATCCCCAGTTAGAGGTGTCCAGAGCTCTTAAGCACACTCTTTTTGCTTTGGATCATGACTTTAACCACTCAGTCTCGAGCTTTTCACTTGGACCTTCATGACACAAGCACATGGTTAGGGACAGCTTGATTTAGCCGCTTAGGCCTGGATTTTATTTCCTTGGGCCCTCCTATCCATTGATGCTCAAAGCCTTGGATCTTTTTTTTTTTACCCTTGCCTTTTGGTTTTAAGGGCTATTGGCTTTTTTCACTGCTTTTTCTTGCTTCAAGAATCACTTTCATGATTTTTCAGATCATCAATAGCATTTCTCTTGTTCATCATTCTTTCAGGAGCCAACAATTTTAACATTCATAAAATTCAATATCAAAAATATACACTGTTCAGGCATTCATTCAGAAGACAAAAAGTATTGCCACCACATATAAATAATTAGAATTTTCCTTATTAAGAACTCGAAAAAATATTGCCTTTTTATTCTAAAAATCTACTATTTTATTCATGTTTGATGATGATGAGAAAAATAAATTATGGCTTAATTGGAGATAAAATCAAAATAGAGATACTAATTACTACTACTAATATATAACTTCTAAGGTAAATTCATAATAAGAATAGTCATCACAGAGTTAAGGCAAAGATTAGGACTCAACAACCTTTATTTTGGGAAGTGGGGGTTCTTCTAGTCTATGGGATGCTTGATCCTTCAAGTCACATCCTTGCTTTTCCTATTCCCTTAGGTGCCATGATCTTGATGAGTTTTAGCTCAATGATCATGGCAAATCACACCAAACTTAGAGGTTTGCTTGTCCTCAGGCAAAAAGAAAGGATAAAAGAGGAATAGAGGGAGAGGCAATTTTGAAATCCAAAAGATATGATGAGTTGAAAAAGATTTGAAAAAGATTTGGATTGGAAAAAGATTTGTGTTTATGAATTAAGATATATTTAATATTTTTGAAAAAGGGATTTTAGAAATTAGGGTTTTTAGAAATTAGGATATTTTTGGAATTGAAGGATGATATTTTGAAACATGTTTATGCAAGAAATCATGAATTGAAACATAAAAATTAGAAAATTTGTAAAGGAAAGCGAATTTTACCTCCTCCCCACCATCCTGGCGTTAAACGCCCAAATGCTGCATGTTTTGGGCGTTTAACGCCCAGTTGATGCTTCTCCTGGGCATTCAACGCCCAGCTGTTGCTTCTTTCTGGCATTGAACGCCAAGAAGTCCTTTGTCACTGGGCGTTTTTCTGAACGCCCAAGACGCTGTCAATCTGGCGTTAAACGCCCAGAAGGTGCTTCTTTCTAGCGTTTAACACCCAGATGGCTACCCTTACTGGCGTTGAACGCCCAGTGGGTGCTTCTTTTGGGCGTTCAATGCCCAAAATATTTCTTACTGACTTTTTCACGCCAGTAAGCTTCCAAATTCTCCTGTAACTCTGTGAATTCAATCAATTGCCTTTTTTACCTTCTGAAGATACTTGACACATACCTGTAAAGAAAAGGAAATTTATTTAATTAGTAAATAAACTTTGTAAATGGATGGGTTGCCTCCCAACAAGCGCTTCTTTATTGTCTTTAGCTGGACTATTACTGAGCTCTAATCAAGTCTCAGTTTTGAGCATTCTTGCTCAAAATTACTTTCAAGATAATGTTTAATTCTCTGTCCATTAACAATGAACTTTTTGTTAGAGTCATTATCCTGAAGCTCTACATATGCATATGGTGATACACTTGTAATCACATATGGACCTGTCCACCGGGACTTTAATTTCCCGGGGAATAATTTGAGCCTAGAATTGAATAGCAGAACTTTCTGCCCCGGCTCAAAGACTCTGGATGACAGTTTCTTATCATGCCATCTTTTCGCTTTCTCTTTGTATATTTTTGCATTCTCGAAAGAATTGAGTCTAAATTCCTCTAGCTCATTTAACTGGAGCAATCGTTTTTCTCCAGCTAACTTGGCATCAAGGTTCAGGAATCTGGTTGCCCAGTAGGCCTTGTGTTCCAGTTCCACTGGCAAGTGACATGCCTTTCCATACACAAGCTGGTATGGAGAGGTCCCTATAGGGGTCTTGAATGATGTTCTGTATGCCCACAGAGCATCATCCAAGCTCCTTGCCCAATCCCTTCTACGGTTAATTACAGTCCGTTCCAGGATTCTTTTGAGTTCTCTATTTGAGACTTCAGCTTGCCCATTAGTCTGTGGATGGTATGGAGTGGCTACCCTGTGGCTAACTCCATAACGAACCAAAGCAGAGTAAAGTTGTTTATTGCAGAAATGAGTGCCCCCATCACTGATTAATACTCTAGGGGTACCAAATCTGCTGAAGATGTGTTTCTGGAGGAATTTTAACACTGTTTTAGTGTCACTAGTGGGTGTTGCAATAGCCTCCACCCATTTGGATACATAATCCACTGCCACCAGAATATAAGTGTTTGAGTATGATGGTGGGAAAGGTCCCATAAAGTCAATACCCCATACATCAAACAACTCAATCTCCAAGATTCCTTGTTGAGGCATGGCATAACTGTGAGGCAGATTGCCAGATCTTTGGCAACTGTCACAATTAAGTACAAATGCTCGGGAATCTTTATAGAGAGTAGGCCAGTAGAAGCCACATTGGAGGACTCTTGTGGCTGTTCGCTCACTTCCAAAATGTCCTCCATACTGTGATCCGTGGCAGTGCCATAGAATCTTCTACGCTTCTTCCTTAGGCACACATCTACGGATTACTCCGTCTGCACATCTCTTGAAGAGATATGGTTCATCCCAAAGATAGTACTTTGCATATGTGATCAATTTCTTTGATTGCAGCCTACTGTACTCTTTGGGTATGAATCTCACTGCCTTGTAATTTACAATATCTGCAAACCATGGCACTTCCTGGATGGCAAAGAGTTGCTCATCCGGAAAGGTTTCAGAGATCTCAGTCAGAGGGAGGGACGCCCCTTCTACTGGTTCTATTCGGGACAGGTGATCTGCTACCTGATTCTCTGTCCCTTTTCTGTCTCTTATTTCTATATCAAACTCTTGCAGAAGCAACACCCATCTTATCAGTCTGGGTTTTGAATCCTGCTTTGTGAGTAGATATTTAAGAGCAGCATGATCAGTGTACACAATCACTTTTGATCCTACTAAATAGGATCTGAATTTGTCAATGGCGTAAACCACTGCAAGTAGCTCTTTTTCTGTGGTTGTGTAATTCTTCTGTGCGTCATTTAGAACACGACTGGCATAGTAAATGACGTGCAGAAGCTTGTCATGCCTTTGTCCCAACACTGCGCCAATGGCATGGTCACTGGCATCACACATTAGTTCAAATGGCTATGTCCAGTTTGGTGCAGAGATGATTGGTGCTGTGACCAATTTAGCTTTCAGAGTCTCAAATGCCTGCAAACACTCCTTATCAAAGACAAATGGCATGTCAGCAGCTAGCAGGTTGCTCAGAGGTTTGGCGATTTTTAAAAATCCTTTATAAACCTCCTATAGAATCCTGCATGCCCCAGAAAGCTTCTGATTGCCTTAACATTGGCAGGTGGTGGTAATTTTTCAATTACCTCTACCTTAGCTTGATCCACCTCTATTCCCTTGTTCGCGATTTTGTGCCCAAGGACAATTCCTTCAGTCACCATAAAGTGACATTTTTCCCAGTTTAAAACCAGGTTAGTCTCTTGGCATCTCTTTAGAACAAGTGCTAGATGATCAAGACAGGAGCTGAATGAGTCTCCAAATACTGAAAAGTCATCCATGAAGACTTCCAGGAATTTTTCCACCATATCAGAGAAAATTGAGAGCATGCACCTCTGAAAGGTTGCAGGTGCATTGCACAGGCCAAATGGCATCCTTCTGTATGCAAATACTCCAGATGGACATGTGAATGCTATTTTCTCTTGATCTTTTGGATCTACTGCAATTTAATTATAACCTGAATATCCATCTAGGAAGCAGTAGTATTCATGACCTGCCAGTCTTTCTAGCATCTGGTCTATGAATGGTAAAGGAAAATGATCCTTTCTGGTAGCTGTATTGAGCCTTCTATAATCAATACAAATACGCCACCTAGTAACTATTCTTGTAGGAACCAGTTCATTTTTTTCATTATGAACCACTGTCATGCCACCTTTCTTAGGGTCGACTTGGACAGGGCTTACCCAGGGGCTATCAAAAATAGGATAAATAATCCCAGCCTCTAGTAACTTAGTGACCTCTTTCTGCACCACCTCCTTCATGGCTGGATTCAGCCGCCTTTGTGGTTGAACCACTGGTTTGGCGTCACCCTCCAGTAAGATCTTGTGCATGCATCTGGCTAGGCTAATGCCATTGAGATCACTGATGGACCACCCAAGAGCTATCTTGTGTGTCCTTAGCACTTGAATTAGTGCTTCCTCTTCCTGTGGCTCTAAGGTAGAGCTTATGATTACAGGAAAGGTATCAACTTCTCCCAGGAATGCATATTTTAGGGATGGTGGTAATGGTTTGAGCTCGAGTTTTGGAGGTTTCTCCTCTTCCTGAGGGATTTTCAGAGGTTCTACTATTCTCTCTGATTCCTCCAAATTAGGCTGAACATCTATAAAGATGTCCTCTAGCTCTGATTCGAGACTCTCAGCCATATTGACCTCTCTTACCAGAGAGTCAATAATATCAACACTCATGCAGTCATTTGGGGTGTCTGGATGTTGCATGGCTTTGACAACATTCAACTTGAACTCCTCCTGATTGATTCTCAAGGTTACTTTCCTTTTTTGGATGTCAATGAGGGTTCGGCCAGTTGCTAGGAAAGGTCTTCCTAGAATGAGAGTTGCACTCTTGTGCTCCTCCATTTCCAGCACCACAAAGTCAGTAGGAAAGGCAAATGGCCCAACCTTGACAATCATGTCTTCAATCACGCCTGATGGGTATTTAATGGAGCCATCAGCAAGTTGAAGACATATCCGGGTTGGTTTGACTTCTTCAGTCAAACCGAGCTTTGTGATAATAGATGCAGGTATTAGGTTGATACTTGCCCCAAGGTCACATAGAGCTTGCTTGGTACAATTACCCTCTAATGTGCATGGTATCATAAAGCTCCCGGGATCTTTAAGCTTCTCAGGTAAGCTTTTCAGAATGACTGCACTACATTCTTCAGTGAGGTAAACTTTTTCAGTTTCCCTCCAATCCTTCTTATGACTTAAGATCTCTTTCATGAACTTAGCGTAAGAGGGTATTTGCTCAAGTGCTTATGCAAACGGAATCTTTATTTCAAGAGTCCTGAGATAGTCTGCAAAGCGGGCAAATTGCTTATCCTGTTCCGCTTGGCGGAGTTTTTGAGGATAAGGCATTTTGGCTTTGTATTCCTCAACCTTAGTTGCTGCAGGTTTATTGCCTGTAGAAGTGGGTTGGGAAGCTTTTTTAGAAAGGTTGTTATCAGCACTTGTATGTGAGTGATCCCCCACTAGCATTTGAATGCCAGGGGTGGAAGCTGGAGTGGCGTTAGACGCCACCTCCTTATTTGTTACTGGCGTCTGAACGCCAGAACTGTGCTCCCTTTGGGCGTTCAACGCCGGATTCATGCTTGTTTCTGGCGTTGAACGCCAAGAATGAGCATGGGCTGGGCGTTCAGTGCCAGCCTTATTCCTCTCTGGGCTCTGATTGTCCTCAGAGGGATTTTGAGTAGCCATTTGTTTATTTCTTGGCTTCCTGCTGCTTTGAAGTGAGGTATTTAATGTTTTCCCACTTCTTAATTGAACTGCTTGGCATTCTTCTGCTATTTGTTTTGACAGTTGCCTTTCTGTTTGCTTTAACTGTACTTCCATATTTCTGTTAGCCATTCTTGTTTCCTGTAGTATTTCCTTGAATTCGGCTAGCTGATTGGTTAGAAAGTCTAATTGCTGATTGAATTCATTAGCCTGATCCACAGGACTGAGTTCAGCAGTTACTGTTTTAGCTTCTTCATTCATGGAAGGTTCACTGCTTAGGTACATATGCTGATTTCTGGAAACTGTATCAATAAGCTCTTGAGCTTCTTCAATTGTTTTTCTCATACGTATAGATCCACCAGGTGAGTGGTCTAGAGAAATCTGAGCTTTTTCTGTAAGCCCATAGTAGAAGATGTCTAATTGCACCCACTCTGAAAACATTTCAGAGGGGCATTTTCTTAGCATCTCTTTGTATCTCTCCCAGGCATCATAAAGGGATTCATTATCTCCTTGTTTGAAGCCTTGGATGCTTAGCCTTAGCTGTGTCATTCGTTTTGGAGGGAAATAGTGATTCAGGAATTTTTCTGACAGCTGTTTCCATGTTTTTATGATGTTCTTAGGTTGGTTATTTAACCAACTCTTAGCTTGATCTTTTACAGCAAATGGAAACAGTAGTAATCTGTAGACATCCTGATCTATTTCCTTATCATGTACTATGTCAGCAATTTGCAAAAATTGTGCCAGAAACTCTGTAGGTTCTTCATTTGGAAGACCAGAATACTGGCAGCTTTGCTGCACCATGATAATGAGCTGAGGATTCAACTCAAAGCTACTAACTCCAATGGAGGGTATACAGATACTACTCCCATATGAAGTAGTAGTGGGGTTAGCATATGACCCCAGAGTCCTCCTGGACTGTTCATTTCCACTTAGTTCCATGATGGAATAAAGGAGATGGTATGTATGTTGATATTATTTATTTCATAAAAATAAAATAGAAATGGAATAAATAAAAACGGAATAAAATAAAAAAGAATTGAAAATATTTTGTGAAGATTTTCGAAAAATTTTGAAATTGAAATCTGAAGTTTTTATATAAAAATTTCGAAATTATTGTTTAAAATTAGTTAGAAAAGATATATTTTTTTTTTGAATTTTGAATTTTATGATGAAAGAGAAAAACACATAAAAGACACAAGACTTAAAATTTTTAGATCTAATGATCCTTATTTTCGAAAATTTTGGAGGGAAAACACCAAGGAACACGAAACTTAAAAATTTTAAGATCAAAACACAAGAAAGATTCAAGAACACCTTAAAGATTCACAAGAACACCAAGAACAAAAGAAAGAACACCAAACTCAAAATTTTTTTAGAAAACCAAGACAAATTTTTGAAAATTAAAGAAAAATTAACAAGAAAACACCAAACTTAGAGTTTGGCACAAGATTCAATCAAAGAAAAATTATTTTTGAAAAATATGTTTAAAAGAAGATGCCCAATTGCTAAGAACATAAGCCAACGCTATAACCAACTGAGCTAAAAATGTAATGTATTTTAAAGATGTATTATTTTTGTGGATAAAAGTATAATTTTTGAAAGTTAATGTTTTGAAAAACTACAAGAAAAACAAGAAAAGACACAAAGCAAGAAAAACTCAAGATCAAACAAGAAAAATAAACAAGAACAACATGAAGATCAATGAAGAACAAAGAACACAAGTTCGAAAATTTTAAAGAAAAATATAAAATACGCAATTGACACCAAACTTAGAACAAGACACTAAACTCACGAAAATAATTAAAAATTGATAAAGAAAAATAATATTTTTGAAAAATTTTTAAAAAGGGATAATAAAAGATGCAATTCTAGTAAAAAAAAGGATAAATTCTTCCTAATCTAAGCAACAAAATAAACCTTTAGTTGTTCAAACTCGAATAATCCCCGGCAACGGTGCCAAAAACTTGGTGCACGAATTTGCAATCACAGTTTTTGCAATCCGCACAACTAACCAGCAAGTGCACTGGGTCGTCCAAGTAATACCTTACGCGAGTAAGGGTCGATCCCACGGAGATTATTGGTTCGAAGCAAGCTATGTTTATTTTATTAATCTTAGTCAGGATGCCAATAAGGTTATTTGGATTTAATTGTAAGAAGTAAAAGTATTTGGAATAAGGAATTGTTACTTTATTAATGGAGAATATGTTGGAGTTTTGGAGATGCTTTGTCCTCTGAATTTCTGCAATGTAATATTCAACTCAATTGTTTGTAAAGTTCCATCCATGGCAAGCTGTATGTAGGGTGTCACCATTGTCAGTGGCTACTTCCCATCCTCTCAGTGAAAACGGTCCAGATGCCCTGTCACAGCACGGCTAATCAGTTGTTGGTTCTCGATCATGTTGGAATAGGATCCATTGATCCTTTTGCGTTTGTCATCACACCCAGCAATCGCGAGTTTGAAGCTCGTCACAGCCATTCAATCCTTGAATCCTACTCGGAATACCACAGACAAGGTTTAGACTTTCCGGATCCTCAAGAGTGGCCGCCATCAGTTCTAGCTTATACCACGAAGATTCTGATTAAGGAAGCTAAGAGATGCTCATTCAATCTGATGTAGAACGGAGGTGGTTGTCAGGCACACGTTCATGGATTGAGGAAGGTGATGAGTGTCACGGATCATCACCTCCTTCACAATTAAGTGCGAATGAACATCTTAGATAGGAACACACACACGTTTGAATGAAATAGAAACGATTGCATTAATTCATTGAGACGCTGCAAAGCTCCTCACCCCCAACAATGGAGTTTAGAGACTCATGCCGTCAAAGTGTATAAAATTCAGATCTGAAAATGTCATGAGGTGCAAAGTAATCCTCTAAAAGCTGTTTAAATAGTAAACTAGTAACCTAGGTTTACAGAATATGAGTAAACTAAGATAATTGGTGCAGAAATCCACTTCTGGGGCCCACTTGGTGTGTGCTGGGGCTGAGACTAAAGCTTCTCACGTGCTTGGGCTGTTTCTGGAGTTGAACGCCAGGTTGTGACGTGTTTTGGGCGCTGAACTCCAACAGCATCAGCAGTCCTTTTTCAGCCTAACTCAGATTTTTGCTCAGCTCCCTCAATTTCAGCCAGAAAATACCTGAAATCATAGAAAAACACACAAACTCATAGTAAAGTTCAAAAATATTATTTTTGCCTAAAAACTAATAATATTTTACTAAAAACTAATTAAAACATACTAAAATCTACATGAAATTACCCCCAAAAAGCGTATAAAATATCCGCTCATCAATATTTAGGTACATAACCAAACAAAGATATGCATAAAAACGGTAACAAAATCGGTAAGAATTAAGTTGCACTCAAATAAAGAATCGAAATTTCTTCGCGAATAACATGTGCGGGTAGCCGCCTAGGAGAAGAGAAGCAAGCTACCTTCCATCTATATAATAGCCCGTCGTGTGGGCCTCCCGCTGAGGCTTCACGCTCTACTTTAGACTACTTTCCTTGATCTACTGTCAGCCGTTTCATTAGGACAGCACTTGAACGATGTTGACAATAAAGTAATGGAAGATGAGGTTCATTGCTCGCCGGTGGAAGGGCCTGTGCTCAATAAACCACTCACCCACGCTATGGATCTCTCGCCATGGGTGTCACGTCTTCAAGCAATAAATTTTCTATATATCAGTAAAAGAGTAGGCGTACATTATGGACATATAGGTTTAAACTATATAAAGAAGTTCCGAAGTTCATGTAAGGAAGTACATGTAAAAATAAAGATGATTCTCATAAAAAATTTAAAAATTGGTTGTGGACAAAATCAGGCAAAGGACAAATCAATCAAAACTTCTTCAAAATGATCCAAACAAAATTTCGAAAGAATGCTATAAGATATAGTGTAGCAAAATGAGTTCGGAGCTTATCGAGGGATTATGATTTCCATGTAGAGAAATGCAAAATTGAAAGCTGTGATGTCAAGAATCTACAAGATAGCTAAGAGTATGGTCAGAGCAGAATATGCATAAGATGTAGAATATGAAACTAAAGAGTCAAATCGTACCATAATAAAGAATCTAATTCAGAAAATTTTGATAGAAAGAACAAGAGAAAAGATGATATGTTGATCGAAGAAAGTTCCGACTGAATTAAAATACAAAGTCCACAAATAAAGACAACTCACGTTAATGACAATATTTTCAAAAATTTAAAGATCATTCTGTATACTAAAACAAGTTCAAGCTTGAATGAATGGGTGTAAGATTCATAAAGAGAAATATAAGAAATTGCAAGGATGATTATTCACAATTGAACAAGGATATATATATATATATATATATATATATATATATATATATATATGTGAACAATGGAGTATAACTAAAGGATGATCAGATCATGGTTCAAGAAAGAAATTCGAAACAAGGAACTTCAACGAGAATAGCAAGAGGGAGCGATGTGCTAACTCACGCGACTCAAGTAATATTCGAAAGTCAAAACTAGGCAAGAAAAGTAACCTCTAACATTCTTAAACCTCGTGATCCACTTTACTTATTACTTCTATTTTGTCTATGATAACCTGTTAGTGCTTCCATGTACACAAATCATCAGTATTAAGTTGGCCAGACCTAATACCATGAGGAATGCAACGGTCAACTAACAGTATTAATCAATGGACAAGCATGCATGTGAAACTCAAACTCTTGTCATTAGGACAAGTCCTACTGCATGACAGACACTCAGAGTATGCAGTGAAGCATAATCAGTCCATTTTCAAGGCTCTAATAGGAGTTAACTGCTCTAATACCAAATTGTAACGACCTAACTTTCAATACGTCATGATCGTACCAAAGGAAAGGTGTTACCAACCTATTCCCTTTATTATCTTTTAATATTGAGCCTTTATGCATTAATTTATTAACAACTTTACAAAAAGTTAAAAACATTTTCAACAAGAACAGAATAACACATATCCACATACTTAATATTAGTAATATATTATAGTATTACATATAAAACCAATTACAAAACTTACCCCTTTGAATAAAACTCTAACTAACAAGGCGAGGGAAAAAATTAATTCTAACAATGACTCAACTTGGAAACATATTCTTCTATGCACTTGTAGTTTTGCAATAAGCCTTCGCACCTGTAGTTGAAAGGGGGTGGAAATAGGGAGTAAAAATTGGAGAGTTCTTAGTAGGATCGGGGTTAAAAGTTAAGTTCATTTTATTCTTTATTATACTTAGCCAACAACAACAAATTCTGGAATACAAACAACTTTTAACAAACCAAAGATATAGGGAAAATAAATCAGAAAGCACACATGCACAACCATAACAAACTATAGAATGCAGTAAAATCACAAGTCAAGAAGCACATACACACAATCACAGAATAGTATGTGCAAACAAGTATGATGCATGTCTAGCCCTAGGACAGGAAATGAGCTCATTTGTCGGTTTTGACTCGCACCCGACACAATCCGACTCGCAAGTCAAATAAGGCATTCTAGCGGCATAACCTCTGCAAAGTTCCAACCTCTTGCAGATGCTGATTCTTTAGCTAAAGTATGTCAAACATGACCGCTGCAAGTACTTGCAGGCGTTGATTCTCCAGCTGAAACACGTGACCCTTTCTCCTGGAAGCCATTCCATATTTATGGGTATCTCTGCACAATCATTCACATACAAAGCCCATGACGTAACATTTTCATATCAGCACCAAAACTATTTACTTTTCGTCACCCTCTCTTGACTTTTTAATTATTCTCATAATCACACGTGTCAATTTATCTTTTCTCTTTTATTAAGGGCCAAGCCCATCTTTATACAACTTTACTTAAGAATTTTATGGAAAGAGAATCAAAGGATTCTTATATTAATTCTATATTTTAAGGGTGTTTTTCTTTATTGTTATATGTTCTGTCCTTTAGAATAATAATAATAATAACTTACTTTTAAATGATGTAAATAATTTAATATTTAATATATAAAGCTTTGTTTGAATACTCAACTCCTTTTAACGATAACTCCAAAACTTTTGTTAATTATGTTTTAAACCACAAATTTTAAAATATTTTATTTCTAACCTAACATTTTTATAAAATCATACTTTAAACCTCATTGAATTTCATGTTTATAAAAGTAATTCTAAACTTTTATGAAATACCTGTTTTATCTTTGTACTTTATTTACTACCCAAAAGATCCAAAAACTCATATAATTAAAAATTTAACCTCAATATTTTTATATAAATACAATTATATCCTTCAAAATAAAATTTACTAACTGAATTCTTCTCCTTCTCAAAACTGAAACATTACTTCAATTTTTTTTGTCACAATACTAACTTGAGATTTTATCCATTTTTGAGCATTTTGGTCACCGATCCTTCGTAATTTTTAGTATAATCTCTCGGCCATTAAACCAAACTAATTTTATTCAAAATCTAATATCATGACAACCCCAAATCAGCCTCATCATCACGGTTTGGGCAGCATCCAAATAGCCGAACCACAACCTTAATCACATACAATAATATATCAATAAAATTCAATATAAATTTAATCAAACTTCATCAATAATCAAGCACAACAACCACTCACTTATTCAACACAAATTTAATCGGTGAGATTTTATCAAAATCCTACCTCTGTATAAAATTAAAACAACGGAAATTTCGGAGAAATTTTTTGATCAAGCTGTTGAAAAAGAGAATGTCAGAAATCGTTTGTGCCTCCTAGAATATCAATTGGCCGAACTCGAGGAATAGGGGAGCTACATCATTGTTAATCTCTATTGATCAAAAGTGATACCAACATGTAAGAAGGAAATATACGAACACTTTTATCGGATTAAATTTTTTATTGGAGTTACAGATTAAAAGAAATGGAAGAAAAAAATCACGGAGGTGTCACGGGTTTTTTTTCAAGGACACTCGGTCTCTCTCTTTTCCCTTCCGAGTTCAATTCGGTGGTGATAATGAAGATAATCAAAGGATGATGGTAATTATTTGATGATTTGTGGTGTAAAGCTTATTAGGTGTCACGGTTATATATGTATATATGTATACATATAAGCCACGTTTGTTATTTCTTTTCTCTTGGTTCCTTTATGGCTTCGGCCAAGTAAATTAAATGGAACAAGGATTATGATTATAATTATTGGTGATCATATGCTAGGTGTCAAGTTTTGGAGCTGCTGAGTGATGAATGGATATTTTATACGCTTTTTGCTATTGTTTTGATATAGTTTTTAGTATGTTTTATTTAAGTTTTATTATATTTTCATAGGTTTTAGTGTGAAATTCACATCTTTGGATTGTACTTTGAATTTATATCTTTTTATGAAATTTCAGGTATTTTCTAGTTGAAATTGAGGAGTGAGAGCAAAAGTCTGATTCAGAGGCAGAGAAAGCACTACAGATGCTGTCAGGATCTGATCTCCTTGCACTCGAAAGAGCTTTTCTGGAGCTACAGACATTCAAATGGAGCGTTCTCAACGGCTATGGAAAGCTAATATCTAGGGCTTTCCAGATATGTATAATAGTTCATACTTTACTTCAGAATTAAAAGCTTAAAACTGGCATTTAATGCCATCCCTCTGCCCTTTTCTGGCGTTCAGCGCCCACAAGGTGGTAGCCAGTGTCCAAACATCCAAGAAGGACCCCCTAGCTAGTGTTCAATGCCTTAGAGCCCTCCTAGCATGTGGATTTCAATCAAGCTCAGCCCAAACACTCACCAAGTGGGCCCCATAAGTGGATTTTAGCAGCAAAAGAGTGTTTTGCCCCTTTTCTTGTAATCCTTAGTCATTAGATTAGTATATATCGAACAAGGATCACCCTTGTTCAGGACTTTTTGACACTTAACATGTTTATCATTGTATTTTCTATCAGTATGAATTACTAAACCTCCAAGGTTGAGCCTAGGAGCTCTGCTGAGTTTTATGGATTAATAAAAGTACTACTGTTCTATCTCAATTCGTGTTTAATTCTATTCTAAGATGTATCTTCGTTCTTCATCCTTATGAATGCGTTGAACCGGCACAAGGTTATCTCATTCTACATGGGTTCGGAGTGAGTCTTTCATCGGACAACAATGAACCACTAGCTTGATCATACATCTCTTAGACGGCTAATCCACGACGTCGTTGGGGACTTCTTGAGACACCATTTCAGCTGAGGCACGGGGAGATTAGAGTCTTTGTGGTAGAGGCTAGAACCAAAGGCACAACATTCTCTGATCCAGAAGATTTGACCTTGTCTGTGGCGTTTTGAGTAGGATCACTAAGGGGAATGAATTGCAGAAGCTTCACCCTCAATCAGACTGGATCCACACTAATCCTGGGATTGAGATCCGGAGGAGCATGGCGACCTCTCAACTGGCGTTGATCACATACAGCCTGCCATAGAAGAAGTCATTCACAGTTGGAGTAGACAGTAAGACCGAAGTAATCCAGAAGAACAAAGCATCTCTGAAACCTTAACCATCTTCATATTATTGCATTCACCATCAACTGAGTAACATTTTCTTTATTTTCCTTTTATGCGCTTTAAACAAACAACAACTTCTCTATTTGCCTGACTAAGATCTACAAGATAACCATAGCTTGCTTCAAATCACAATCCTCGTGGGATCGCCCTGACTCACTCAAGTATTACTTGGACGACCCAGTGCACTTGCTGGTTCAGTTGTGCGAAGTTAAATTCCAAACATCAAGATTTTGGTGCGGTTGTCGGGAATTGTTCGAGTTTGGACAACTGATAGATTATCTTGTTGCTTTGATTAGGTATTGCTTTTTTTATTTTATTTGAGTCTTTTATTTTCTTTTCCAAAAAAATAAAATAAAAAAATCTTTCAAAAACTTTTCTGTTTTTGGCTATGTATTTCTTTTTGAGTTTCTTACTTTGAGTCTTACCTGTTTTTTATTTTCTTTTTCAAAAATTTTTTGAAAACATTTTCTTTTCTTCATTAATCTTGTTCTTTTGTTTGAGTCTTTGTTCTTGTCTTGTTTGAGTCTTTTTCGAATTTATTGAGTCTTTTTCAAAAAAATCTTCAAAAATAGTATCTTTTGTTTGAGTCTTGTATCAATCTTTAAATTTGGTGTTTTCTTGTGTCTTTTCTCTAAATATTTTCGAAATTTGTGTCTTAGATTTTCAAAATTTTTAAGTTTTGTGTCCTTTGAATGTTCTTTTTTCTTTGAATTCCTTGAGTTTTGTTCTTGGTGTTCTTCTTGATCTTCAAAGTGTTCTTGTTTTTCTTTTTGTTTTGATCTTAAAAATTTTAAGTTTAGTGTCCCTTTGTGTTTTTCCTTGCAATTTTCGCATAGTAGTGTCCTTAGATCTAAAAATTTCAAGTTTGGTATCTTTTAGTTGTTTTTCTCTTTCTTCATTAAATTCAAGATTTAAAAAAATAATAATAGCTTTTCTATCTTTTTACTTCAATTTTTGAAAATCTTAACAAATTTTTCAAATTTTAATTTCCAATCATTATCATATCTTATCTTAGTTTAAATTTCAAAATAAAATCTTTTCAAAAATCATATCTTTTCAATTTACTATCTTATCTTTCTATCTTTCTTTAAAATTCAAAAATCTTATCTGATCTTATTTCAAATTCAAATTTCAAAATTCAAAATTTAAAATTTCTAATTTCAAATTTCAATATCAAATTTTTTTCAAAAATTAAATTTAAAATCTTATCGTTTTAAATCTTTTTCAAATTTCAAAATTCAAAAACTTTTTTAAAATCAAATCTTTTTCAAATCTTCCATGTTATCTTATTTTCAAATCTTTTCTTTCTTAACCTTCTTTCAAATCTTTATCTTATCTTTCTTTTTCTTCTTTTTAAAAACTTCCTAACTAATTCTTCTATCTCTTAATTTTCGAAAATCATTCTCTCTTTCTCTCTCTTCTATTTTCAAAAATCATCACTCAATTTTTAAATCTTTTTAATTAATTAAGCTTTTAATTTTCGAATCTAGTAAATAAATAAAATAAAAACAAAAATATTTTAATTATAATTTCCTTCTTTTCCTTTTAATATTCGAATTCTTCTTCTCCTTCTTCTATCTTCATCCTTCTTCTATCCTTTCTTCTTCTTCACATCTCACAGGGAGTCCTCTGTTCTTGAACATAGAACTCCCATTCTTCTTCTTTCTTGTTTTCTTTTTCTTGTTTATGACCAGGAACAAAGATCTTTGATAATGATCTTGAATCTAAAAAGATCCCAAGGAGGCACCTACAACAAGTTAAGCACAACACTCTGGAGGGAACGTTACAGATCTTTTCAAACAAGAAACAAGAAATACAGACTTGGAAGACAACGCTAATGGTGGAGGAGAAGCAAGAAAGGTTCTTGGAGCCTATACTGCACCAAATTCTGATTTCTATGGGCACAACATATCCATTCCGCTATCAATGCCACCAACGTTGAGCTGAAACCTCAACTGGTGACCTTAGTTCAACAGAACTGCTAGTACTATGGACTTCCATAGGAAAATCCAAATAAATTCTTATCTGACTTCTTGCAGATATGTGACACAGTCAAGACCAATGGAGTGAGTCCTGAGGTCTATAAACTTATGCTCTTTCCTTTTGCTGTAAGAGACAGAGCAAGAGTGTGGTTAGATTCTCAACCTAAAGAGAGTCTTGACACATGGGAAAAGGTGGTCAATGCATTATTGACCAAGTTTTTTTCACCTCAAAAGTTGAGCAGACTTAGGGTGGAAGTTCAAACCTTTAGACGAAAAGAGGGTGAATCCCTCTATAAAGCTTTAGAAAGGTACAAGCAATTGATCAGAAGATGTCCTCCCAACATGATCTCAGACTGGACCACACTAGACATCTTCTATAATGGCCTTTCTGAGATATCCAAGAAGTCACTGGATAACTCTGCTGGAGGATCACTCCACTGGAAGAAAACGCCTGAAGAGGCAAGAGAACTCATTGACATAGTTACAAACAACCAGTTTCTATACACTTCTGAAAGAAAAACTGTAAGTAATGGGGTACCTCAGAAGAAAGGAGTTCATGAAATTGATACTCTGAATGCCATATTGACTCAGAATAAGATCTTGACCCAACAGGTCAATATGATCTCCCAACATGTGACTGGACTGGAAGCTGCAGCTGGCACCCAAGAAGCTTCTTTTGAAGTAAAAGCTTATGATCCTGTGGAAGGATCATGGAAGAATCATCCTACAATCCATCATGGAGGAATCATCCTAACTTCTCATGGAAGGATTAGCAGAAGCCTCAACAAGGCTTCAACAACAATCAAGGTGGAAGGAACCAAAACAAGTTCAACAACAAACCATCATTCCCATCTTCTCAAGGGAATATGGAGACTCATAATTAGAGTCTTTCTAACTTGGTAACTATAGTCTTCAACATCTCTAAGACCACTCATAGTTTCATTACTGAAACAAGGTCCTCCATTAGAAATTTGGAGGTACAAGTTAGTCAATTGAGCAAGAGGATCCTTGAGACTCATTCTGACACTCTTCCTAGTAACACTGAAGTAAACCTAAGAGAAAAGTGCAAGACCATCACCATAGAGGCTGAGGCTGAATCTGGAGAGACTGGGATGGCATTAAACGCCAGTGAAGAGCATCTCACTGGGCGTTCAATGCCCCAGCTGGCACAGAAGCTGGAGTTATTCACTGGGCGTTCAATGCCCAAATTAATAGGGAATCTGGCGTTGAACACCAACTAGGAAGCACTGGCTGGGCATTCAACGCCCAACTTGGCAAGGGAACTGGAGTTAAACGCTAGTGAAGGGATGCATGATGGGCATTCAATGCCCAAAGAACCTCTAGAACTGGCGTTGAACGCTGGTAACAGCAGACTTACTGAGTGTTCAGCATCCATTAAAGAAATTACTACCCAGGAATTAAAGGAAGCCAAGGCTTATATAGAGACCATAGAGGTTCCCTTGCATGCACTCCTGCAGTGCATGAGTTCTGATGAATACTCATCCTCTGATGAAGATGAATACACTTGGGAAGAGTAAGTTTCTCGGTACCTAGGAGCTCTCATGAAACTGAATGCCAAACTATTTGGTACAAAACCTTTGGAGGAAGAACCTCTAGTACTTGCCAAAGAACTCAATGCTTTGGTACAGCAGAAGCTACCTCAGAAGCTTCTGACTCCTGGATGCTTTGTAATTCCTTGCACCATAGGCACCATGACCTTTGAGAAGGCTCTGTGTGACCTAGGGTCAAGCATAAACCTTATGCCACTCTCTGTAATGGAGAAGTTAGGAATCCTTGAGGTATAAGCTGCAAACATCACACTAGAGATTGCAGACAAATCAATGAAGAAAGCATATGGCTTATTAGAAGATGTCTTGGTGAAGATTGAAGACCACTACATCCCTGCAAAGTTTATCATTTTTGATGCTCGAGAAGATAAGGATGACTCTGTTATCCTTGGCAGACCTTTGCTAGCCACTGCCAATGCTATCATTGATGTAGCAAATGGAGATTGACTTTTCAACTAGGGGAGGATCACATCTTGTTTAAGAAGCCTCATCCCAACTCTCCCTTTGAAAAAAGAGAGATAACTGTGCAATACTTAGTGTTCCAACCCTCTCTTTTAGTGCAGAGCTTTACTAAGCCCCCAAACATCAATTCTAAGTTTGGTGTTGGGCAGCCATCCACAAGCACTGAGAACAAAGGTACTAAGAAGAAAGTACCTAAAGGCTGGAGGAACAAAAAAGTCCCCACTAAAGGCCTCTCACCTGGCATGAGAGTTGTCTCCACCAAGAAACCAGTCATACCATATACAGTGAGTCGTATCCTGTCTCTAGAGCATGTGGAGCTCATTCATGAAAGAGCAGGAAGAAAGTTCACTGTAAGGGGCAAAATTTTGATCACTTATCAATCTCCATAAGGAGCTAACCGTCAAGCTAGTGACGTTAAAGGAGCACTTGTTGAGAGGCAACCCAACCATAATTATTATTTATGTTTTTCTTTAATTTTTTATTTTGTTATTTTCTTTAAGTTTATGATCATGTACAGTAGTCAGAACAGAGACAGAAAGGTTCAGCAATGAAAACAAAACACTTTGGATGGAGTGTCTTGCTGGCATTGAACGCCAGCCAGGGAGCACTGGCTGGGCATTTAACGCCCAAATTGGCAAGCTTGCTGGCGTTGAACACTAGCCAGGGAGTATAATGCTGGGCCTTCAATGCCTATACAGAGGGCAGAAAATCTGAATTTCCTAGCCTCTCAGGACTAGTGGGTCCCATAGTATCTTCACCTACACCACCTTCTTCTCTCTTTCTTTCACACTTCCCCAAAACCATCAAAACACCTACCAACCCCCACTCACTTCAAAATCAAATTTCCCTCCTATTTATCCCACCCATAACTGAACCTAACCCTAGCCCTCTCCTATAAATACCCCTCATTCCTACCCTTCATACACACACATATCATACACATCAAAGCCCCCTTGGCCGAATTGCTATCTTCCTCATTCTTCTTCAATTTTCTTCTCCTTCTACTCCATTCTTCTCTTTTCTTTATTTTTGCTCAAGGACGAGCAAAGCTTTTAAGTTTGGTGTAGGAAAAGCATTGGTTTTTTCTTTCCATTACCACTTATGGCACCCAAGGTTGGAGAATCCTCTAGAAAGAGGAAAGGAAAGGTAGTAGCCGCCACCTCCGAATCTTGGGAGATGGAGAGATTCATCACTAAAGCCCACCAAGACCACCTCTATGAAGTAGTGGCAAAGAAAAAGGTGATCTCTGAGGTCCCTTTTAAACTTAAGAAGAATGAGTATCCAGAGATCCGACATGAAATCTGGAGAAGAGGTTGGGAAGCCCTAACCAATCCCTTCCAAGAGGTTGGGATCTTAATGGGGCAAGAGTTTTATGCTAATACATGGGTCACGAAAAACCATGACATTAGTGTGAACCCTCATCCTAAAAATTGGAGCACCATGGTCTGAGGGGGAATCTTAGATTTTAGCTCGGAAAGTGTGAGGTTGGCGTTCAACTTGCCTTTGATGCAAGGAGACCTACATCCTTACACTAGAAGAGTCAATCATGATCAAAGGCTAGATCAAGTACTCTCAGACATCTATGTGGAAGAAGCATAGTGGAAAAGGGATTCCCAAGACAAGCATGTCCAACTAAAAAGGTCTAACCTCAAGCCCAAAGCTAGAGGATGGTTGGAATTCATCTAACGCTCTATCATCCCTACTAGCAACCAGTCTGAAGTGACCATAGACCGAGCCATCATGATCCATTGCATCATGCTCAGAGAGGAGGTGGAAGTACATGAGGTGATACCTTAAGAGTTGTACAAAGTGGCGGACAAGCCCTCCACCCAAGCAAGGTTAGCTTTCCCTCATCTCATCTGTCACCTATGAAATTCAGCTGGAATTATCATAGAAGGTGACATTCCTATTGAGGAGGACAAGACCATCACTAAAAGTATGATGGAACACACTAGAGAGCTGGCACATGAACCACAGCATGAGCATGTGAAGCTACCTCAACATGAGATCGCTGAGAATCCTCAAGGGATGTATTTTTCTCCTCAAAGCTATTGCGATCAATGGCACATTTCTCTTGGAGAACTAAGCACTAACATGGATCGGTTGAGGATGGAACATCAGGATCATTCCACCACCTTCCATGAAATAAGAGAAGATCAAAGAGCCATGAGCGAAGAACAAAGAGTTATAAGGGAAAAACAATAGAGACAAGGGCGTGACATTGAAGATATCAAGCGCACCATGATAAACCCCATTTTAAGGGTTTATATTGTGCTCAATATAGAGGATTTTATCACCTTTTCTCATATTTATCCAAGAAAATAGAATGGATTCATGATTGTCTCCTAAATTGTGCTTAAGTGCAAAAACATGCTTTCAAGCCTTAATTAGCTAAATTTAATTCACCTCTAATTCTACTAGATGCCTTGATATGTTTGTTAGTGAATTCAGATTGGAAAGGCTAGGAATGGATCAAAGGGATGGAGAGAAAAACCATGCAAGTGGAGAACTGATGAAGAAACAAGGATTTGGGATGCATTCATCGATGCGCACGCGCAGCAGACGCGTACGCGTGGAAAGTGACGTCGCAAGGAGACGCGTATGTGTACATGATGCGTACGCGTGGATAAGGAATTGCCAAGTGACGCGTACGCGTACATGGCACGTACGCATCGATGCTCGCACGTGACTCACTTAAAGGCAAAATGCTGGGGGCAAATTCTGGGCTTCCCAGGTCCAGATCCAACTCATTTCTGGGGCTATTTAAGGTAGAATTCAAGGGGAAGTCAACACATTAGAAACATTAGACACCATTAGATAGTTTTAGTTAGTTTTAGCAGAGTTAGTTTCTAGAGAGAGAAGCTCTCTCTTTTCTCTAGATATATGTTAGAGGTAGATTAGGATTCCTTAGATCTAGGTTAATTTCATACTTTGATTCACTTTTCCTTTTGTAATTCGTGTTCTTCTACATCTCCTCTCTCTAGTTTAGCATTTAATTCTTGTAATTCTCTACTTTTATGTTGATGCACTTTTGTTCTTCCATTTTACTTTTATGCAATTTCATGTTTCATGTTCCTTTATTGCTTGATTTGAATTGTTGTTGTTAATCTCTTGCTTTTGTAGTTGTAGATTCCTCTAATTCTTGCAATTAATAATGTTTGCCTTTATTGCCTTCTATGTGTTTGTTGAAATGTTTCTTCTAGTTATGAGTTAGATTTTGTTCCTCTTGGCTTTGGTTGAGTAATTGGTGACTCTTGAGTTATCAAACTCTCTTGTTGATTGCTAATTGACTTGAAGGCCACTAAACCTAGTCTCTCCTTTGGAATTTGACTAGGGCTTGTGGAATCAATTTAATTCATCCACTTGGCTTTCCTCCATGATTAGGGGTTAACTAAGTGGGAGCAATGAACAACTTTCATCACAATTGATAAGGATAACAAGGATGGGACCTCTAGTTCTCATACCGTGCCAAGAGCTTTGTTAGTTGTTAGTTTATTTCCTTTGCCATTTATCTTTCTTGTCTCTTATTCCCAAAAACCCCAAAACACACCTCTAACCAATAACAAGAACATTTTATTGCAATTCTTAGGAAGAACAACCTGAGGTTTGAATACTTCAGTTTATATTTTTAGGGGTTTGTTACTTGTGACAACCAAATTTTTGTATCAAAGGATTATTGTTGGTTTAGAAACTATACTTGCAACGAGATTTTATTTGTGAAATTCTATATCACACAAAAAATCTAATAATCAAAATGGCGCTGTTGCCGGGGAATTGCAAATGTGCGCTTGTAATTGGTTACTATACATTGTGAATATTGTGGATATGCCTCTTTGTTGATTGATGCTAGTTTTAGTAGTTTGTTCTCATTATTTCTTACTAGTTTTTGCTTTCATTTTCCCTTGCTATCATGAATTCTCACTTTGGCTATGAGTTTCGTTCCAACTATGTTGTAGGAGATGTAAATTTCAATGACAACATGTATCAAGGATGGGATAATCAAAGGTGGGAGGAGCCCTATATACATGATCAATCCTCATGGCAACAACCACCACCAATGCACTATGAGCAAGAGCCATTCTATGATGCATACCAATCCAATGGCTATGGTGAATCTCCTTGTGACTTCCAAGAACAACCACCATATGCCTATGAGCCTTATCCTCAATATATCCCTCAACCATACTCACAAGCCCTTACCACCAAACACCTCCACTTGACCTTAATCCATATCCCCTCTACCAACCACTTTTTGAGCCATATGAGCTATACATAGAGCCACCATCATCCTAACATCACCACTTCCAAGAGCCACCCCCTCCATACTATTACCAAGATAAACCACCTCCAATGCATCCAAATTTTCAACCACAAGATGAATTATACCTTTCACCACAACCTTCCATGAAGGAATATTCATGTCCATCAATCCAAGAGCCATGTGATCCAATCATGTTATCCAAGCAGAACAAGAGTCAAGGGATCATCTCAAGAAAGCATTGGATCAATTTCAAGTAACCATGGAGCATGTTGTGCAACAAGTAGAAAGAGTAGAGAGTGTTGAACCGCCAAACCTACCAAGAAGAACCACCTTCCTATTATGAACCCTTTCTCCAAGATAATGAATCCTCTTATCCACCCCAATCCTCAATGGATGAAACCCTTGGTCATATTCTTCAATGGCAAGGAGAAATGCAAAGGGAGGTACTAGAATTCACGGCCACCTTGGCCGAGGTAGTAAACCGATTAGCCTCCCAATGCTTGGACACTCAAGAAACTCCCATGGCAACATGTGAAGAATCAAATGAAAAGCCAAGCATGAAGGAGAAATTGGACACTTCGGTGGAAAATGAGGAATATTACTTTGTGTTAGAACAATTGGAGGAACCTATGATTCTTGAAGAAGATAAAGAAGTGGTTGAAGACTTAGGAGATGCGGAACCTCCATGGGAACCTAAGGTTGAAGAAAACCCCTCCAAGAAGATTGAACTTGATGTCAAGTAGGAATGTGCACAACCTCCAAGTCATATCCCATATGAAGAATTGGATGGGATGGAGCAAAAATTGAGTTTCCTTGGTGATGAAGATCAAGCATCAAACCTACTTGGTGATGAATCCTTTGAACTTGAAGAACCTTCCCCCAATGAGATAGAGAGCGATGTGGAGGTAGATTTTTCTAAACCTCCCATTTATGATGTGAGCAGTGGATAAGAGTTAGATGAAATTGTTGTACAAAGGATTGGAATTTGAAGAATCTTGCGAAGAGGTGGAAGTCCTTAGAAAAGGAATGGCGGGATTATTAATTTGTACTCAGAAGAATTTATTATCATGAAATATGTAAAATTTGTAGATCCATTTTATGTATATGATCAATTTTTTCACAAGTTATGTTAGCCTAAAACTAGTGATGAGAAATATTTACAGAGAAAATTATAAAAAATTAAATTCTAGAACTTATAAGATCCCTAAGTAATTTACTAATAGATGTTAAAATAATTAAATGACCAAAACACTTGATTATTGAAGGATAAATTAAAGCTTTATTCTACACTTTTTGGTACCCCAACTTTCGTATATTTAAGTTCTTAACATTTCAAAATCGTCTCATGTTCGCGTCAATTCCTAAGCAGAATCTAACGAGAGGGCACATTGAGTCAATAAACTTAGGACTAATAGACATTCAAACGTTAGGGACAACTTTGAGAATTAAACCGCCAATTTGGGACAATAAACGATCTATAGTTTTCAAATCGACCTCTAATCGGCATTTTGACCATAATGCAATTCCTAACATGGCATTATCTACAATCAACAGAAATGACCAACTCATAGTAAGAATAATAAAGTGTAAATTTGCATAGCAAATTAAACAATGATCCACTAAAAGTATGAATCTTATGTAGTAAATACATGAAATCTCAAATACTGACAACGAGATGTCTTGCTTCCTCCCGTCAATTAATATGGAACCTAGCAGGAAAGTCATTGTCCCAGCCTAAATCCCTGAGAAATAATCAGTAATTTGCAGTGAATGCCTCCAGATCCAACAGAATATACTTTACTCATTTTTTAAAAAAAAGTTGGAAACTAAAATACTATTAGTATGAAATAGTCAACATTAGGTCAACTGCAAATGTCATAAGCAATGAAAAGGAGAATAAAATGCAAAGCTAATTAGCTTAAAAGTGATTTATTTTATATGAATTAAGTGATAAGATATTTGTTGTCTTTTTTATGGTTGATAATCTAATTTTGTGTTGTTGATTGTTGATTTTGTGTTGTTATAATCTGATTTAAGCTATTTTTATCATTTTTGGTTGGACAAGTTAAGAGCATCTAAATTTATGGTTATATAAATTATTGAATGTTTATATGAACTTTGGTTTACTAATATTCATTATTTAACTTTTTACTTAATACTAATTAATTTATTATTATTATCTCTTCGATTTTTAGGTTTGAATCTTGACCTCCAAACCTAAATGATGATAAAGATTGAGTGATCAAGAATAAGGTGAAGACCTTATATTTATGATACACAATGGCGCCAACAACTTGGTACGCACAATTGTAATCTCACTCTTTTTCGCAACTTCGCACAACTAACCAGCAAGTGCACTGGTCGTCCAAGTAATAAACTTATATGAGTAAGGGTGATCCCACGGAGATTGTCGGCTTGAAGAAGCTATGGTCATCTTGTAAATCTCAGTCATGCAGATTCAAATGGTTATGAGTTTTGATAATAAAAGATAAATAAAACATAAATAAAGATAGAGATACTTATGTAATCATTGGTGGAATTTCAGATAAGTGTATGAGATGCTTTGTTCCTGTTGAATCTCTGCTTTCCCTACTGCCTTCATCCAATCCTTCATACCCCTTTCCATGGCAAGCTGTATGTTGGGCATCACCTTGTCAATGGCTACTTCCGGTCCTCTCAGTGAAAATGTCCAAATGCCTGTCACTGCACGGCTAATCATCTGTCAGTTCTCGATCATGTTGGAATAGAATCCAGTGATCCTTTTGCGTTTGTCACTACGCCAACACTCGCGAGTTTGAAGCTCGTCACAGTCATCCCTTCCCGATCCTACTCGGAATACCATAGACAAGGTTTAGACTTTTCGGATCTCAGAATGGCCGCCAATAATTCTAGCTTATACCACGAAGA